>NC_142065.1:198158753-198527086 GCF_059756535.1 Pantherophis guttatus
GCATGGGATTTACTGCTAAGCGATGGCCATTCTCTGCATTTCTAAGCAGAATGGTGGGTTGATCCTTCATTCAGGCTGTTTGCTGCTGTTTCTCACCCTGTACCCTTGAGACGCTGTATGCCATTTCCAGTAATTGAAAGGAAAGATGAAAGCAAGAAGAACATCTTTTTTTCAACACTTTCCCCCTCCCAACTCTTCTTCAATAAATGTCACTCCAGTCTTAAGAGATCTATCCTTCTGCTAGGCAGTGTTTAACAGCTCCCTGAAGACTGGGAAGACTGGCTATTTGGGATGAAGAAGAGGAAACAAGTTTAATGCTTTGTGACAATGAATCAATATGGATTTTATTAAAGCCTTCAGAAAGATTTCTTGAACCATCTATAATGCGTGATGCCTCCTAGATTAAGCCAGATACAGATGGCTTTTTATATTTGTCACTTTTCCCCAAGACTAAGCTTACAATTGAGATAAACTGAATGGATCCAGCGTTGTCTTGGAAAACTCCTAAATCAGCAATTTAAGAGAGCCATTAGGTGGAGGAAAAATTCAGAAACCTCACTTGAGGAATGAGATATCCACATATTTCAGGTTCACTGAGATAGCAAGAGAATTGTGTTCTTCCAGCTTCCTATTAGCTGGAAAGCCAATGCAGGTTTTGTGATGATACAGCTTTACTTTGATGAAGATTCAAGCAAAGCACCCCTCAAAGCTGCTTCATTTAACAGCATGCCCCCACTCTCTCTAAAACAAAGAGCAGTGGTCCCATGGCTTCGTTTTGTTTTGCACTTCTGCTGCAGTAGCCTCATCCTCTTTAAGGGACAGAGGAGACAAAGAGAAGCTCCAGGACTCCTCAAGACCCAGACAAGTTTGTTCCTTTGTCTCAGTGAGGCGAATCTCATTACAGCAATACCTCTGTCAGACCTGGAAGCCATCTTTTGCGTTTGGGCCATCTTCTTCTGTGGGAAAATGGGAGGGGGGATTGCATAGAGTGTAGATGATATGTAGTCAAAATAACATTCCTTTCTCAGAGAGTCAAGGATACATTGCCTGGCACCTGGAGTCGGATGACTGGGAGGTGTCTTCAGTTTGGACTGTGAATGATTGGACCATGTGATTGACATGAGGATGATGGGCAGGGACTTGAACTTTCTTTTGGGTAGGGAAAACCTGGAAACTTTCAGATTCGGGTTTTCCCAGATGTACCAATATGACATCTTCAATAAAAAGGAACTTTGAGGAATCTCAAGCCTTGGAGTTTTCTTTCGTTGGGGGTTTACTTGGAACCCTGACAACCTCAACCCTTGTTGGTAATTCATTCCAGAAGACACACCGAATACTAAAACCGACAGGTACTGAGAAAACCATGTAACTTACCATGTGACCTGCCAGAAGAAATAACAAGTCATGAGGGAGCTGATGCCAGGAAGTCCTTCCTTGCACGTCGACTACTAGAAGAAAGACAAGATTTCTGCTTCAAAACACATCGAATACCAAATTCAATGCATTTTGAAGCAGTTAAGTGCTGAGGTACTACAGCAGGGGTGTCAAAGTTGATTTCATTGAGGGCCGCATCAGGGTTGTGTTTGACCCATTGGGGGGGGCATGGCCATGGGGAAGGCATGGCCAGCATGACATCACTTGTGTCGAAGGGGCTGTGGTGGCCCAAGTGCTCTGCCAGCAAAAACGGGCTTGTTTGTTTTTTTTAAGACATTTTGCTTCTCATTCATGAAGCTTCTTCAGCTCTGATAGGATAGTGGGGAATGTAACAATTTCATTTGTCAGAGATATCTTCATCTCCAACCACTATCCTGTCAGAGCTGAAGAAGCTTCTTGGGTGAGAAATGAAACATCTTCAAAAGAAAAAAAAAAACAAGAAAGTCCAGTTGCCTCCAGAAAAAAGCACCTTTGGGACACCCATGACCTGGATGACTGAGAATCTCTACAGCAGTGTTTCTCAACCTTGGTAGCTTGAAGATGGGTGGACTTCAACTCCCAGAATCCCCCAGGCAGCAGCGCTGGCTGGAGGATTCTGGGAGTTGAAGTTCACCCATCTTCAAGCTACCAAGGTTGAGAAACACTGCTCTACAGACTTTACGTAGCTGGCAAGCTGTTACCATCCCCAACCACCTGAAAAATCACTATTTATGGAGCTGATGTTGGACCTGAGTAGGAGTGCTATTCAGCAGGTTCTGACAGGTTCTGGAGAACCGGTAATGGAAATTTTGAGCAGTTCAGAGAACCGGCAAATACCACTTCTGGCTGGCCCCAGAGTGGGGAGGGAATGGAGATTTTGCAACATCCTTCCCCCAGAAGTGGGGAGGGAATGGGGATTTTGCATTATCCTTCCCGCAGGATAGGATAGGATAGGATAAGGATAGGATAATTTTATTTCTATACCGCCCCTCTCCCGAAGGACTTGGGGCGGTGTACAGCTAGGTAAAAACACAATACAAATATCACAATTTAAATTTAAAAATTATTAAAAGTATTACATTCAAGGCCAATTAGCTAAAAAACCCAAAAATTTAAGAATTCCAAATTTAAAACTCAATTATGAAGCTAGCCTGCCTGTCGGAAGAGCAGGGTCTTAAGAGCACAGCGGAAAACTCGGAGGTCAGAGACCTTGCGTATGTCTGGGGGCAGTTCATTCCAAAGGGCAGGTGCCCCCACAGAGAAGGCTCTCCCCCTGGGTGTCGCCAGCCGACATAATTTGGCCAACGGCACCCTGAGGAGTCCCTCTCTGTGGGAGCGAACTGGTCGGTGGGAGGCTATCGGTGGCAGAAGGTGGTCTCGTAGGTACCCAGGTCCTGAGCCATGGAGCGCTTTAAAAGTGGTAACCAGCACCTTGAATCGCACCCGGAAGACCACTGGGAGCCAGTGCAGCTCGCGCAGGAGGGGTGTTACATGGGCGCAACCCATGTAACACCTGGAGTGGGGAGGGAATGGGGATTTTGCAGTATCCTTCCCCCGTCACGCCTACCAAGCCACGGCTACCAAGCCACACCGTGCCCACCAAGCCACGCCCACATAACTGGTAGTAAACAAATTTGGATTCCACCACTGGACCTGAGAATGTTTTTTTTTCCAGGGGAGGACAAGGATGGGAACATGAGTTTCCTGCTCAGAATCCTATCTCTACACTATATATATAAAAAAGACCCCTAATAAATTTTAAAAATGGGTCCAGCCATCAGATCGATTCTCATTGCAGAGAGATGCTTCTTTTAAAAGGTAGGGCTGTAAAAAGAATTACCAAGGAGACTCGCAAAGTTAATGACTCCCAAGCTGGAAGTCAGCCACTCTGCTTTTGTGTGGAGATAACTAGCAGTGAGAAAAGGAGGCCCTTGTAGTAAAAGATAAGACAAATATGGAAGAGAGGTTATACCATTCAGTTTATGTTCCTTTGTAAGAGCTCTCACCTTCATTAGCATGACAAAAGAGCCTCAGAACTTGGAAATGCAACTTTGTGAGAAGAGGCAACATGCAGCTCTGGATGATTTCACCATTGAGAAAATAGAGCTGTGTGGGTGACTAACAAACGAAATCCAATCATTTTATTTCCTCTGATAGACATTAAATACAGCCCGGCTACGTGTTTAAATGAAAAGCTGTAGTTGTGGCCTATGCATTTTGATGAAAACCTAATTTTAAACAATTAACTATTCCAAATTCTCATCTAAAACTTGACGTGGAAAAATAGCTAGCGGCAGAGGTGGTATTCAGCAGGTTCTGACCAGTTCTGGAGAACCGGTAGTGGAAATTTTGAGTAGTTCGGAGAACTGGTAAATACCACCTCTGACTGGCCCCACCCCCATCTATTCTCTGCCTCCCGAGTCCCAGCTGACTCGGAAATGGGAGGAAATGGGGATTTTGCAGTATCCTTCCCCTGGAGTGGGGAGGGAATGGAGATTTTACAGTATCCTTCCCATGGAGTGGGGTGGGGATGGAGATTTTACAGTATCCTTCCCCTGGAGTAAGGAGGGAATGGAGATTTTACAGTATCCTTCCCATGGAGTGGGGTGGGGATGGAGATTTTACAGTATCCTTCCCCTGGAGTAAGGAGGGAATGGAGATTTTACAGTATCCTTCCCCTGCCATGCCCACCAAGCCACACCACGCCCACCAAGCCCACAGAACCAGTAGTAAAAAAAATTGAATCCCACCACTGGCTAGCGGCAAGAGAATATTGTGGGTAACATAACATACTTTCCTTTTCTCATCATTAAACTTGCAAAATAATATGCAACAAGAAGATTAGGATTAAAACATGGGCTGGTTTCACACAACATGCTGGATTCAGCTAAACTGGTTGCTAAATAGTTTGTAGTTAGATCTATAGGTAGGAAAACCAAACACTTGTCATAGAAAGTTGGATGAATAAGCCATTAGAGTAAGCCATAATATGTTTCATTATTTTAGCCATAGCATGTTATGTGAACATAGAAGTTGTGATCCTATTTTTTTTAAACCTGGAAGTAGGGTTTAGATTATTCTATGAGCTTTCATGCATATTTTATCCTGGGGTAGGAACTAACATGGGGTGGGAAATTTTAGCTGTCTTGCTGTTTTATGCTGCAACTCTTGGAATTCCTAGCTGTTGCTTAGAACAGAATTCTCTGGATTTAGATTGCCAACTAAAGGAAAGTAAAACAACAATCTTGCATATTCTCCTAACTTTAACATTTACCACTTGCTAAATGCAGCAGAGCATAATTCTGCCCTGTCTATATAAACGGACTGCTTCAAAGATCAGCATCTCTATGTCCATGGTATGGTCCAGGGGTGGGTTCTAAAAAAATTTACTACCAGTTCTGTGTGATTATTTTGTGGATGTGGTTTGATGGTCATGTGACAATTCTTTAGGATTTAGCAGAGGTATTGGACTACCAGGCTTTTAACAGCTTGCAGAGCTGTACCAGTCTACCCATTTGTTTTTCGAGCGTCCTGGTCTACCCATTTGTTTTTAGAGCGTCCCAGTCTACGCATTTGTTTTTGGAGGCACCGGTCTACGCATTTGTTTTTGGAGGCACTGCTCTACCACCACACTGCCTTTTAACACTGATCAGCTGTAGGGCAGCCCTTTGAAGCCCCGGCAAGAGTTTAAACAGTTTTTTTCCTTCTAGCCATCAGCTGGGACTCGGGAGGCAGCAAATAGATTGGGGGCGGGGCCAAATAAAAGGTAAGAATAATGCGGGCGGGGCAGGAGGGCCCAGCTCCCGAACAAAGAGAACCGGTTCGGTGATGTCATATCGTCACCGCTACTGGCTCGGCGGAACCAGGCAGAACCGGGAGGTGTTGTGGCCCCGCCCTCTGAGCCTATCCCATCAGAGGAAGAAAGCTCCGAGCATGAGGAAGAGGAGTCAGCCAGGCCTCCCTCTCCAGGCCCCTCCCTTCTGGCACTGTCTCAGGAGCCGGCCGAGGGAGAGGAGATTAGCCGGGAGACAGGTGTCTCGGATGAGAGTGAGGGAGAGACGTCATTCCTGGATGCACACCTCCAAAGGCGTGATAAATGATTGCAGCAGCTCAGGAGGCATGCTAGGGATTAGAACTGAGTCACTGGACCATACCCTAGAGACTATATAATAGAGGGTGGTGGCCAGTGATCCCTGTGACGAACAAAAATAAACCTTGGATAGTCACTAAAGCCTCGTCCGAAACTGCTGAGAGGAATATTAATTCTCTTGGACTCTTGTACGCTGAGTATATTATCTTTCTGTTTTCTGTGGAAATAAAAGCACTTGGCAGACGGTGTGTATATCGCTGCCAAGTTGGAGATAAAGACCTGGGTGTGTTCCAAGTGCTTCCTTAACCCTCGGCTGGCTGTGTTTGTGTTTGTGTGTGGACGGGGACAGATCAGGAGGAACCCACCACTGGAATGGTCAGTGCTTACCATAGTTAGTCCTAGATTAAATTTACAGCATCTCCAAGTAGGGTTTGAAAATCTCCAGTATGAAACCCTGAACAATTGTTAATAGCTGATGGATTAATGCAACTCCAAACACATTTATGTAAACCCGAATATTGTGTTGTGTAAGCCATGGTTTATATTAAGTGCAATGGATAAACTCATCCATTGTAGCTTACCCAGTGAGCTATAATGAAAACTATGATTGAGCACTGCCTATATACTACTAAAACTCTTGTGTTTTTCTATCTGTAATCTTCCATTGGGCAAAATGATACATCACAGGGCAATGATTTTTGAACCTAAGTACCTCAAATGGGCCAGCCTACAGAATATGTCCAAAATCTATGGCCTATTACTCCCATGAGATTTAAAAAATTGAACTGTGGTGACCACTTCAACATGATCATACTGCTAATGATGTGATTGGCATTTCTAACACTCCCTGAAACAGGGGTGAAATCTACTTACCTTCCCAACCGGTTCGGAAGTGCGCACGAACACCACATGCACACGTGGACATTCTGCGCATGTGCAAACACTTCTGCGCATGCACAGAGGGTAAAAAACTGGTTACTTCCTAGTTAAAACCAGGAAGTAATGATGACTGGGCGGGTGGGCAGAGCCTCGCGCCACCATTGCTACCAGTTCTCCAAACCACCAGCCGCCATCACTACCGATTCGGCCAAACCGGTCCAAAACCGGGAGCATCTCACCCTTGCCCTGACAGCTTTTCACAAGTCACTGGGGAAGCTAGCAGGAAATCTAAACTAGATAGTGATTGTCAATATTCCCTACCAGTTTTCCGCAAGCAAAGTCAGTGGAGAAACCGACAGGAAGTAGCAAGTCTCAGGCCAACAGACAGATAAGTGGCTACTGCCAGATGTGGGAGGGAGTGTGGGAGTGTTGCGACAGCATGATATATGTCAATGAGGGTTCACAAGGGTGTAACACTGTTGGACAGTGTGCATGGGGTTGTGGTGCAGATTGGAGAGGGTGTGCAGAGGTGGCCAGTGCAACATAAAGGTAAAGGTAAAGGTTTCCCTCGCACATATATGCTAGTCATTCCCAACTCAATGGTGCTCATCTCCATTTCAAAGCCAAAGAGCCAGCGCTATCCAAAGACATCTCTGTGGTCATGTGGCCAGCATGACTAAACGCCAAAGGCACACGGAATGCTGTTACCTTCCCACCAAAGGTGGTCCCTATTTTTCTACTTGAATTTTTTACATGATTTTGAACTGCTAGGTTGGCAGAAGCTGGGACAAGTAACGGAAGCTCACCCCATTACGCGGCACTAGGGATTCGAACCGCCGAACTGCCAACCTTTCGATCGACAAGCTCAATGTCTTAGCCACTGAGCCACTGCATCCCTATCTAGTGCAACATAAGCACAGATTATTTGAGCAGAGTGCCCAGAGGGGGAAGGCTGAACCCAAGCAATTTGTATATTTCCCTGCTAGATCCCCATTGATTTTCTTACTACAAGCTTTGCAAAAGCAAGGTCACTAGGGAAGCCAGCAGGAAGTTGAAAATTGCTTCTGCTCCCAATGGTTTCTCCCCCCTCCCAATGGTTATTCTGTTGATCTGTTTATGTAAGTAAATAGCCATGAAACAATATTTTCTGAATAAACTGAACTGAATTGTTGACCCACTGGATCACAGATTGTCTACAATGGAACAAAAGTAGAATTGACAATATTGCCCTAGAAGGATATTCAGTGTAAGGCAATCTTACACTGTATGTTCCCATGCTTCTGAATTTTGTACACTATATAGTTATCTTGATTCAGTGGTGGGTTCCTCCCGGTTCGGCCCGGTTCGGCCGAGCCGGTAGTGGTGATGATATGACATCACCGAACTGGTTCTCTTTGTTCGGGAGCTGGGCCCTCCCACTCACCCACCCCGCATTATTCTTACCTTTTATTTGGCCCCACCCCCAATCTATTGCTGCCTCCCGAGCTCCCGAGTCCCAGCTGATCGGCTAGAAGGAAAAAAATTGTTTAAAATTTGCCGCGGGGCTTCAAAGGGCCGCCCTACAGCTGATCAGTGTTAAAAGGCAGTGTGGTGGTAGACTGGTGCCTCCAAAAACGAATGAGTAGACCGGTGCCTCCAAAAACAAATGGGTAGACCAGTGCTTCCAAAAACAAATGAATAGACCAGTGCCTCCAAAAACAAATGAGTAGACCGGTGTCTCCAAAAACGAATGGGTAGACCGGTGCCTCCAAAAACAAATGAGTAGACCGGTGCCACCAAAAACAAATGAGTAGACCGGTGCCTCCAAAAATAAATGGGTAGACTGGTACAGCTCTGCAAGCAGTTAAAAGCCTGGTAGACCAGTACCTCTGCTAAATCCTAAAGAATTGTCACGTGACCATCAAGCCACACCCACAAAATAAGCCACGCCCACAGAACCGGTAGTAAAAAAATTTAGAATCCACCCCTGCCTTGGTTGGTCTGGTTTCATAATTTTGGTGGCCATCAAATACTCCTAATTTGTGATATTTGCATGTATTGTATTATTTCACAGTATTATCTATCATTATATGTTCTTCCAATCCAACAGGATTCTGAATTGCTTTTAGAATACGTGCATTTTTTTAGTCAATCACTGAGCCTGACTAGGTGGCTCAGTGGCTAAGACACTGAGCTTGTCGATCAGAAAGGTCGGCAGTTCTGCAGTTCGAATCCCTAGTACAGGTCTCCTGCATGAGCAGTGGGTTGGACTAGATGACCTCCAAGGTCCCTTCCAATTCTGTTACCGTTATACATTTTTTTCTTTGCTTAGATCATTCCCTGTGTTTTTGCTTATATTGAAAGGCATCGTAACTAGTCGTAAACAACATATTTGTTCTAAAGGTCCCAAATGTATTTGGCAGCTAAGCAATGTGGTATCAGGTGATATAGGAAAATGTCTTTGTGAAAAATCTAGGCAAATTACCAGTAGTTAGAAACACATTGAGTTAACTCTACTCCTTGAGAACATTGTCAGAATTTAAGTCTTCATTGAGCTCAATAGACAGTGTCCAACCTAATATGGGGCATGAGAAAACCAGGTTCTGATCCAAAGGCTAAATTTATATAGCAGTACATTAAAATACAGTAATCTGTAGCTGAATGCATCATGTAAACACATTCAGTAATGTTGTATGAATCCAAAAAGTTGTATTAAGTCAACCATGAGTCAGTTAAGCATGGATTAGCATGGTGTTAGCAAACCTTTTTGGCACTGAGTGCCAAAATGGGAGCACACGCGCATGCCAGAAACCAGAAGAGCAGGGGGGGCCCCTGTGCACATGTGCGCACCGGGAATATGATCTTCCAGTTTCTGGTCTTTCTGTTTCTGGTGCACATACACGTGAGATGATCAGCTGGCCAGTGTGTATGCACACACCAGAAACCTGAAGATCAACTTCCCTGTGCACGCATGCGCACTGGGCGGCTGCTCTTCCAGTTTCCAGTGCTCCCACGCATGTGAAGACCAGCTGGCCGGTGCGCCGGAACCCAGAAAGCAACGATCAACGGCTCGTGTGCCCAGATGGCTCTGTGTGCCACTTCCGGCACATGTGCCATAAATTCCCCATCATGGGATTAGCTTGTTAAATGAATATAGTCAGTACAATGTAACTCTATATCTTCATATTTTTAGACCAGTGTTTTCCAAACAGAGCATATCCTAAATATATGACCATCACTTTCTGGAATTCCCCATCCAGCATTACTATTGCTAGAAATATTATTTCTAGCAATAGTAATAGCAATATATAGCTATTGCTGAAGAATATCTATCTGGAAGTTGTCTAAGTTGTGAAACACTGTTTTATATCTATAAAAGCACTGTCAACTTTAAAACTGAAGAAATTCTTATAAGGTAAGAAAGGTTAAAGGGAGATGGACACCATATTCCGCTGAACCAGATTAAACTTCTCCAGATGGCTGGAAATCCTGATTGTCATCAGTACGTAGCTGTAGGAAGAACTAAAATCATATTCAGCCACCACAGTGTAGAGATCATGTCCATGTAATATGATGGCTCCTCCACCTTTTGATTTCTGAAGCAGCCAGAACAGAGTTTTTTAGGGACTGTGAGACAAAAGAATCAACAAGCCACAGATTTTAAATGAAAAAAATAGCTTTATAAAACAAGGTCAAAAATCCAACTTGAAAACTCATCTTTTAAATAGGGTACATTCATGTTCTAAAACAAAATGTACAGCTTCTTAATGATCTACTCGCAACATGTTTTTTTTTCTTTACTTTTCTTTTCCTGGAAATTATTTCCAAAAGATATTACATACTATACAGACACACCTAAGAAATCATCTTTAAAAATCCACAGAGGAAGAATGACGGAAAGATTTACTACAAAACATAACATATAAATATCTCCCCATCCCTTTTAGCTTGAAAATAAACAGTACACATTCCATTCATTTCCCCTCTATAAATTGGAGGGTGAAAAACATACAAAAAGCTTTCGACTTGGAAGTTTTATCAACTTTAGAAGTCAGCCAACAGACAATGCAAAAGATTAGACCGCCTGTTCATTCTGATGACATCAATGAAGTTCTGCAACCTATTTATAATTCAAATTTAAGATTCCTTCATACATTCAAGATTAAATTGCAAAAGAAAACAAAACAACTGTGTTTTTTTTTCTTCCTGCAAGAAACAATTATTGTAATTGCTTGTTTAGAGCAAGCTTCAAGCCTGCAATGTATGGATCCACATCAATGCCACTTGGAAAGAGAAAAATAAATGGCTCTAGATGGTAGTTTGTTTTTTTTGTAAAAGAAAAAAAAATGATTAATGAATCTGGGGCTTGGAGGGAGAAAGGAAGGATATGTTACTTAATTTTTTTATACACAAAAAAAATATTTCCTTCGGGTGGGAGAAAGTAGCCAAAAAAACATTTTGTTTCCTTATAGTAACTCAAGTTCATTCAAGAGAAGTGAACATGGCAGGAGATTTAGGACTGAACTGGGAGGAACACTGAAAAATAGACCAATTTAGCTTGGCCAATTTGACACCTGCAGGCTAGGAATATTGGGAACTGCAATTTCTGCCCATCTAAAGACCACAGTAGCAAAAAATGGAGACATATGGAACTAGCCACTATGGCAGAATTTAGAGATTTTGGACCTATTGAATTGAAACAATAGCAATCATTTCTCTATAGTTATGGGAAGCAAAAAATGGGAGGTACTTTTTGAAGCTTTTGTGCGTGAAATAAGTACCACTGGCCCTGCTTTGGAGCCTGGTATGTGCTTCATGACAGAGGTGTAAGTAAGGAGTAGCTTGAAACATAGTGGAGAAATGAGTAGAACGGTGTTTCTCAAACTTGTGAGCTTTAAGATGTGTGGATGGGCTGAGGAATTCTGAGAGTTGAAATCCATACATCTTAAGGTTGCCGTGTTTGAGAAATATTAGAACAGTGGGTCTCAACCTTCCTAATGCCGCGATCCTTTAATACAGTTCCTCATATTGTGGTGACCCCCAACCATAAAATTATTCCTAAAACCATTGAAAATATGGGGGTCATTTGACCCCCAAAGGGGTCCTGACCCACAGGTTGAGAACCACTGCTTTAGAACTTGTCAACTTTAAGACGCATGGACTCCAACTCCCAGAATTCCCCAGCCCTTCCCTGCATCATTAGGCTGATAGGTTTGAGAAATACTATTCCGGTAGTAGAGGATGACTGGCCACTGGCCTCTTTATGCAAATGGAACTATGCTTTTCCTCTATTGTGGATTTGCATTTGTAGGAGCCTAGCATTTTTTTTTTTCCTAGCCAAGACTCACCCTTCTTATAATCTGTAGCCAAGGACAGCAAAGGCCACTAAGATAACACCATCATGTCATATAAGTAGGGATAAAGGGAGGAGGGATTTTGCATTTAAGATGCATAAAGCACATCTGAATGCGTGGCGGGGTTTGTTTTTCTTTCCTGAAATTGAGGAGAAAATCTCTTATTGATTTGATATTGAATTTCAATGACACCACACTAGTGACTCTGAAGGGCTGGAAAATAAAGTTTTAGGGCCATTAATACACAACAGGCCATAAATGTTTAAACAATGACATGGTTTGTCCAGGATGGACTCCTGTCTTGGACAGGGGGTTGGACTAGAAGACCTCTAAGCAGTGGTGGGATTCAGCCAGTTCGCACCACTTCAGGAGAACCGGTTGTTAACTTTCTGAGCAGGTTGTTGGGAGAAATCGTTAGGGCAGAGAACCGGTTGTTAAATTATTTGAATCCCACCACTGCCTCTAAGGTCCCTTCAAGCCCTATGATTCTATAACGAGTGGTCATCTGCTTCAGCACTTAATCTCAAATAGTTGCCAATGAAGTTAATAAATACATGCAACAATTTAGATTTCAAATTAATATAAATAGCAAATTGGGATGCTTTTTTTTTGTTTGTTTTTTGTGTTTGCTATTATTTCTCTCTATGTCCATGGAATTCACTGGAATTCTTGGATGGAGTCAGAGTCCAGATAAGCATTTTAATATTACAAAACAACAACAAAAATTCTAAGATAGTCTAAGCCAGGGGTGGGCAATGATGGCCCCTTTATGACTGGTGGACTTCATTTCCCAGAATTCCTGTGCCAGCATGGTTGGCTCAGGAATTCTGGGAAATGAAGTCCACAAGTCATAAAGGGGCCATCATTGCCCACCCCTGGTCTAAGCTATCCCAGTCAGTCATATAAATATAAATAAGCATTATTCTATAGGAAAACATTCCCCTCCCCCCATTTAATTATTGCTAGCAGCAAGTGGCAAATGAAAGATCAGAGAACTTAAAACTACCCACGTCTCATTTTTACCAAATGGATCTGGTTTCCTAGCATTTCTAAGAAAAGCTTCTGGTATAATTTATACATTGTGAGGCTGTGAAGGAATTTCACCACTTTCCGAAAACCTTGAATTGTTGTTTTGGGGAAGTGGTACGATTTCAGATACTTCAGTCCAAACATCAAGCTCTTCATGGTGTCTTGGTCTTTATTTTTTATCCTCCACAAATTCAAAAGCTTCAGAATTGGCTCTGTGGATTTGCACATCCTAAAAATCTCTTCAGTTTCTTCTCTGCCTACATTTTTCCCTGGCAAATTTTCCATCAGCATATGGATCTGCTCAAGGGTGATGTTGAGATGGCCAATGTGCTTTAAGACATTATTTTCACAAAGATCAATACCTAAAAAAAAAAAGAGAGAGAGAGAGAATTAAATTTGTTTAGTTCTCTTCATTAAGGTCACAAAAATATGATTGAACCTATCTCCCTACAATGCTGATAGATGTAAGCCCTTCTTTCTGTCAATACTTTCTTGAAATCTACCCTACAAATTAAAACCAATAAAAGGGGAAATCTGAGTATATGAATACAATGCCATCTGGGCTGATTAGATTCCATATAGCTATAACAAGCTCAGATTTCTCTAAAAGAATTTTCATTTTGTACCCAGTCATTTTTTAAAAAAAACATTTTTTATTTTATAGACAAACAAACATACAGTACATAATCAATCATTCAGTGTATCATCTGAGTAGATCTTTTGTGCTTCTTCTTACTCCTCCAATATTTATCATATCATTTCATTTATTGTGACATTTCTCCCACATTTCTTACTTTTCTATTAATACATTTATCTATCTCCTTTCTCCTCTTTCTTCTTTGCTCATTTTGTTATAACATTGCCCTATATATTCTCTAACCAATAAAATTGCCGCCATATCTTAAAGTATTCCGATTCCTCTCTTTCTTTAATTGCCAAAGTCAATCTATTCATTTCTGCACAATCCAATATTTTCTTAATTACTTCTCCCTCTGTAGGAATTTTCTCTGCTTTCCATCTTTGCGCAAATGCTATCCTCGCTGCAGTTATAACATGTATAATCAAATATGTAATTTTTTTACTAAATTTCTCTGGTAAGATACCCAATAGGAACAGTTCAGGTTTTAGATCCATATGTTGTTGTATCATTTCTTCTAACCATGTTTTAATTTTAATCCAATAATTTCTCGCTTCTGGACATGTCCACCACATAAGATAATACGATCCTGGTGTCTGATGGCATTTCCAAAGTCATTTTGTGAAATGATTAAAGGCATGGGCTAGAAACCAGGAGGCTGGGAGTTCTAGTCCTGCCAGGCGCAAAACCAGCTGGCTTGTACCAGTTCCTCTCTCTCTCAGCTCAAGGAAAAAGAAAATGACAAATCACTTCCCAAAAATGTTACCAAAAAAACTCGTGCACAGATTTGTCTATGTAGTCATCAAAAGTCAAGATTAACTTGAAAGCACTGAAAAGTCACTGCTGAAGTGAAATTAAGTTGTCAGAAAATATTTTGGGTGTGTGCTTTCAAGTCAGTGTCGACTCCTAGTAACTGCTTGGACAAGTCCTTGCAGTTGTTTTGGCAAGATTTCAGAAGTGGTTTGCCATTTTCTGCTTCCAAGGGCTGAGAGAGAGTGACTGGCCCTGCTAGCTTCATGCCTATAATGGGACTACAACTCACTGGTTTCTAACCCAGTGCCTTTACCACTAACATCAAACTGGCTCTAGAACTCAATACCTCTAAGAAATTTTCTCTCCCCTTTGTCATGATCTTGCCTTTTTAATGCATTTCCTCATGGTCACAATCTAACTGCTTTTACCCATCTTGAGGTTACTTTGGGTGATATCCCAGTAAGGGAGGAAACTCTGTTTTAATATCAACACACCTACTGTATTTCCCCCCAAATAAGACCCTGCCTTATATTTTTTTGAACCCCAAAATAAGCGCTTGGCCTTATTTTTGGGGAGGTCTTATTATTTTGGGGTGCATGGAGCAAGATGGGGCTCCTCTTACCATCTTACCTGATTTCCAGCTCTGCATTTAAATATTTTCCGGGAGGGCTTATTTTCGGGGGGGAGGCTTATTTTAGCGCATGCGCTCAAAAGCTCAATTAGGCTTATTATCAGGGGATGTCTTATTTTCGGGGAAACAGGGTAATAATAATTTTAACCTGTCCTATAACTGAACTAAGGATGAGACATGAAGGCAACTTCATGGAGAAATAGCAGGGAGGAAGTTATGGCATCTTTATGTAATGCTTAGGAGTACAGTAGTGGCCAAAATTGTGGAAGCCTTTTGGGAAAAGTGTATTTTTGAGGTTTGATGGCTAATAACACCTTTTTTTTTTTTTGTGGAGTTTCAAGATAATCATATTCCACTTCTGGAATGGCCTGGGAATAGCCCAGACCTTAACTTCATTGAAAATCTATGGAGCCGACTAAAGAAACTTGTTAGTCAGAAGCGACCCAGCAATGAAACCCAGTTAATAGAAGCAATCATTCAATCTTGGTTTCATATGATAACAGCTGCAGAACTAAAAGACTTGGTTCACTCCATGGGAAGACGTTGTAAGGCCATAATTCATGCTAAAGGTTACCCAACTAAATATTAACTGACATGGTGATAATTTTTGTATCTCTCATTTTTTCTACGGTGATAATTTTTGTATATCTCGTTTTTTTTCTACGTGTTCCACTTTTCTTCTTTATACTGTAACTGCTATTCTAATAGCAAATCCTTCATAAAAGTCATTGCATTACATTCTTTATTAAATTATCTTTCCATTGATATATAATTTTATGGTATTACTCAAAAAAAAAATGGTGTTATTAGATAGTTTTAGAAAATACACTTTTCCCAAAAGGTTTCCACAATTTTGGCCACTATTATAAGTGGAAAGCCACAGAAAGCTAATTTCAAATTTTTTTAAAAAGGACATTTATTTGAAAACCCTAACCTTGAAAGCATTTTTAATGCAATCACTTTTTAAGGAGGTGATTGTAGTCACCTCCACCTAGTCCAAATGCTAAAGATAAGGAATGACAGTTCTTATCTTGCTCCAGGCTGCTATAAATACTGCAGTCAAAGAAAATCCCCTCAACCTACTGAGCACTAAAAGCAAAGAAGAAAAGAGAAAGGGAGAAGCTACCCAATTATCCGCTGCTTTGCACTTGGTCTCCTACTTGCATACACTCAGTTCTCCAGCGCCTAACTAAAAGATACAAAACGTGGCCACGTGGCTTATGCACTCAGAAGCTGCTCTGATTACTGAGGTGAGAACCACAATGGCCACCTTCAACTGATCGCTTTAACTGTTGTGGTGATTTAATCTATACTCGGGAACAAACATCTTACATAAACGGATCAGTGGTGGGTTTCAAATTTTTTTTACTACCAGTTCTGTGGGCATGGCTTGGTGGGTGTGGCAGGGGAAGGATACTATAAAATCTCCATTCACCCCCCCAATCCGGGGGAAGGATACTGCAAAATCCCCATTTCCTCCCGATCAGCTGGGACTCAGGAGGCAGAGAATAGATGGGGGCGGGGCCAGTCAGAATTTTTACTACCGGTTCTCCGAACTGCTCAAAATTTCCGCTACCGGTTCTCCAGAACTGGTCAGAACCTGCAGAAACTCACCTCTGAAATGGACCCAGTGGGTAAACATAATTTCTTGCTTTTCTTTAGTACGTACCTTGGACAATATTCTTGACTGTACCATGGCCCTTATTTTGCTCTTTCCATAACTTCAGTAGCTGAAACGTCTGATCTTGCAGGCTACTCTTCTGTTTAATTATTTCTCTGTTTTCAAGACTGATCCTCACCCCAGGCAGACTGTCCATGAGGGTGTTCAGCCAGGTGGAAGATAGTTTTTTAGGCACGATGAACCTGAAGAACGCTTCTTCACACAAGGTGACATCTAAAAGCATACAGATACTGACTTTAAAATCAGGACATTAACCTCTGGGGCAACTGTCAAAAACTGCTGTGAGAAAGTACAGTACGGTTTTTCTAAAAGCTACCATCCTACGAAGACCAACAGGGATTGGGCCCTACTGAAAAAGAATGGGATTTATTTTGATCTTAACACTTTGCAAGTGTTAACAGAGCGCTTCCTTTGGAGGGCAAAGTGTATAAAAATATCCTTTTGAAGCAGGATGGCACTCACTTCAAACAGAGCAGCTGCACTGCGTTGCTTCCCTGGAGGAAGTGAGACTCTAGATTTGCTCAGCAGAAGATTCACAGAGCACCCCAACAAAGAGAAGGTGTCACTCCAGGCTGCGACAAGCCAGAGAGTGTTGCTGTGCAAAGTTCTTATAATTCTTATAATAATTCCCTCAACACTGTCAAACTATTTACTAAGTCTGCACTACTATTAATCTTCTCATCATTCCCACCACCCATTTCCTCCCACTTATGACTGTATGAATGTAACTTTGTTGCTTGTATCCTTAAGATTTATATTGATATTGTTTCCTGATTGCTTATTTGTTCCCTATGACTATCATTAAGTGTTGTATCTTATGATTCTTTTTATTTTATTTTATTTTATTTATTTTTATTTGATTTATATGCCGCCCTTCTCCGGAGACTCAGGGCGGCTTACAATGTGTTAAGCAATAGCCTTCATACTTTTGTATATTTATACAAAGTCAGCTTATTGCCCCCACAAACTGGGTCCTCAATTTACCTACCTTAGAAAGGATGGAAGGCTGAGTCAACCTTGAGCCTGGCGAGATTCGATCTTACTTTTAATTGCAGACAGCTGGTGTTAAATTACAGTGTTTCTGTCTGTTGAGCTAAACCAGGCCATTCTTGATGAACATATCTTTTCTTTTATGTACACGGAGAGCATATGCACCAAGACAAATTCCTTGTGTGTCCAATCACACTTGGCCAATAAAAAATTCTATTCTATTCTATTCTATTCTATTCTATTCTATTCTATTCTATTCTATTCTATTCTATAATGATTTTTTTTTAAAGGCAAAGACAATGAGGTTAACAGAATGGAGAAAAAGCCCAATGCTGTTTTGAATTGAAAAGATGTGTTTGCGATCCGTATCAATTTCATAGTTACTTATTTCATAGAATCCTAAATTTGAAAGAATTTTAGAGGTCATTTAGTTCAATCATGCTTTGAAGGCAGGATCCGCCAGAATATCTTTTGACAGATGACATTCCAGATTCTGGTCTGAAACGTCAACCAAAGGATAGCCCCAAATTTCTGTTGCTAAGTGAGACAGTTGGGAAATGAATTTTGCCTCATTTGACGGCCTTTCTTGCCACAATGTCAGTGTGAATCACTGCAGTTGTCGAGATAGTAACCTGGTGGCTAAGTGAATCTGGCTTTCTAGTTGACTTTGCTTGTCAAGAAGGTTGCAAAAGGTGAGCCCGTGAGTCTGAATTTTGATCACATGCTCATGAGGATGCTGCAAGGGTGGAAGGGTGGAAAATGGTCATAACTCATTTTTTTCAATGACGTTGTAACTTTGAATGGTCACTAAATGGACTGTTGTAAGACAAGGACTACCTTGTTGTGGCTCTGTTGCCTGAGCCTGGGCTATCGACAGATGCAGACTCTGAGAGTGAGGGGGAGGAGTTGGCAAGGCCTCCCTCTCCAGGACCCTCCTCTCTGGCAATGCCTCCGGAGGACACCGAAGGCCAAATGATAGGCTCAGAGCCAAGCACGTCCCCGCAGCCACAGGTGGACAGCAACGAGGAAAATAAGTGCTGGCTGGACCCTCGCCAGAGGCGCAGGGAGAAGCATGCGCAGCAGAGGGGAAGGCGTGCCAGAGATTAGCTGAGTCACTGGACCACACCCCACAGGCTATAAAAGGGAGTGTGGCGGCCATTCGGACTCTGTGACGGACAAAGCTAATCTCTGGTGAGGCACTTTGCACCTTCGGACACAACACCTATTTGCTGTGGATTTAATTACAAACTGGACTATTCAAACTGTGTGTATTTTTGTCTGTGTTATCGGAGTAAAAGTTTTTGGCAGGCAGCCACGGAGTTGCTGCCAAGTTCCTTATCACTGACGTTGAGTGTTTGAAGAGTTTATTTAACCCTCGGCTGGCTGGTTGGGTGTGTGCATGGTACGGGGACAGAACATACCTGTATTTGCCTAGTTCACATGACGTTCTATTCGTTTCCATTATACCAGAGGTCTTCAAACTTGGCAGCTTTAAGACTTGTGGACTTCAACTCCCAGAATTCTCCAGCCAGCTATGCTTTAAGACTTGTGGACTTCAACTCCCAGAATTCTCCAGCCAGCTATGCTTTAAGACTTGTGGACTTCAACTCCCAGAATTCTCCAGCCAGCATAGCTGGCTGGAGAATTCTGGGAGTTGAAGTCCACAAGTCTTAAAGCTGCCAAGTTTGAAGAGCCCTGCGTTATACAGTCAGAAAGGTCCTCCTGATATTTAGTCTGAAACTATTTTCATGCAGATTCAACCCATTGGTTTTGCTTCTCTCCTCACAGGTAATAATGAATAAATCCATTCTATCTCTTCTCTATGAGAATCCTTCCACCGGACAATAATTTTCCAATCTGCATATTAGACAGGTAGGTATAATATACAAAATCAACACTAAATAAATTCTCACTGTGTTTCTAACTGCAGGTCAGCTGTGAACTCATGAGGAATTTCATTACAGGTAGTCCTCGACTTACAACAAGTTCATTTACTGACCGCTCAATGTTACCACGGCACCGAAAAAAGTGACTTCTGACTATTTTTCACACTTATGACCATTCCAGCATCTCCATGGTCACACAATCAAAATTTTGGATGCTCGGCAACTGGTTCATATGACAAGCAAAGCCGCTGAGGAAACCAGATTCATTTAACAACCGTGTTACTAAGTTAACCAATGCAACGATTCACTTAACAACTGTGGCAAGGAAAGTCGTAAAGTAGGACAAACTCACTTATAGCAAATGTTTCACTTAGCAACATAAATGTTGGGCTCCATTGTGGTCGTAACTTGAGGACTACCTGTATTTTCTGTTTTGAATCATATACACACCGATTCCACATTGCTGATTCAATTTGTCACTGTCTTCTCCCTGGCACACATTGTCGTGTGTGGAGTCTCCCTTCTGCACCAATTTGAGACTCAGGGCGCTGCAGTTAGTATGCATTTGACAAGCAGCTTTGGATGATGTATCATTAGAGAAATATCCTTCTGGGCATCTCTCGCAAACGGTGTTGCTTTCAGGGGTACCTGCAGAAAAGGAAAGAGATTTTTTTTTAAAAAAAAAACGATTTATCAATCACTTTGTTTATAGCACTTCAAGAATTTCCCATTCACTAATGGCCACAACACCAAGGATAGAAATGAAAAAACAATCTGATTTTCTTTGAAAGAGGAAAGACTGGTATCCAGCATATTTTGGTAGATTAATGTTTCAAATCTCACCCTGATCTTTTGGTTTTGTAAAAAAAATAATAATAATAATTCAGAAAACTCCCCAGAGAAAGGAGCTATTTCACTTCAGAAGGTGACAGAAAATATTATTTGTATTTCGTCCAGGTTAAATGAAAAACAATAACACTGCACAAAGAAATCCTATTATAGGAAGAATAGTATTTTTCAACTACATAGCTTTTAAATGAAACGTTCAGCCAGATGATTCATACAAAACTAGTCTGACTCAATCAGAAACTATATCATCCATCTATCTATCTATCTATCTATCTATCTATCTATCTATCTATCTATCTATCTATCTATCTATCTATCTGCCCATCCATCCATCCATCCATCCATTAGTGGTGGGTTTCAAAAATTTTTACTACCGGTTCTGTGGCTGTGGTTTGGTGGGCATGGCAGGGGAAGGTTACTGCAAAATCCCCATTTCCTCCCAATCAGCTGGAACTTGGGAGGCAGAGAATAGATGGGGGTGGGGCCAGTCAGAATTTTTACTACCGGTTCTCTGAACTACTCATAATTTCCGCTACTGGTTCTCCAGAACTGGTCAGAACCTGCTAAAACTCACCTCTGCCATCCATCCATCCATCCATCCATCCATCCATCCATCCATCCATCCATCTATCAATCTATCCATCTATCTATCTATTGCTCTGTATACATCTCTCTCTCTATCTCTCTCTCTATCTCTCTCTCAATCTATCTCTCTCCATCTCTCTCCATCTATTTCATCTATCATAAACATTAGGCACTTCAACAATGATTAGAAAAAGATACTTTGGAATATATGAGCTTATATAAAATCAGAAGTGCAACTAATTAAACCAATTGCATCTTTTCCCAAGATTTCCCAAGATGTCTTATACAGCTTCCGTATGATCCTGAGAAAAAGCATGGCTTCTTTAAAAACTGGGAGACAAGTGCCGCACTGCCACATATTGTCATCGAATAACTTTTGGGGAGGAAGAGGGAGGAACAGGAGGGAGGGGGAGGGAGGAGGAGGAGGAGGAAGAAGAAGAAATTCAGATGATGCTGGTTACTGGATAGCCCACCTAACTCCTAAATTCCAAAACTGTAGTTAATCAGCTGATTCCTTCCCCCCCACCAAGGATAAAATTAGCATCAGCATCTTGTCTCTGGCTGGCTTGAGACAATGAAGCCACACAGCTCTCTGGTTTGGCATTTCCTAATTATCCACATTCTGCATTTCTCCTAAATGAGCCAGAATACCTGCTGAGCCATAATGTGTCTTCAGAGTACTGACAGGAAGTAACATGCCAAAAAAGAGGCTGTTATTTTAATATTCCACCACCTTATGTCAGAAAGTTGATGGAACTGTGGGAAATTCAAAATGGCAGATTGTTATTACCCATTCCTGTTGTCAAATACAAAGAGAATAGCAGCTGTTAGAAGGGCTGATGAAGAAACTGGTGCTTTTGTCCCCACTGATAACACCACTGATAAAACAGTTCCTAAACACTTTTAATGAATTCTCCCCTTTTTATTCTGGACACTGAAATCAATTCTATTGTGTCATTCAGCAGACAACAAATATTATTTTCCTTGAAGCTGGCTTTTGAAACTATTCCCGTGTGAGTTTCATGGAGCAAGTCAACCCTACATTATAGCCTGTTGATGCTTAACAACCCTAATCTCTTACACAATTTGGAAGCAGAAAAGGGAGAGTTTATCAACCAGCTGGCGTTTTATAATTTCATGGTCACTCTTTCATAGATGGCTTTGGGGCTTCCAACTTGATCAGATAGATTTAAGCTTCTTCTGAGCAAATTTCCATTTGTGTAATAAATCAAAGAAAATGGTTGTTTTTCCAAACCCACTTGTATACATATCTATTTGTTGTTTTTATGGGAAAAAATCCTTGCTGAGAATGATGTAGAATTGTTGTTGTTGTTGTTGTTGTTGTTGTTGTTGTTGTTATCTTTGACCAAAAGATAGAATTAGGTAACTTATGTACTTGGAAACACTAAATGAGTCTCCACAGACTTTTAAAGGCAAGTTATAATTTATTAAGGTAGCTCTGTAAAGGTTATGTATTGATTCTACTTTCAGGTGACTAGATAACTATGAAATTTTCCAAGATAAAATAAAAGGTATTGCAAACTAACATGTCAGATACTATATATTACTGGTGGTGGTTGTGTTTTCTTCCCTAGGATAATCAAGTTATTTTTCAGAGCAATTGTTTTTTGTGCGCTCTTTTTTAAATTAAAATATTTGCAAAAGTAAATTAAATTTGGGGTTGAGAACAAAGGCTGTTATTGTCACTATGCTCACATGGAACTTGCAGTGGAAAATATTATCATCATAAACACTATTATGCAGAAAAACAGACGCTGTGGCAAAGTACTGTTGCAGATGCCATGCAGGCCATTTCTTCCAATTTTGTTTAGGCTTTTTAGGTCATATGAAGCACAGATTGAGATGAACTTTAGTTCTCACCCACAAGAGCTAAAAATGGGAGGTGGTTTAATTTTGTGGAATCTCTAGGGCAGTGATGGCTAACCTTTTCCGGGCTGAGTGTCCAAAGTGCGCACGCATGCATGCACAAATGCATGCACGTGCACCCGAACCCCCAAAATGCAATGTGCCTGCAGCCCCCGCGCATGTGCCTTGCCCCCACACATGTACATGTGCCTCCCCACGCGCCCCACCTCCCACACATGTGCATATGCCCCCTGCATGCACCCCACCCCCCGTGCATGCACGGCAGAGACCCAAAGACCAGCTGGCTGGTGAGAGGCGCATTCGCATGCACATGTGCAGCAGAGCTGAACTGGGGCAATGGCTCACATGCCATCAGAGAGGGCACTGCGTGCCACCTCTGGCACGTGTGCCACAGGTTCACCATCACGGCCCTAGGGCCTTTTATGGGGCTGATTCATTACAGACTTAAAGAAACAGCTGAAACTTCCCTTTAAAGAAGATCTTCTGTTTGATCAGCTGAATCAAAAATACCCCAAATATTGTGGTCTTTTCTTCATCCTGTTGATCTTCTATCTAGGCCAGGGGTGTCAAACTCACATCGTCATGGCAGTGTCACATGACATAGCAGGACTTTTTTTCCCCCCTTCACTAAATTGAGCATGGGTGTGGCCAGTGTATTATGCACCTGGCCCATGGACTGGGAGTTTGACAGCTCTGATCTAGCAGACCCATTCTAACTTTCATTTGGTACTCCAACGCTGCAACATATTCACTTTTCATCAGGATAACTACAATACAGTGGTGGGTTGCCCCCGGTTCGGTCCGGTTCTATAGAACCGGTAGTAAAACCGTCGGGAGGCTCCGTCCACCTGCCACAATGTCATCATGGGTGATCTGCGCATGCGCAGAAGTTGCGAGCCGGTAGTAAAGTAAGTTGAACCCAACCCTGCTACAATGGCCTCTATGTGGGATCAGAATTAGTACCCAGGCTCTCCACATATGGAAGCACTTTTCATTGAAATATTGGTCCAGACTGGAAACCATCAAATGGATTAGGAGGCATAAAACTTGCAAGACGTTATGTAGATTAGCTTCAAAAAAAAATACTTATTCACAACATTCTCCCCATTTTGCTTCAGAACTCTGAAAATGAAGCCAATATTTTAAGGTGCTTTTTTCTTTTCAGTCTTCCTCCATGTATATTACTAGAAACTGGGAGACCATGAATTCTAGTACTGCTTTAAATACAAGGCCAGCTAGGTGACTTTGGGCCAGTCACTCTCTGTCACTCCTAAAGGATTTCCAAAAAGCAATTTCCAAAAATGTTGCCAATGGATTTGTCCAAATAGCCAAGATTCACTTGAAGATACATGTTTATTTAGTAGGTCCAAAATTTAGTTGCTTTCCAAACTTGTCAGTTATACTTGAATGAGGCTGTGTTAAAAATACCATACTATGTTTGCAAATATAACTTGCTAAAATGATTTCTTGAGGCAGATACAGCAATAATTAATTTTGTTGTTGTTTGTTGCGAAGTCGTGTCTGACCCATCACAACCCCATAGACGTTTCTCCAGGCTTTTCTGTCCTCTACCATCCTCTGGAATCCATTTAAGCTCATGCCTACTGCTTCAGTGACTCCATCCAGCCACCTCATTCTCTATCGTCCCTTTCTTCTTTTGCCCTCAATCTTTCCCAGCATTAGGCTCTTCTCCAGTGAGTCCTTCCTTCTCATTAGGCGGCCAAGGTATTTGAGTTTCATCTTCAGGATCTGGCCTTCTAAAGAGCAGTCAGGGTTAATCTCCTCTAGGATTGACCGGTTTGATCGCCTTGCAGTCCAAGGGACTCGTAGGAGTCTTCTCCAGCACCATAGTTCAAAGGCCTCAATTCTTTGGTGCTCAGCCTTTCTCATGGTCCAACTTTCACAGCCATACATTGCAACTGGGAAAACCATAGCCTTGACTATATGTACTTTTGTTGGCAGGGTGATGCTTTTTAGTATGCTATCTAGATTTGCCATAGCTTTCCTCCCCGGGAGCAACGTCTTTTAATTTCTTGGCTGCAGTCCCCATCTGCGGTGATCTTGGAGCCCAGGAAAATAAAAGCTGTCACTACCTCCATTTCTTCCCCATCTATTTGCCCAATAATTAATACATGGAAGCTATTGCTGGTCAGCAGTTTTCAAATAAAAGGAATAAAATAGGAGAGCACAAATAACCAGTCCATGATTTGAAGATCAGCAAAATGCAATACAAACCAATATGTTATATGGAAAGTATAATAGCAAGTATCTTTAGATTTTTCTATGTTCTATACCATAAACAAAATACTTTATTTGAAACATAAGTTGGGTTTGGGTTTTTTTGCATGTCAGATTTGAACTCTAAGAATGCTTACATCTTTGTCAGTATAGGAAATCCTCTTTATGTACGACCTACTGTATTTGTCCCTGTATTTGTAGGGACGCGGTGGCTCAGTGGCTAAGACGTTGAGCTTGTCGACCGAAAGGTCGGAAGTTCAGCGGTTCGAATCGCTACTGCTGCATACTCACCTACTATGAGTTCCCATTACTTGTCCCCGCTTCTGCCAACCTAGCAGTTCGAAAGCACGTAAAAAATGCAAGTAGAAAAATAGGGACCAACTTTGCTGGGAAGGTAACAGTGTTCCGTGTGCCTTTGGTGTTTACTCATGCCAGCTACATGACCACGGAGACGTCTTCGGACAGCGCTATCTCTTCAGCTTTGAAACGGAAATGAGCACTGCCCCCTATAGTCAGGAACGACTAGCACATATGAACCTAGCACATATGTGCGAGGGGAACCTTTACCTTTACTGTATTTGTTTCCTTCAGTGTTAGAAGATGCATCACACTTTAAATGAAAAGTCTGTTCAATAAACTATGGTAAATGATGGAAGTAGTAGAGAATGAGCCATTGTGAGGTGTTTATTAGCTTTGAACAACAATTTGTACAGGGTGTTTTAAATGCAGATCGTATTCATGCTTAACTTCAGTCTAAATTCTGAAATTTGTCCATTCAGTGACAGATTACATTTTTCCTTCCCCATCAACATCCCTTTCAAAATACATTTAATATGGTCTTAATTTTGACTGAAATGCAGGATACTGCCAATTTTTCTTTCAAAAGAACTCCTTACAGCTTTGGGTTGGTCTTTTTCCTTCTACAAGGATCATTTGTGATGCAGGAAATTAATGATGTCCATTCAGGTATGATGACTTTCACTGATACCCTGATACTGTTATAATTATTCTCCTAGTGCTATATCAATTAACACTTCTATTGTCTGCCAAGGCACACAAGGCCCTGGAATCGCCTTCTTCCCAATGAAAAATGTTATTAGTTATCACCCATGAATATTGCATCTCAGATAATGTTCCCATGAAAGAGGGCACTCCATCATGTTACTCAGTGGAATGCAATTTGCAACCGCCGTTAGATTAGTCATTATCATACAAGAAGAATATTTTGTTCAGCTGCCAGCAACATTCCTTTTGGTAACAGTCCGAGGAGACAGTTCTTGCAAGTTCTCACAAGAAATATACCATCCATCATGTTCATTTGAGCATGCTTATTTAGGAAGTGTTCAAAGCCAGGTGGATGTTTGTTTTTACAGTTCCAAGCAGATGGCAAAAATAGTAAGCTTAGTAAGAGCTTTTTCTTACTTGCATCTAACCACTACTTAAGTATATCCTAGTAACTTCTTTTTGATGTTGTTCTCATGACATTGCTTTCATCTGATCGTATCTCCTGCCTCAGATGGTTTTAAATTATTACAGATGCAGATTAACAGAGTTGGAAGGGACCTTGTAGGTCATCTAGTCCAACCCCCCACCCAAGCAGGAGACCCTATGCCATTTCTGACAAATGGCAGTCCAATCTCTTCTTGAAAGCCTCCAGTGATGAAGCTCCAACAACTTCCAAAAGCAACTTCTGTTCCACTGGTTGATTGTTCTCACTGTCAGAAAATTTGTCCTTATTTCTAGGTTGAATCTCTCCTTGATCAGTTTCCATCTATTGTTCCTTGTCTGGCTTTCAGGTGCCTTGGAAAATAGCTTGACCCCCTCCTCTCTGTGGCAGCCCCTCAAATATTGGAACACTGCTATCAGGTCTCCCCTGGTCCTTCTCTTCACTAGACTAGCCATGCCCAGTTCCTGTAATGGTTCGTCATATGTTCCCTAATCATCCTGATTCATTCATTCCTACCTGTACCAATATTAATGTAGGGTGGGTCCTTGGTGCTCTCTGAGCTTGGTTGTTTTCTTACAGACATTACCTTACCTAACGAAATAATATCCTCATGTTGCTGGACACGTTAAATCTTGTGTGGCATTACTTAGATAGCTTTTAGGCTCCTAGTTGGAGTTCCAAAAGACTTCTGTCATGGCTGCCATCCTATTTGTTTATTCTTTGTACTACGCTATTCTTTGATTAATAGAAACAGAATAATTATACCATAATTTTAAAAAATAACAAAATCAAATGCAGTTAATATATTAGTTCATGCCGTGCTGTTATTTGCTTAGCGTGATCTTTACTCCAATTGCTAGCCATTCTAGCATACTGTCTTTTCAATAAATTCTGCCTCAATTAGATCAGTCTATGTTTTTGTTTTGTTTTAATCTTTAAAGGTAAAGGTTCCCCTCACACATATGTGCTAGTCGTTCCTGACTCTAGGAGGCGGTGCTCATCTCCGTTTCAAAGCCGAAGAGCCAGCGCTGTCTGAAAATGTCTCCGTGGTCATGTGGCCGGCATGACTAAATGCCAAAGGTGCATGGAACGCTGTTACCTTCCCACCAAAGGTGGTCCCTATTTTTCTACTTGCATTTTTTACGTGCTACTGAACTGCTAGGTTGGCAGAAGCTGGGACAAGTAACGGGAGCTCACCCCTTATGCGACACTAGGGATTCAAACCCCTGAACTGCCAACCTTTCGATTGACAAGCTCACCGTCTTAGCCGCTGAGTCAGCGCATCCCCATTTAATCTTTAGGATAGGATAAACCAGAGTTTACTCTTTTATCATAACACCTGGCTGGTTAGGAGCAGTAACTTTTCCATCTAATTGTCCAGAAGATATTTTTTACTCACCCTAAGTGACCCTGAAACAGCTTTTGATGGTTGAGCAATCTTGAAATCATCTCTTGAAAAGAAGAACATACATACCTTTTCGAACGACGCCAAATCCAGGAGGACATGCTGTGTGCTTCAAACAGAATTCAAGGTTGAGGTATCGTCCTTCTACACACTCACAGACACGGTTTCTGGTGCTGGTGCATTTGATCTTTTCGTATTGCAGTTCCTGGCATATCACATTGCAGTAGTGACATCTTTCATTATTGTTCCATTCATCTGCATAAGATTGATCCGGACAAGGAGCACATTCCGTCTTCGCCGACGCTGTACAGTGCTGTTTGACATAGGTTCCTGGGGGACATTGGTCGCACATCAGCTGGCGGGAGGTGATAGGATCATAATGGAGATACTTTGGAGGAAGAGTTTCCTGGACTGTCCACTTGACTGAGATGTCCAATAACTAATAAAATTAAATTAAAGCATTTTTATTTGATTTATTTTTATTTGATTTATTTTTGGATTTATATACTGCCCTACTCCCAAAGGACTCAGGGCGGTGAACACACATAATACAAAATTTAAAAAATAATATAAAAACACATTAAATATTTGGCCCAAACAAATTAAAACACCCCTATTGTTTTAAAACAAATTAACAATTAACAATTAAAAGGAAGTTAGGCCAGGCCAGCCTGTTGAAATAAAATAAAGTTTTATTTCATAAAGTTTATTGCATAAAATAAAGTTTTAAAGTTGTTGTTGTTGTTGTTGTTGTTGTTGTTGTTGTTATTATTATTATTATTATTATTATTATTATTATTATATACTTTATTCATTAAACATGAAACTCAGTCAACTGAACATTCAAAAATGCATCACAAATACCATTGACTGGTGCTAATGGTTGATATGGGTTGCTGCCAGCGTCCTAGGTATCAAACAAGTACCTACCATGTTTCCCCCAAAATAAGACACTGTCTTATATTTTTTGAACCCCGAAATAAGCGCTTGGCCTTATTTTCGGAGACGTCTTATTATTTTGGGGCACGTGGAGCAAGATGGGGATCCTCTTGTTGTGTTAACTGATTTCCAGCTCTGCGTTTAAATATTTTTGGGGAGGACTTATTTTTGGATGGAGGCTTATTTTAGCGTATGCACTCAAAAGCCTGATTGGACTTATTATCAGAGGATGTCTTATTTTGGGGGAAACAGGGTATTATTATTATTATTATTATTATTATTATTATTATTATTATTCAATCTTTAGTGAGATTCACAGCCTTTGAGGCTGGTTAATAGCTCAGCAGCTCGAGTGCTAACCAAGGACCTAGGAACTGTTAAGGTATCGTCGGAGGATGTAAGCTGTTCCGAGTAAGGTGGTTTTTTGTAGAGTCAAAATGTTCAAGTCTGGCAAATTTAGAATTTCTAAATAGCGGGGTAGCTCTTTGGGTATTGCTCCAAGGGCTCCAATTACAATCGGGACAACACAAGATTTCTTTTTCCACAGTCGCTCAACTTCAATTGTTATTATTATTCAATTATTATAAATAATTATTCAATTATTATAAATAACTTCTATTATTATTATTATCATCATCATCATCATCATCATCATCATCATCATCATCATCTTTATTCATTAAATATGAACTCAGTCAACTGAACATTCAAAAATGCATCACAAATACCATTGACTGGTGCTAATGGTTGATACGGGTTGCTGCCAGCATCCTAGGTATCAACCAAGTACCTTCTTAAGATGTATGATGTTCCAAGTAGTGCAGTTGTTGTTGTTGTTGTTGTTATATTATTATTATTGCAATACATTGATGGTGCCCTCAAGTACTAAGTCATCCTTTATAACTGTGATTTGGCTGGATTAACACATTGAATTATGTGTTTTGAACCATATTTTGAAACCATATTTTGAAACCAACATCATAGTATGTTAAAAAAATAAAAATTTCAACAATGCTAGATCAAGATCTATCACACCGAAACTGGGGTCCCACAAGTGGCACGTTACTAGAAAATAATTATTGCTACGTAAGATCTCAGATATTTGTCACAGACCATTATGACAAATTTTATCATCTCTGCCTGTCAACTTCAACCAATTTTCATATACAGTAACCTTCCATTGTATTAGTTAGCCTGAAATGTTGTCATAATATATCTAATTAAAAACTACAGATGTTATCTTTCAAACTTTTAAAAACACTCCAGTATTGTACAAAGAGTTATTATTTCCTTTTTAGAAAACCTTCTCTGGATTAAGAAGCTAACGATGCCCTTGAAGTGATGTCCCAGTGCCTGGAGGCCGTGCAGGCCTGGATGGGGAGAAACAGGCTCCGACTCAACCCTTCCAAGACCAAGTGGCTGTGGCTTCCAGCGTCCCGATATAGCCAGCTGGTGCCATCGCTGGCTATTGGGGGCGAATCACTGGCCCCCACGGAGAGGGCTCGCAACTTAGGCGTCCTCTTGGACGCACGGCTGTCTTTAGAAGAGCATATGACGGCCGTGGCCAGGGGGGCTTTTTATCAGGTTCGCCTGATATGCTCGTTGCATCCCTTTCTGGATCGGGACTCCCTACGCACGGTCACTCAAGCACTCGTCACTTCCCGCCTGGACTACTGCAATGCTCTCTACACGGGGCTCCCCTTGGGGTGCACCCGGAGGCTGCAGTTGGTCCAGAACGCGGCCACGCGGGGGATTATGGGAGCAATGGGGCGCTCACATATAACACCTCTCCCGCGCGAGCTGCACTGGCTTGGAAGTTGGCCAATGAGAAGATGAGAATTGGGGAACAGAAAGGGAAGGGTTTGGGGGTCAGAGGGTTAGTATCGGCTACGACGAAATCGGGGCCAGATCTGTCATACTCAATAAATGGAATATTTCAGCAAAGATTAATTGTTTGGGAGTGCAATTTATTTGAGATGACATCGAAACCTGACAGGCATTATATAGTATCACTTGTCACGATCTTGATTCTGTCCCTCTGTTAAGGCAGCCTAGGATTGCATTGCATTGGCATTTTTTGGCTGCTGTCATGCACCGCTGGCACATATTTAAGGGATTGTCCACTAGGACTGTGAGATCCCTCTCACAGTTACTGCTGTTGAGCCAAATTTCATCTAGTCTGTACCTGTACATTTGTTTTTTCTTGCCTAAATGTAACACCTTACTTTTTTTTCTACACTGAATTTCATTTTGTTAAATAGGGCCTAGTATTCAAATAAAAAAGCTAAGGGTAATTGCACCTCTACCGTTATCATCAAAATAACATGAATGACAGTTCAGTTCAAAGGAGGCTTGACTTCTATCCTTTTGGGGCCTCGCCAGAAGAGATTTTGGAAAATTACATTCCATTAATTGAATTCTGGACTTTCGCAAAAGTTTTCCCCCTGATCTTCAAATGAAAGCCAATGTTACCCTTGTGAAATAAATACAGATTGGATGGCAATGACCAACTCAGTCCATATTCCTTCAAGTATCTTTTTTTTTTCCTCTTTCAATCACGGCCTTGTGATTTTTTTTTTTAAATAAAAAACTAGTTTTTTCAACATTGATTATATGCTTCGGTTTTGGGTTTTTCACCCAGACCACAGAAGAATGCTTGGATTTACTAAAACAGATAAAGCATTCTCTGTTTGGAATTGCAAACACATCCTGAAACCTAGTTTTTCTTTGATGACAGCTGCCAAGGGCTGGGCAAGCGCCAAGGCAAATCTGTAAATTCTGGCATTCGCTTTTCTACATTATGTAAGAACATTGTAATTGCCTTCAGGCAAAAATCCAGTTTGGCTCTCATTCTAGCCAACAAATGGGAGCTCACCAGCATTACGTAAACTTGATTATCCCCAAACCTCTAATTTTTTTGGCTAATATTCAGGGAGATAAGTGTCCTGGTGATAGAGATTCAGTTCAGCTATCACAGCCAATAACTAATAAACAATTAATCTGTTCTGATTTCTCCTCTTTTCAACGCTCTTAAAAGTGAACAAAGGCCACCAAATCATGACGGTGAGCTATTACATATTATGGGAAGAAGAAAAGTTTGTTATTCGTTTAAGCCTTGATACAGTTTTGAAAAAGCTTTTGAATGGATAAAGCAATTTTTAAAAAATAGGCCGTGTTTCTCAAGTTTCCTATCTTAAAACACACACACATACACACAAAGGGAAGAAAAAAGGGGAGGGGGACTGTGGATGGAAACAAACAAACCTGAATCCTCAATATTGGCAATCTTTTATGTCATATGTATAAACCGAACCAAACTGTTCAGTTTCTCTATTTACTTCTCTAGTTTGAAGGAACAATTGCTGGACCACAGTTCCTTGGCTCATTTGTTAATCTTGCACTAATCAATTTCACTGACTCAATACTTATATTAGAGAAATGAGTGGTGCGGTGGCCTAGAGGTAGAGCTCTTGCTTCACAATCAGGAGGCTGTGAGTTTGATACTAGGTAGAGGCAGATATTTCTCTTTCTGGGCACGATGAGAATATAACTCTGCATTGGCGACAGGAAAGGAATCCGGGCAGTAAACACTCAGCTCCATTCAGTTGCCTAGACTCTATCCTGCAAAGGATTACGGGGTCATTAAAAGAAGATGATGAATACTTATATTATAGAAATAGGATTCCCTCTATTTTGTTAGTTTATTCATTATAATATCTTGAAAAGGTATATAACAGCTGTACTTATGATCATCGTCCAGAAAAGCTCAGAAATCTGGAATTAGGTGAGCAGTCCTCTATCTAATGAACTCATCGCTCTGTTTGAAAGACAAACCAGTTCAAGTCCAGTTTGCAAAGACAGTTCCATGGGACCAGAGGGTCCAGCCATTTCCATTCTATAAGGTAGCAGGGAGGTGGGGAAGATGACAGAGGATGAAACAAACATAGCCAGCTATTGACCTGAGATACCGCAGAAAACTAGATTGTAGAGCAGTTGGCCATCATGATCGTGTTATACTGCCATCTTCACTCATGGCAATAGATAGATAGGTGTCTATTTGTGGCCACTTTGATGCAGAATAGTGAACATTCATTTGTTGAGGACAGAACTTGTTATGGTGAGGGACCTTTTTCCTACAACCTGGAAAAATGGAAGCCTAATGCCTTGCTGTGTCAGACAAGTCCAGTCCTGAAGACAAGAAGAGCTGCCTGAGAGAAAACAACCTGGGGAGATCAATCCTGAAGAAAGCAGGTCTAGATTAGAGATCTTGCCAAAAGTGCCTCCTTCACTACCCTGCTTCTACACCCCTTGACAGTCTGCGAAGCATACAGTATATATACCCATCAATCCATGAGAGAATCACCATCTCCCAGGTGAATGCAGGAGGTGGAGAGAAGAGACAGATTACTGGAGAGCATTATTGGGAGTAGTACTCTCTTTGGAAATACGCTATTGCTCCAAGGAGCCAATGATATTCACTCCAAGGAGCACCAGGACAGAAGCTTATGGGGCTAAAGATTTTGCCTCGTTTACTCAAATGCTAAACTGCATTCATGGATAGCCTGGCCTACATTCTTCTTGAAATGACATCATCTTTTACTACCTGGATACATCAAGGTATTTTATGACTGTGTAAAATCTACACCATCCAAGAATTAGCTACTAACTCAATTTAGTGCCGACCAATAGTAGTAGTGGTGGGGTGAGCTCCCGTTACTTGTCCCAGCTTCTGCCAACCTAGCAGTTCGAAAGCACGTAAAAAATGCAAGTAGAAAAATAGAGACCACCTTTGGTGGGAAGGTAACAGCGTTCCGTGCGCCTTCGGTGCTTAGTCATGCCAGCCACATGACCACAGAGATGTCTTCAGACAGAGCTGGCTCTTCGGCTTTGAAATGGAGATGAGCACTGCCCCCTAGAGTTGGGAATGACTAGCACATATGTGCGAGGGGAACCTTTACCTTTACCTAATAGTAGTAGCTTCATATTTAACCCAATAAAAATGCAAAGAATATAAGTATATTTTCTCCCTCTGAACCTTGCTGCAAATAATGAGCCATGGCTTCAAATGTATCCTGTTCTATCAACTGCTCTAAGGTTTCATGTGGGAGTTTGGCCCATATTTGTCTACCTATATATGTGGGTAGGACAGTTTTTAACATTTTATACTTGATATTTCTGTGGAAACATACAGAAATGAGACTCGGTGGCTGAGCATATGGCTATTGGTATGTCTGCAGAGGGTGTCTGTTTAATCTCTATTGTCCCCACTTTGGTTATCAATCTGAAAGTCCTTTGGCTGTCTTAAGTAAGAATCCTTACTTAAGACCGAATTCATTTCAACGCTACTTCTTTTCTATTGCATTCTGTATCAGTATGTTTCTGCATTAGATTTTTAACCACTGAAGTCAAAGATCCACTAGGCAAGACTGTATAGAGAAAGCTCGGATATTAAAATCTCTCTCTGATGCACCAAGCGCTCCATGGCATGGGACCTGGGTACCTTCGAGACCAACTTCTGCCACCAATAGCCTCCCACCGGCCAGTTCGCTCCCACAGAGAGGGTCTCCTCAGGGTGCCATTGGCCAAGTTATGTCGGCTGGCGACACCCAGGGGGAGGGCCTTCTCTGTGGGAGCCCCTGCCCTGTGGAATGAACTGGCCCTGGAAATGCGCAAGATCTCCGACCTCCGGGTATTTCGTTGTGCACTCAAGACCCTGTTGTTCCGCCAGGCTGGGCTATCAACATAACAATTTTAAATTGGGTTTTAAATTCTTGGGGTTTTAAATTGAGCCGAATTCATTTAATAATTTTAAACTATTTTAACTGATGTTGTCTTGTGTTTTTAATAGGCTGTACACCGCCCTGAGTCCTTCAGGAGAAGGGCGGTATAGAAATAAAATTATTCTATTCTATTCTATTCTATTCTATTCTATTCTATTCTATTCTATTCTATTCTATTCTATTCTATTCTATTCTATTCTATTCTATTCTATTCTATTTATTTGACCTCTAGCTTTACTTTCCTCCAGGAAATCAAAGCAGCATACACAACACTTCCATTTTCCCCCCATGATAATAATCATATCAAGTTGGATAGCCTGAGAGAGGGTGATTGGTTCAAGGTCATCTTGTAAGTTTCCAGGGCTGAAGAACTTACACCTGGACCTTCCCCCGTCAAAAGCCCCAATCACTACCCTGCAAATGTTTGGATTGCACTGCCTGGCATTCTTCATCCTAAAAAACTAGAGCAGGATCAAATCTCATTAGTATTTGGATAAGGAACCATTCAGAAGTACAAGTGCTGTAGGCTAGCCTTGAAGTGTAAGAAACATTGCAATCATAAATATATCCACACTGATGCCAAGAAATTGACACAGAACTTTAACAGAGTAACAGAGTTGGAAGGGACCTTGTAGTTCATCTAGTCCAACCCCCTGCCCAAGCAGGAGACCCTACACCATTTCTACAGATGGCTATCCAGTCTCTTCTTGAAAGCTTCCAGTGATGAAGCTCCTACAACCTCTGAAGGCAAGCTGTTCCATTGGTTGATTGCTCTCACTGTCAGAAAATTTCTCCTTATTTCTAGGTTGAATCTCTCCTTGATCAGTTTCCATCCATTATTCCTTGTCTGGCCTTTGGGTGCTTTTGGAAATAGCTTGACCCCTTCCTCTCTGTGGCAGCCCCTCAAATATTGGAAGACTTCTATCCTGTCTCCCCTGGTCCTTCTCTTCACTAGACTAGCCATGCCCAGATCCTGTAACCATTCATCATATGTTTTAGCCTCCAGTCCCCTAATCATCCTGGTTGCTCTTCTCTGCACTCTTTCTAGAGTCTCAACATCTTTTTTACAGTGTGGTGACCAAAACTGGACGCAGTACTCTAGGTATGGTCTTACGAAGGCTTTATTAGAATGGAATTAGTACCTCACTTGATCTTGATTGAACCCCTTTGTTAATACAATTTAGGATTGCATTGGCTTTTTTGGCCAATGCAATCCTAAATTGCATTAACAGAGGGATTTGTTTGATTCTTTTTTGAAGATCCAAACCAGGATGACTGTGAAGGTACCAACTTTGGCTCAACCTAAAGGAGAGTTTACCTGAAACAGCGAGATAAAACATTAAGCCATCTTTTTTTAAACTGGAGCAGAACCCCCATTAGATGTTAGAAGCAACATTCAGTAGCTTTAATCATCTCTTCCTATTGCTCAGTATCTTCAGCAGGTGGCAGCACCTGGCTGACTTAATTAAAACCTGATGAGAAACCAAAGGGGATGAATGCCTTTTATCCCTGTGAAACCTTTCTTGTGCTTAGATTTCATAAAGGTAATGAAACCAAACTAGAGAATGCTGTTGCAACTGTTTTAAGATTGCCAGGGTGCTATGCCAAAATACACCGTACAGGTAGTCCTCAACTTACAACAGTTCATTTACTGACCATTCAAAGTTACAACAGCACTGAAAAAATGTGACTGACGACCATTTTTTTTCCACACTTAAGACCAAGCAAGGTCAACGGGGAAGCCAGATTCAGTTAAAAACGTGTTCCTAACCGCACAACTCCCATGGTTCGCTTAACAACTGTGGTGAAAAATGTCATAAAATGGGGCAAAACTCACTTAACAAATGTTTCACTTAGCGACATAAATGCTGGGCTCAATTGTGGTCGTAACTCGAGAACTACCTGTAGTAGTCAATCAGAGGAGCCTGTATTTCCTGATTCAGACAAAATTAAGTCTTTAAAAATTATCTAGATGCTCCAGACCAGGGATGATATAACTCATGGCCCATGGGCCGGATGCGTCACATGCTGCTCATACCCACCTCTGGTTTAGCGAAGGGGAAAAAGTCGCAGTACTGCAGGCTACTTCTGCTGACTGCCTGCAATTTGGCAGTTCAATCCTCACCAGCTCAAGGTTGACTTAGCCTTCCATCCTTCCAAGGTTGGTAAAATGAGGACCCAGATTGTTGGGGGCAATATGCCAACTCTGTAAACCTCTTAGAGGGGGATGTAAAGTGGTATATAAGTCTAACTGCTATTGCTATTTCAACGGAGATAGTCCAGTTGGACCTTTTTTTATCTCCATATCTTGTACTTATGTTTTCTTGGGGCAGGGAGTAACACAAATCAACTGCAAAGTTTTTCTTTATAACCACTGGGGAAATGAGGCTTGAGCAAGACATTTCTTATCGGATGGAATTCCATTCAAAAACAAAATCTAATCTATATAAAAATCAGAGCTCAAGGACTTTTATTGTCTGAAAAGCTTCCGACTCGGTGAAAGATATTATTAATTCACCGGTTATACACATGAAACAAAGTTGGCAGGAAATAAAGGCAGCATTCGCAGTTATTTTATCAAACAGCCTTTGCTTTCTTTTCCCAAAATGAAATATATTGAATATATAGCTTCAAAACAACACTAGGGCATTACCATTCCTTGCTATGGGCTGATTCTGTGATAAATTACATTTATAGATATTGATTCTCCCAGGGTGGGATATAAATTCAGTAGATGATCCCCATTGTAATTCCATAATAGAGCAGCTCAAGAAGTTGAAGAATAGGCAGCACTTAATGGTGCATATAATCGTTTACTGGTTCTAAAGTATCTATGGAACTTTTCTATTCTCTTCAATGTCACTGGGAGCTCTGTATACACAGCTAGATATGAAAATGCCCAAAGATTTGTAGTTATTTACTAGGAGGAAGCAGTAGAAGGAGAGAGATCCAGGTTCTGTGCTTGGCTTCTCTCAATATCATGACAGATCTCTGTTTTGAGACTCTGGAGAATATTTCCCCTACACAGTAGATAATGCTGGGAAAGATAGCTCAATGGTCTGACTCTGTATCCAGCAGCCTCTTACATCCATACAGACCCATTTAAAATTAAGGACACCGATGCTCTATCCAATGGTGGGATTCAGCCAGTTCGCACCACTTCGGGAGAACCGGTTGTTAACTTTCTGAACAGTTTGGCACACTGGTTGTTGGAAGAAATCATTAGGGCAGACAACCGGTTGTTAAATTACCTGAATCCCACCACTGGCTCTATCCCAGAGGTTGCCAACCTTTCGGACCTCGTGGACCTCTAAATTCATAATTTTAAATCCCGCGGACCACTAATATGAATTTTTTAAAAAGATAAATAGTATTTAGTGCAATATAAAAAATGCAAATAATTTTTTTGCCGACCACCAAAATGTTCTCGTGGAGCACCAGTTGGAGACCGCTGCCCTATCCAGTTCCATCCCATAGATTTTTGCTTGCTGTCCCGTAGCTTACAACCACACAGACAATCATGGTCTATCGGCCAGCTAATGACATTTGCAATGGTTTTAGTCCTGTCATGTGAAGATACAATGAGGTTCAGAAGATACTCCTTTTTCCAAAAAAAAAAGTCAGGGAAACATTTCCTTTACCTCTAGAAACAAAAGGGAGCTTGCCCCAAATTTGACAACACTGTCAAATAATTTGCTAAGACTGTATTACTAGTATTCTTCTCTTCCTTACTAGTATCTATCTCTTCCCACTTATTACTATAACCACGTTGCTTGTATCTTTACAATTTATATTGTTTTTGTTTCCTAGTACGATTTGATCGCTTATTAGTAACCTTGTCTATCACTAAGTGTTGTATCTTTTTATTCTTGATGAATGTATTTTATTCTCCTCATGTACACTGAGGGCATAAATACCAAAGACAAATTCCTTGTGTGTCCAATCATACTTGGCCAATAAAGAATTCTATTCTATTCTATTCTATTTGCTCCAACAGACCAAAGCCCTACTAAAGACTTAAGAGGCAAACACAGCTTTAAAGAAACAGAGAGAAATAACCTCATTACTTTGTTTGCACTTTCCAAAGCAACCGTCAGCCTTGAGGCAAAGACTTACCAGCAGCGTGCAGCACAGAAATTTGGTCATTGCACCGGCGGCGTTACAACTCTTAAGAAGCTGGAAAGGCAATCGGATAGCCGGGGAAGTAGCAGCTTGCAAACAGGACCTCGACACATTTAAGCCTCGTTTATATATATTTCTGTGACCCCCATGCAGCAGGAAAACGTGGCTCAGCTTAAAATCCTCCCTCCCTCCCCATGATCAATTTCTTTCAGGTTTTTTTTTTTAAAGGAACCTGTTGATGATTTCATGCAACTTCTTAACCACAGGTTCTGGGAGGGCAGAGAGAGAGGGAGGAGGAGGAGGAGAAGAGGAGGAGGAGGATTCAGGCAGAAGGATGGGTTAACTAATTACTGTCTGCTAGCCACCACCTCCGTTGTGAAACTGCCTCCCCCCCCCCTTTTCTGAGCAAAAAAGGGGGAGTCCAAGGAAGTGTCACCTTCAGGACAACAAAGACTTGAGTTATTCACGCAGTCCTGCCTGTTATAGGAACGGCGTTTTAAAAATAACTCCCTGAAACTGTCTTTTTTTTTTTTCCCCTTTAAAGTTCCTGCTTTGGACTCGTTGGTGTGTAAGTGTGTGAAGGGAGCTAGCAAGAATGGGAAGTCTTTTATGTTTTATTTCCCCATCAGGTGAAAGGACCCACAAACGTTTGTCATTTAATTCAAGGCGTTTTTTTATGCCAGTTTGCAGAATCACCTGTGTTTGGACTGGCACCTTTAATTTTTTTGGTTTAAAAAAATTTAAGACAGAAAGTTTTTTTTTTTAAAGCCAATATAGTGTAACCTATAAAAGAGTACATAGCATAATCTATAAAAGAGGCTAGTGTAACCTATAAAAGAGTACATAGCATAATCTATAAAAGAGGCTAGTGTAACCTACAAAAGGGGCTACTCTTGTTTCTCCCTGTAGGAAGAAATATCCTTCTGGGTTCTGCTCCAAGTGGGGAAAAAGACACTGGAAACATGGAGACTGCTTGGAAAGATGGTTTAATGGTGGACAGGATCACATGGTTTGAGTTCCTGAACAGAAAAGGGCCTGATACGCCAGTTGCGCCCCTTTCTGGATCGGGACTCCCTACGCACGGTCACTCAAGCACTCGTCACTTCCCGCCTGGACTACTGCAATGCTCTCTACATGGGGCTCCCCTTGGGGTGCACCCGGAGGCTACAGTTAGTCCAGAATGTGGCCGCGCGGGGGATTATGGGAGCGACGGGGCGCTCACATATGACACCTCTCCTGCGCAAGCTGCACTGGCTTCCTGTGGTCTTCCGGGTGCACTTCAAGGTGTTGGTGACCACCTTTAAAGCGCTCCATGGCTTAGGGCCGGGGTACCTGCGAGACCGCCTTCTGCCGCCAATAGCCTCCCACCAACCGGTTCGCTCGCACAGAAAGGGCCTCCTCAGGGTGCCGTCGGCCAGACAGTGCCGGCTGGCGACCCCCAGGGGGAGAGCCTTCTCTGTGGCAGCACCTGCCCTCTGGAATGACCTGCCCCCTGAGATACGCACGATATCAGACTTCCGGACTTTTCGTCAGGCCCTGAAAACACACTTATTCCATATAGCCGGGCTGGCTTGATCCCATCCTCTCAGTTTTAATTGAATTCGGTTTTAATTGGGTTGTTTTTAAATCTTGGGCCGAAATTATTTAATTGTTTTTTAAATTGTTTTTAAATTTTATATGCAATGTTTTATCTTGGCTGTACACCACCCTGAGTCCCGCAGGAGAAGGGCGGTATAGAAATAAAATAAAATAAAATAAATAAATAAATAAATAATGCTGAGCGTGCCGTGGTTTTATGCCCTCTCTGGCTTTGAACTTCCTGGGGCCCAGAAAGAGTATCCTGATTGGTTGTCAGACTCCCAGGGGGTGGGGGTTTTAGCCTTGATAGCTGATGTAATCTTCCCAGATGCCATGTGGTGAGTTTCTGTTGCTAGATGGGTCCTATTGTGTTAGTTTCTGTTGCTAGATGGGTCCTATTGTGTTGCAGATGATGGTCCATTGACAAAGATGGGAGGGAATTGAGTTTCTGCCTCTGGCCCATTGACAAAGGTTGGGGGGCAGGAAGGTGGGAGCTGCTTCGTCTTTAAAACACGCTTCTCTGAGTTTCTACTTCTCTTGTAGAGAAAATATTCTGCCTTTTTAGTATTTCCTAAAATATTTCATGTTTCTAGGAGAGGGGTGGGTCCTAACTTCCTACATCCCTCTTAAGGAAAAGGGTGCAAGAGGATTTATTTTGCTTGCGATGATGTACTTATTTCTTTGGAAAGAAGCGTCCCTAAAATCAAAACAAAAAGCAAGATGGAAGCAATTTAAGGACACGTTGCAGCCCTCCAAACAAAGATATAATTGCCTGACTAAGATGTGTGAGGACAAAAAAGATAAGTTCAGTAATTTCTCCTGTGGGTTTCATTTGAACTGAAGAAGGGCTACTGAGATGAGAACCTATTGGCCAGTGACTATAGGGCAAATCCACTACAAGCCCCAGCAAACTCCTTTCTACAGCTTTGCAACTCCATTATTATTATTTTTCTTTTCTTCATGTGGATCAGCGCATACATATTGTTGGGAGAAATATCCATATGGTTCAGTTCCAAGCCGGGGGGAAAAGACACTGGAAACATGGAGGCTAATTGGAAAGATGGTTTAATGGTGAAGCAGAAGCACATGGGTGATTCTGGGCAGCTGACCACATGGAGTTGAGAAAGAGAGGTATTTATACCTTCACTTGGGCTTTGCACTTGAACCTCCTGTTCCTGTGCAAGACCATGTATTCTATTGGATGTTGTAGGGGTCATAGCTAACACTGTAGGTTTTCTGAGTTCCAGGTTTAGTTGAAGTTTGCACATGTGTGCCGGGGAGCAGCTCTTCTGGTTTCCGGCACTCCCACACACACACAAACTAGTTGGTCAGTGCACATGTGCACACTGGAACCCAGAAAAGCAACGGGTGACAGCTGGCGTGCCCGGAGAGATGGCTCTGCATGCCACTTCCGGCACACATGCCATAGGTTCACCATCACAGCTATAGTCTTTTGGCTAATGTAACATCACCAAATGCTAAATAAATTAATAAATAAGGAAAGGGGGGGGATTAGGAAAATCCCAAATTACACTGCTCCCCATGGGACAGACATAAAACAACAATGTTCTTTCAAAAAAAAAGAAAAAGATATTCTAAAAAAAGATATCCATCCATATATCTATCCCATATATCTGTCCTGGGTTGCTGCTACTGTCCCTGTTTTTTTATATATATATAATTTTTAAATTTATTTTTAATAAATTATATTTTAATACGATACGCTGCTACTCTCCCTGTTGAATAGCAGTCATTACAGTGACCTCTTCTTTCATTCAAATTGAATTTTTCTCAAAATCTATTGAACTTATTTTTTCAGGTTACTTCAGGGCCAGGAAACTATGCATTTATTTCTCCTGCTCTTATTTCTGCCCTGATTCTTGAAAGATGGTTTTTCTTTCTTGTTGAAAGGAAAAAAGGACAGCAATTTCCCTGCATACGTGATTCCCAAGTCATTCTTCATTTGCCTTGAATGTATATGGAGGCCCATGCTGCTGTTGGTGAATATGAAGTGCAGGCTAGCAAAGGTATCTCATACATTCTTGTTTATTCTTTACTCAGTGTTGAACCATTCACTAAGCAGCCAGTTTGTTCCAGAGGTGCGATTCACTTACCTTCCCTACTGGTTCACAAATGTGAGCACAGTCTTCCTCACATGCTCTTTGCTCGCGCATTACATCCAGGTGGGTGGGTGGATCCTCCTACAGTCACTACTATCAGTTCGCCCGAACCGGACAGAACTGGCTGAATCCCACCACTGATTTGTTCCCATACAAATAATACAATGTTTATAATAAAGCACTCTAAATGCATTCAACAACCCATCTTCAACTCTAAAACAATAGCACTTAGACTTATATACCACTTCACAGTGCTTTACAGCCCTCTCTAAGTGGTTTACAGCATCAACAACTTGCCCCCAACTATCTGGGTCCTCATTTTACCGACCTCGGGAGGATGGAAGGCTGAATCAACCTTGAGCCGGTGGGACTCAAACTGCCAAACTGCTGGCAACTGGCAGTCAGCAGAAATAATACTGCATTCTAACCACTGCGCCACCTCAGCTATATTTGCATGGAATGTTCCATAATTCACAATTCACCTTATCATATGCTTTCTGCAAATCAGTATTGTTCAAACCTGGCAATTTTAAGATGTATGTACTTCAACTCTCAGTATTCCCAGGCAACATGCATCTTAAAAGTTGCCAGGTTTGAAAAATTCTGCTCAAAATCAACTAATGCCTAATGAACTTCCTTTGAGAACTTTATAAAGGAATGGAAATCTTGTCTGCAACACTACACTTCCCAAATTCTGCTCACTGTCACCTCCTGTACCCTTTCCATTAGAATTGTGCTTAACGTTTGATAAAATAAACCCATTGTAGTATATGTTCCTTCTTGCAACTTTTCCATTTGCATAGGGAACAATGCTGGTATTCTTTTAATCCTCATACTGCAAAGGTGCAATTTTACAGACATACCATGTAAGTCTCAGAGACACTCCATAAATAAATCATATGCATAAACCATTGACATCTGGAGATTTACCAGTTTTTTTCAATATGCGCATGGTACTTACATTTTCCTCTTCATCAATTTTTCTTCAACAGTGCCACTTATAGCATTCTTTTCAAATCCACTCTTTGACATAGTAGTTCTTAGTCCTGTATAAATCACTAAAATATTTAACCCAGCATTCTTCCATTTTAGTTCCTTCAAACTATTTTTCTTTTTAATTCCATTCATTCTTTGTTTTAGCTCTTTGTATTCACTTCCAAAGCATTTTTCCCCCCCAACAAAATCATTCGGCATTTTCTCTGCCTCTTTTCATCGTAATCCTTCCTTAAGGATTATTATTTTCCTTCAGAACATATACACATTATTTGATATATTTCTCTCATTCTTGTTTTTTCAGCATTCTCCTCTCTGACTTTTTTCGTCAGCCACAGCTTCTTGTCCTTCATCAATCCACCCAGCATCCTTCTCTATGTCCCAAAGGTGTTTTTTCAAGAGGCAACTGGACTTTCTTGTTTTTCTTCGGACTTTTTCTTTTCAGCTCTGAGCTGAAGAAGCTTCTTGGATGAGAAGTGAAACGTCTTCAAAGGAAACCCAGAAAGTCCAGTTGCCTCTTGAAAAAGCACCTTTGGGACAACTATGACCTGGATGACTGAGAATCTCCATAGACATCCTTCTCTATGCTTCCCACCAGACATGGTCACTTGCAAGGAGACTAATATTAAAACGTAATGAAATCAGTGTGCAAATACTTCAGCTTATATACTTGTATGAGATGGCAGGACATAGTTCTCAACTTAGGACCCCAATTGGGACCAAAATTTCCATTGCTAAGCAAGGCAGTTGTTAAATGAGTTGAGCCCAATTTTATGACCTCTTTTTGCCATGCTTGTTAAGTGAATCACTTCAGTTGTTAAGTTAAATTACGTAGTTGTTAAGAGAATCCAGCTTTCATGCTGACTTTGCTTGTCAGAAGCCGACTGTGAGAGTTGCAAAAGTTTATCACATGACCGCCGAGATTGTAAATGAATACTGGTTGCCAAGCACCTGAATTTTGGTCACATGACCATGGGGATGCTGCAATAATCTAATTACAAGGACTGATCAAAATATGTTGGTTTTTTTTTCATTGCCATTATAACTTCGAATAGTCGCTAAATCAATGGAATAAATGGCTGTAAATCAAGGATGATCTGCACGTAGGGGTAATATTTGCATGATGACATCACCACTCAAGTGTCATTTTGACTTTCCATTTGTGGAAAGTGGTGTGGCCCTTGTGGTTGCCCACTGAATTCTGTGGCACTCCGTCACATCCTTCTTTCCATTGTGTTCCATGTAGCTTCCACATTCTCTTCCCCTGTATCCAACTCTCCATTCATTCTGTTGGGAGGGCGATCTATCTTGTAATACTTTTTTCTTACATTATTTGAGTTTCTCTCTCTCTCTTTTTTTTATTTTATTTGTCAAGAATGTATTAGGTAATAAGTATAAATATGGATTGGATACATAAAATAGATACAAATAGAGGAAACATTAAGACAGGGACGGTAGGCACACTGGTGCTCTTATGCACGCCCCTTACAGACCTCTTAGGAATGGGGTGAGGTCAACAGTAGACAGTCTAAGGTTAAAATTTTGGGGGGTTTGGGATGAAACCACAGAGTCAGGTTGTGCATTCCAGGCATTGACCACTCTGTTGCTGAAGTCATATTTTCTTCAATCGAGTTTGGAGTGGTTTACCTTAAGTTTGTATCTATTGTGTGCTTGTGTATTGTTGTGATTGAAGCTGAAGTAGTCATTGACAGGTAGGACATTGTAGCAGATAATTTTATGAGCTACGCTTAAGTCATACCGAAGGCGGCGTAGTTCTAAATTTTCTAAGCCCAGAATTTCAAGTCTGGTGGCAGAAGGTATTTTGTTGCGAGCAGAGGAGTGGAGGACTCCTTCAGTTCTTCCTGCAGTTCTTCTACCTTCAGTCTTTCTTTTCCCTTCTTTTCTCTTCTTCCACCACCATTTTCCCCAAGTTCTATTATTGACATTAACAAGAAATAGTCTGTGTTCTCATTGAGAACTTTTCATTACTGTTGTATGCGTGAGCATGCGTGGAGCAAAACGGGAAATGAGTTGTGTTTATGGCATATTAACCAAAATAGGTCAAAACTGGCCATTTCTTTCCCTGTTATTCAATGCTAACCAAGATTTCTAATCCTGTTGCTCCATTCTTTACTTCCTCTTTTACCGCTTTGGGTGTCAAGGGAGATACAAAGTTCTACTTCTTGTTCTTCCAGCAGCCTCAACATTGTTACTTCATGCTGTTGTGATGTGTCTTTGATGTTGTCTCCATCTTCTTCTGGGTCTGCTTTGTGTTCTTTGGCCTTCTTCTCTTTTTGTATGTGCTTTGTTTGGGATGGAATCCCAAGACATCCTCTCAAAGTGAGCAAATCACTTTATTTGCTGTTTTTTTTTTTGTATCTAATTTAAGGTTGATTCTATGCCAATTCTTTGTCTAATGATCTCATTGCTGTTTTTATCTCTTCTGGCCACTATCAGCTATTGTAGGAAATACATGCAACATACTGACCCATATTCAACCCAAATTTAGAAATCTGAATTATCTAGTTGAGCCTTTTCCATCATACCAACCTATAAATTTTCTCGGGAAGTAATTCACAGAATGCCCTGCTATAATAGGGAGATGAGATCATACAGAAAATGCAGCCCACTTTGTGATTATTGTGTACCAGACTAGTATTAGTAGAGGAATAGCAGGAAAGTAGCTCCCTCCAGTGAAATTTTAGGCAATGTTATGGGCAGTAAAGCTAGAACAAACTTTTCCATCCTGCAGAGTTTTGTAGTAAACTCATTGGAAATAAAGCTGATTTCCTTTATTTTAGCCACAATGAGGGCCAGGGGTGTCAGGGGCAAGAACTGAGGAAGCAAGTTGGTTCAAATGTATATAGGTTTATTGTTTCCTAACACACTCTACAAAAATCTGAACTAATGGTCAAAGCAAACTGATGGTAGATAAGAGTCAATGGAATTCAAGGTGGACTGGACTTGGATCTCAAAGAGACTCGAGACTGATGACATGTTTGACTCCTCCCTCGGTTTTGACCTACAATGGGTCTATCTCAGGTGCAATGGGTTGTATACCTTGGCAAATACTTTTATTATCTGACAATTCTGGAGAGAACCAATTTCCAAAGAAATACTATGAAGTTGGCTTGTTGAAGTGGAGCTTCAACTGCTAACAACAAAAACCAGTGTCACAAATACAGAACTATATGGATAAATACGCTATTTTTTCTTCACAATATACTCAGCGTCACTGATTTCAGGAAGGAGAAAAGGTGGACATTGGTTTATCTTAGTGTAGCTAGATAGGAGAGCAATTTCCATATAACACTTTTTTATTTTATGGAACCAACACTAGAAGAGCAGGTGGCAATCTGCTTCATCTTTGCTTCAGAATATTTATGATAAGCTATATATTTTTTTCTAGTTGAAGCGATAAAAATGTTTGGGGAAGTTTAGTTTTCCAATCTTTGCCTATCAAATTTTCCTTTTTAAAATATAATTTTAACTTTAAAACAGTAAGAACAATGGTAAGAATGACTGCAAACTAAATTAAGGAGGGAGGGAGAGAGGAAGGAAAGGAAGCAAGGTGGGAGGGACAGAGAGAGTGAGGAAGGGAAGGAAGGAAGGAAGGAAGGAAGGAAGGAAGGAAGGAAGGAAGGAAGGAAGGAAGGAAGGAGTGTAATGAGAAAAGAGAAAAAAAGAAAGAAAAAAACAAGATACAAAGAATTAGCTTCTGCTATTCTTCACAGCAGTTAAAAGTATAGTTATATTTTAACCTCTCTCTCTAAAGTTACATTGTGACTATCTTCTTTCTATACTCTATCCTGTCTATTCATTAAAACCATCAATCACAAGTAAATTATTTACATTTTTATGCAAAAAATACATAAGGGATATCCAGTCACCAATAAATATGTAGATACTGTCTTTTCTCCAATCAAATAAATCAATTTGTCCATCTCAGCAAGTTCTGTCAAGTTCTGTCAACCATTCTTCCATGATAAGTCGTACCGAATCTTTCCATCCTTGTACATATAGTGGTCTCACCACAATAATGATATATTGAAATAGTCTCCCATGACTTTTTTCTAATTGTTTATCCATCAATCCTAAAAGTGAAAGTACTGGCCTCTGTTGAATATTAATCTTTAAGTTTTTCCAATTTTCCAATTCACAAATAGAGCAGGAAATTCTCCCAGTCCAACTCTTTTAATTCACTGTATCTTTCATCCACTGGAGCAAATTAACAATAAACTTTAACTCAACCTGAAAGAAGATCAAGTACTTCAAAGCTGATTAAAAAGTTGCACTCCCACTTTCTGTACAGTAATCTCAATGATTTTTTTCAAATGCTCAGGGAATTTCAAGAAATCATTTTCATAAGAGAACAATATATTTTCTTTCTTTTTTTCCTTCTTTCTTTTTCTTTTCTTTCTTTTCTCCTTCTTACTCTTTCTTTCTTTTTCTTTCCCTCTTTTTTCTTTTATGTTCAGTAAAGTTCTCCTGTAGAGCCAATGAACCCTGCACAACGTAGTTAAAAAAAACCAGCAAAACCCATAAATCTGGCATAGCTTTATTTTATTTTAATAGAACAAGGTAGAATGTTCCTCCTTCTCCTTCCTCTTCCTCTTCCTTATCGTCTTCTTCTCCTCTTCCTCTTCCTCGTCCTCAACATCTGAAGTCTTTAAATTGCATGTAAAGATTGTTTTCTCTTGGATTCTTCTGGTCTGTATCTGTCTCCTAATGAGACTTCGGTTTTTGATGTTCAACCACGTTTAATTTTTTTTTTTAAACTGATCAGGAGCTCCTAATTTAGTCTGCTGCTTCAAAAGTAGTAAAAAAAATTATCTCACTTCCGGAACAGAACACACGTTTAATCACTTTCTAAACAAGCATTGAGAAGAGGAAACATTTTGTCTTCTTACCCAAGTAGAAGAATATTTATGAGAGAATGGAATTAATGTCTGAAGGTGACATTTGAGTAGCCAACGTATCATAGTTAATGAGAATAAGTGGATCATTGGCAAAGGCATATTCCTTACTGTCCTTTCATGGACATTTTTTCTGCTCTTTTCTGAGAAAAGAATGTGGACAGATCCTGCACTGTATTAAATCTTGTCTGGTCTCCTGCCCTCTGCTTCCAATTTTGACAGCTTCAGCTCTCAAAACCTTTGCTGAATGAAGTTCTCACCATCCGTTCCTGACTCACAAGGAAACAGCATGACATTTGCTATTCCCGTTGCCAGTCTCTATCCTGTCTCAAATCACTGTAACTTGACTTCCCACGTCAGAGTTTTACATACATTGCAAGCAGTGGTGGGATTCAAATAATTTAACAACCAATTCTCTGTCCTAATGACCGGTTGGGTGGGTGTGGCCATGGTGGGCATGGCCAGGGGGTTTGACAGGCAGCACTCAGCCTCCTGCAACCCCCTGGGAGCAAATTACCTGGGAGCCAAAGTGGAGAGCGAGGGGACTCCTGGAAGGGGAGGGGAGGGGCCAGCCAACTACTGGTTTGCCTGAACCGGCTGGAACCAGCTAAATCCACCACTGGTTGCAAGGCTTTTAAAAATGGGGGAGGGAAAATATATTTTCACACCAGCATATCTAAGGATGACTTAAGCCTATCTCACTCCCGTCCCAAGCTAGATATCAGATGAAGTTAGCATTATGGGGATATGATATAATAAACATAAATAAATGTTTGTACTAGAGTTAAGTGCCGGTAAGAAAGAAGCGAAGGCAATAACTATTTATTGCAAAGTCTGCATCTCTTAGCAGTGCTGTTGACAAAACTGCTTGTATGCAATTTTGCTACTGTCTTCTTTGCTACTGGGATTGAACAAGCAGAAAAGCAGGATTCTCTAGTCACCCACTGAGAATTGTCTACTCAAAATTACAAGCAGTTTGTAATTTTAAATCTGAATTCCCTCTGCCAAAGTTTCATTCAACATGAATCAGGCATTGTTGATTACACCCAGGAAGTACCCAACACAGTTTCAAGATGTGATGGAACTGAATGAACAATGTAGATGGTTTATAAGCCAATACTGGGAAGTTTGAAAATGGGAACAGATGTTACTCGCAACTGATCTTGCAGCAATTACTTTATTTATTTACTAGAATAAGCAAAGAAAGCCAGCTTGGTTTCAGGGTTTAAGGCATCAGGCTAGAAACAAGGAGACTGAGGCTTCTAGACTCATTTAAGGCACAAGTCATCTTGGTGATCTTCGGCCAGTAACACTCTCCCACCTCTAAAAATAGCAAAATGCTTCTGAAAACATTGCCAATAAAACTACAGGGAATTGGATAGGCAATCACCAGAAGTCAACAATGTCTCAAAGACACAAATATATAAAAAAGCAACTGGTGCAGGGCATGCCTACAAAAAGACACATACTGTTTGGCCCATCAGTGTCCTGTGCAGATTGTAGCTGATTCCGACAACGAGGAGGCTGGTGTGGTGCTGCGCCAGCAGCCTGTGCAGCTGGTGCTCGAGTCGGACAGTGAGGAGGCTGGAGAAGGCCGGGATTCAGTCAGGGCCTTCAGAACCTCCAGAAGCTCCTTTAAGTGAAGAGGACGAAGAGGAGGAGCCTCTTCTCAATGCACGGGCACATAGAGCGGCCAAAAGGCAGGAGTGGCTCCTCAGGAGGAGGTCTCCTCAAGAGTAAGGCTTGGGGTTAATTGGCCACTCCCTTAGCCTATTTAAGGAAGTTTGCTTGCAGCAAACTGTAGGGAACAACTTTAGTTCACTCTCCTTCGCGTCTGGATTCTCTGCAAAATTGCTTCTGGGCTTTCTGCCAACTCTAGTAAGACTGTGATTACCTTATCTTAGAATTCTGGTAGGCTGTTAAGACAGTTTATTAACAGCCTTTGGTTGATGAAGACTGAGTTATTTGAGTAAAATAAGCTTTATATAGAGTTTGTGTGTGCTGCGTTCTTTGGGGTCCATAGCTGGGGCAGAACACATACATTCAATTTAGCACAAGGTGGGAAGGGGCTCATATATATATTTATGTATAATTTATTTTCCAATACAACTCTATCAGATTAAGACTCCATATTGATTGGAGGCTCAAAGTTGACTCAGTCTTCCAACCTTCTAAGACTGGTAAAATGAGGACCCAGATTGTTGGGGGCAATACACTGACTCTGTAAACTGCATAGAGAGGGCTGCTGTAAAGCACTATAAGTCTAAGAGCTATTGCTATATTTTGGGTTTTTCTATAACCTGTTAAGTCACAAGCCATAGTTCTGAGTAGTGGTGAAATCCAAGGTTTTTTTACTACCAGTTCTGTGGGCATGGCTTGGTGGGCGTGGCAGGGGAAGAATACTGCAAAATCTCCATTCCCACCCCACTCTGGGGCCAGCCAGAGGTGGTATTTGCCAGTTCTCCAAACTACTCAAAATTTCCGCTACCGGTTCTCCAGAACCTGTCAGAACCTGCTGGATTTCACCTCTGGTTCTGAATCACAATGGCTAGAGATACCAGAACTGGGCTACAGAAATATGGAAGATCACAGAAGGCAGCAAAAGATGATGCCCTGTAGTGGATATCTGGACTTCTGCAATCTTTTTTAATTTGATTTATATGCCGCCCTTCTCCGGAGACTCAGGGCGGCTTACAATGCATTAAGCAATAGCCTTCATACTTTTGTATATTTATACAAAGTCAGCTTATTGCCCCCACAAACTGGGTCCTCATTTAACCTACCTTAGAAAGGATGGAAGGCTGAGTCAACCTTGAGCCTGGTAAGATTCGAACCTGCAGTAATTGCAGGCAGCTGTGTTAATAACAGGGTGCTTTAGACCACTGTACTACCAAGGATCTGGTAACCCTATACAAAATACACCAAGCCAAAGAATATAAAAAAGCCATCCTGTGAAGGCTACTGAGACAAAGGCCCATTTTCTTTATAAAATATGTCTTTAAACCTCTTAAGAAAGATGAAGGCAGTCAGCAAGCACGTAAAATATTAAAAGATTATTGAAGGGTATTTTCTTTGCAGACTAAAAGGAAACATCCATGAGTAGGATTCTACAATGGCATTTTCTTGTCAAGTAGAGTCCTCTTCCAGTAAAAGGAATAAATAGTGATGTGATGCCATTGAGTGAATGAATTTATTATGGCACACACTTTTATTGCAAACACTCAGCTTAATCAGTCTCACATGTAGATGAGGGTAAACACTTAGATACCTCCCGGAGTACAATTTTAAACAACAAAGAGAACAATGGAGAGAAATGAGATACAAAAAAAGCATGAACAGTAGGGATTTATTTTTCTTAACAGTAGTCATTCACAGTTATCAGCGATCATTCAGATATTCAGGCATTGGTAGCCTAATTATCATTGTAGTATGATAAACAAGACAAAAATCAGCATCTTGCAGAAGATGTCATTCAGCTATTGCATTTTGAAATTTCTCTTTGAAATCCTTTCAGAATGACTGCTTTCTAACCCGCTTCTGTGGGAGTGCAGAACATTTCTCTGTTGAATGTCTATGGAGATTCTCAGTCCTCCAGGTCATAGTTGTCTCAAAGGTGCTTTCTATCAAAAGGTAACTGAACTGGTTTTTTTGAGGAAGAAGATTTTCTTTTCTCATCCAAGAAGCTTCATCAGTTGTGACTGGATGGTGGGGGCATGGAGACCAGAGGTGCTATTCAGCAGGTTCTGACAGGTTCTGGAGAACCGGTAGCAGAAATTTTGAGTAGTTTGGAGAACCGGCAAATACCACCTCTGGTTGGCCCTAGAGTGGGGTGGAAATGGAGATTTTGCAGTATCCTTCCCCTGCCACGCCCACCAAGCCACATCCACCAAGCCACACCACACCCACCAAGCTACTCCCACAGAACTTGTAGTAAAAAAATTTGAATTCCACCACTGATGGAGACCTATCCTTCCATTTCCCCCACCATCCAGTCACAAGCGATGAGGCTTCTTGGATCAGAAGTGACCTGACTAGATGGCTCAGTGGCTAAGACACTGAGCTTGCCGTTCAGAAAGGTCGCGGTTCGAATCCCTAGTACAGGTCTCCTGCGTGAGCAGGAAGTTGGACTAGATGACCTTCAAGGTCCCTTCCAACTCTGTTACGTCTTCTTCTTCAAAAAACATCCTCAGCAGTAAAGAATTCTTTATAATTCTTTCATAATTTGCATTGGCTACTTTAAATGAACAGTAAAAGAGCTAGATTAATTCAATCTGAAGGCTGCAAGTGGCCTAAAAGCTGCAGACAGCCTATTCTTATATTATAGAGCCTTGGTGGTGCAGCAGACTAAAGTGCTGTTAAGTAACACCAGCTGCCTGCAATTACTGCAAGTTCAAATCTCACCAGGCTCAAGGTTGACTCAGCCTTCCATCCTTTCAAGGTAGGTAAAATGAGGACTCGGATTGTGGGGGCAATAAGCTGACTTTGTATAAAAAAGAACACCGCTTTGGGGGGGGGCGAAAGCCCTACTAAGCAGGTATATACAAAAAGTATGAAGGCTATTGCTTAACGCATTGTAAGCCGCTCTGAGTCTCTGGAGAAGGGCGGCATATAAATTGAACCAATAAATAAATTGAACCAATAATAGAATGTCTGAGTGGGTCAAAATGTTCCCCAACCATTTTTTAAAGAGTACCATTTTTATGCCAGGTTGACTCAAAAAGCTGTTTTTTTCCTTTGCAAACAGAATACAAGGATTGATAGCAAGCACAAATAATATTATATAGAGAATAGTAAAAAAGGAAGTTTGGGTATCCTGAGATGAGATAGATGATTGGTAGACAGACAGACAGACAGACAGACAGACAGACAGACAGACAGACAGACAGACAGACAGACAATAGATAGATAGATAGATAGATAGATAGATAGATAGATAGATAGGTAGGTAGGTAGGTAGGTAGGTAGGTAGGTAGGTAGGTAGGTAGGTAGGTAGGTCTATCAGACAGACAGACAGACAGACAGACAGATGGATAGAGGAAAGGAAGGAAGGAAGGAAGGAAGGAAGGAAGGAAGGAAGGAAGGAAGGATAGTAGAGAACTTTGAAGTAAAGTATTGTATACTGTAGTATTCCAATATCTCAGGGGCTGCCACAAAGAAGAGGGAGTCAAGCTATTCTCCAAAAGCACCTGAGGGTAGAACAAGAAGCAATGGGTGGAAACTAATCAAGGAGAGAAGCAACTTAGAACTAAGGAGAAATTTCCTGACAGTTAGAACAATTAATCAGTGGAACAACTTGCCTGCAGAAGTTGTGAATGCTCCAACACTGGAAATGTTTAAGAAGATGTTGGATAACCATTTGTCTGAAGTGGTGTAGGGTTTCCTGCCTAAGTGGGGGGTTGGACTAGAAGACCTCCAAGGTCCCTTCCAACTCCATTATTCTGTTTTCTGTATTGATTTAACATTATTTGGCATGTTCCCAATTCCTACTGTTTCATTTCCTGCCTTTCAGGATTTGCTTTCCTCTCATGTTTGAGCTAAGATTGTTATGAATTTATTTTCTAGCTAGCCTGTCATTATAATAACTGAATCCATAAATGGATCTAAGTTTTAATCTTGTCATTGATCTGTGGAAAGAGAAAAAAAAATACATGAATATTGAGTGCAGCAATTGAGTGCTTGGCAGGTGAATCATATAAAAAGGAGGCTGCTCAGATTTTCAAAAGAATAATTGTGGGGCAAAATGGGGGCTTGTCTGAATCCCAACCACAGCTTTAAAAACAGCCCATCTTTAAAAGTGCATTTACAAGCAGGTGATTTGGTGCCCAGCATGCAAACAGGTTAACATGGGGCCTTTAATATGACAAGATCTTTGATAGAAGATTGCAATATTCAGCTTTTTCTTCTCTTCAATATAGAATGCAAAGGATTCTTAGTTAAGTTCTCCACAAACACACATACACACCGGGGTGGGTTCTAAATTTTTTTATTACTGGTTCTGTGGGTGTGGCTTATTTTGTGGGTGTGGTTTGATGGTCATGTGACAATTCTTTAGGATTTAGCAGAGGTACTGGTCTACCAGGCTTTTAACTGCTTGCAGAGCTGTACCGGTCTACCCATTTGTTCTTGGAGCGTTCCGGTCTACCCATTTGTTTTTGGAGGCACCGGTCTACCCATTTGTTTTTCGAGTGCACTGGTCTACCACCAGTGTTAAAAGGCAAACACTGATCAGCTGTAGGGCGGCCCTTTGAAGCCCCGGGGCAAGAGCTTAAACAGTTTTTTTTCTTCTAGCTGATCAGCTGGGACTCGGGAGGCAGCAAATAGATTGGGGGCGGGGCCAAATAAAAGGTAAGAATAATGCAGCGGGGACAGGAGGGCCCAGCTCCCAAACAAAGAGAACCAGTTCGGTGACGACATATCGTCACCGCTACCGGCTCGGCATAACCGGGCCGAACCAGGAGGAACCCACCACTGATACACACAGAGGGAGAAGGGAGAGATGGGGGAGAGAGGGAGAGAGGGAGAGGGAGAGAGAGAAAGAGAGAGGGAGGGAGGGAGAAAGAGATTACATCTCTGGAGGATTGTGGTCAGTTAAAGTACATAACACTGAGATCAATAGGCCATAGTGACTTTATCTGGTTTATACTGGTTTTCTTTATTCTATTGTTCCCTTTACACTATTGTTCCCTTGTTCCCATTATAGACCTTAACTTACCATCATTTGTTTAATGATCATTTGAAGTTATAAGGGCACTGAAAAAAACTTATGATCTATGATCGTTTTTCACACTTACGACCTTGGTAACATAATCAAAATTTGGACACTTGGCAACTGGTTCATATATATGCAGTGTCCCGGATTCCTGTGATCACCTCAGCAAAGCCAGAAGCTAGATTCACTTAACAACTGTGTTACTAACTTAACCACCATAGTGATTCACTTAACCACTGCGGCAAGAAAGGTTGTAAAACGGGGCAAAATTTATTTCACACCTACCTTGCTTAGCAGTTGTGGTCATAAGCAGTGGTGGTATTCTGCTAGTATTCAGGCAAACCGGTAGCGCCGGCTGCGGGAGGCTCTGCCCACCTGCCCAGACATCATCACATATCTTTTTTGACCCTCTACGCATGCACAGAAGGCCCTGCACATACATGAAGGTGGGTAGCGAAGGTAAGTGAATACCACTGGTGGTCATACGTCAAGGCCATCTGCATAGCTGCTGAGCCAGGGGTGAAATCCAGCAGGTTCTGACAGGTTCTGGAGAATCGGTAGCGGAAATTTTGAGTAGTTCGGAGAACCGGCAAATACCACCTGTGGCTGGCCCCAGAGTAGGGTGGGAATGGAGACTTTGCAGTATCCTTCCCCCAGGAGTGGGGAGGGAATGGAGATTTTGCAGTATCCTTCCCCTGCCACGCCCACCAAGCCACACCACGCCCATCAAGCCACGTCCACAGAACCGGTAGTAAAAAAAATTTGGATTTCACCACTGTGCTGAGCCATCGGCTGAAACTGAACAAGTAGGAGTGCAAATCCCAAAGTATTCGAAGGAATTGGGTTGAGATAAATTGGGTTGAGATTTTTTTTAGTTTCAATTCCTTGGATGGGAAGAATAACATTCCATGCTAAGCATGAAATACGGCCTCTCTGAAATCAAATAAATAAACTTAACGTGACTTGCTCTACTGTATCTCCAGAGGCTGGACTCATTTTTTTATGTGTAACTTCTAGGAAAGAGGCCCTTTTCCTTAAAATATTCTTCCCCAATCTACACATCCAGAAAATGAAAGAGCGCACTGACTCGGTAACATGACACACACTTCCGAGAAGTCAGATCTCAGAGAAAAGCCAGTTATGTTTGTTCAGTAGTTCCTTGGTTTTGGTTGGTCTTGGTTTACAACTTATAATGAATGCTATTGAAGTGGGCAGCTGTGATCCTTGAATAAAATTCAAAGAGTTTCCAATCCATCTACTTTTAATCACTTCTGCAAATATCCAGTTTGATTTTAGAGGCTCACTATTCATGAGCCTCTTTGATAAGCCAGAATTGGCTGGTGCCAAAATCAACATCTTTTCCCCTTGCAAGCTATGGATCCAAAAGAAGCAATAAAATATTGTCTTTTTTTTTTTTTCTAAACCCATCACAAGTTACACACATGGCATTGATGCAAAATAAGCTTTGATTGGGAGATCTTCCCAACTTTGATGGATATATTTTCCCAACTTTGATGGGTATATATTTCTGTCTCTAGCTAATATTTGTTTTATGATTCTGTACTTTGGTTAACCAGATGTGGGAGTGTTTTGTTATCCTGAGAACAATGTTAATCCATCCATAATCTCCCCCTTGGAGATCAGATTATGACAGCAGAAGTTGTCAAAATGTTTCTATCTTGAGTACCCTCTCAAGAAGCTTGAAATGGTTGGGACTTCCGGTTTGGTGTTGTGGCGAGACAGTCGGGGAATTAGCAGACTCCGATGAGCTCTGCGAAAACCCCGGCTGACGAACCGCCACTGATGGGTCTTCGGATTAAAACCATCCTGCAGGGACAGGGAAGAAAGAGAGGCACCTCGGATGACCAAGAGGAACAGGCAAGTTCCTCGGAGGTCGGAGGGAACTCTCTGTGACTTGGCGGCGGGGGCGGCAGTCATGGCAACTGCCACAAAGCTGGGACAACCGGATCAAGTATTGAGCTGGAGGAAAGTGGAACAGAACGGAGTTTTTCGAAGCCGGGTGAGTGACAGCCAACCCAGGCTTGTAATAACATTTAAGGGAAACATCTTTTAACTACAAGACCCCTAGCGATAAAATAGCGGCTAAGGAGCACGGGGGCAAAGAAGATTTTGAAATGTAACTTTAAAGAGGCAAAAAAACTGATAGAAAATTGATTTTTGAATAAAACTAATTGGAAATGTTAAACATTGAGATATGGTCAAAGGATTGGAAGAGTTTAAATTTGGACTGGACTTTAATAAAAAGATTTGATACTTTTAAAACTAAAAAGAAAAAGAGAAGCCAAGTAAGATTGTTATGTAACTGAAACAAGATGGATACTTGTTAAACAATTGGAAATTGTGAATTGCAGAGAGACACCTTCTGGAGTAAAAAGAAACATTGCAACTTGGTTTTTGTTTTGGGAAATCGTGAACTTTACAGATAACAACCGTGAGAATTTGTGGAGGATGATTTCTTTGTCTGCAGGCGGCTTGACTATGGGGGAAAAAAAAGAAAAAGAAAAGAGGAACCACAACGTAACTCTTACAATTGGGATAACATCAACTTAAAAAGAATAAAATGGCGCAGGAATTAGAGAAGGAACAAATTGATGTATTTGACTTGAAATGGAAATAAGAAAGCCACCCTGAGTCTCCGGAGAAGGGTGGCATATAAACTAAAGCAAAAAAAAAAAAAATTAAAATGCCACATGGAGGACAAAATTAGAGGATATTGAAGCTGAAATGAAGTATATGCAATCAGACAAGAAAATGAAGAAACAAGACATAACGGCTGGAAATAAACAAGACAAAGACAACGTAATTAAATATCAATAAGTAATGCACAGGTGAATAGTAATAATAAAAGGAGGTTTTTAGAGACTATATTGTGAAAAACAATAGTTATAAAGATGATTACACTGGGATTAACAGTGAAAGAATTGGGGAATATGGGGTAAGATAGAAAAGTCCAAGACTTTGATCTACAAAATAACTATATTGAGATTAATGATGGTTAACAGAAATATGAGAAGAATATGTTACAGATACTTAAAATTGAAATATGGATGGAAGCTATAATATATGAGAAATAGACTATGTTAAAAGGAAATATATCAATGGACATAATGAATCAATTTTTATTAAGATGTTACATGGTATTACTTGACAATAATTGATGACTATAAAAACTGGGATATTGTTTAAATACCTATAACAATTGCAATAATTTGAATATTTTCAATAACTTTAATATTTTAATATTTTCAATATTTTTGATAATATATACTGTATCTATCTAAGCAAAAAAGAAAAGAAGATTGAAATAATATAGGACTATGAATTACAAATAAGAATTACTCAAACTGTTTTTTATACAAATGGTATGGTTAAAGAGATAGAATTGTGGGAAATAATTCGAAAATTGTATTGTAGTCTTATTTGAATTAAGAACTATATTTCAGTGTTAAATTGCTATATTTTTGGGATTAGAGATAGGATCTACATTTGGTGAAGTAATAGGGAAATAAAGATTTATTGAGCATTATACGAAGTAAAAAATGTGGGGAAGTTTTAGAAAGGGAAATAAGATTTTGAAACATAAACATGTTTGACCTCTATTCTTAATAGTGAGGATTTAGGCTAAGAATTGTGAAATGTATTATGAGGTATTAATTGAATTGAGATTTAAAATGGATTAATAGAAGGGTAATTGTTTTGATTAAATAAATAAGAGTAAACTTTTTATAAAATGGTAATAGGGGAGATAGGTGATTTAAGATTAAGTATTGTTAATAGTGAGGATTTAGGGTAAGAATTGTGAAATGTACTATGAAGTATTAATTGAATTAAGATTTAAGAGGGGTTAATAGAAGGGTAATTGTTTTGATTAAGTAAATTTGATTTATTTATTTTTTTAAGATGGTATTAGTTGAGATAGGTGAGTTAAGATTAAGAAATAGGTGTTATGGCAAAATAGAATTTACAAAATTTTGTTAAAGATGGAAAAAAAACCTGTAAAAATTGATGACCAGCTCAAGGCTCTATTCTGAAAAGATGTAATTTGTGTGTTGAAAAAAATAAAAATAAACTTTTTGCAAAAAAAAGAGAAGAAGAAGCTTGAAATGGTTGCACACAAGTTGTGTGACCTGAAATGAGCACTAACAACGTCATAATTAAGTCTGTTGTGCGGAAAGCAATCCCACACATTTAACAGTGATAGTACTATGGACAAAAATGTACCAGCCAATTTCACTGTGCTCATTTGTTAACTATAATATCAGCTATGATAGCATATCTGTAGGTGGGCTCATACATTTTTTTACTAAACTATAATGTGGTTTGTTGTGTTGGGGCTTATGATGAGATATATCTAAGGTCAATGAACAAACTATGGCTTGTTTTAAGTTGCAAGCCACGGTTTTAAATTATTGTAGCTATTATTACTGTGGATTTATGTGACATATGAACAAATGGCTTGTTTATAACTTCCTGGTTATTCTTGATATGATTTTTGCTCAGTGGCGAAATCCAAATTTTTTTACTACCGGTTCTGTGGGCGTGGTGTGGCTTGGTGGGCGTAGCTTGGTGGGCATGACAGGGGAAGGATACTGCAAAATCTCCATTCCCTCCCCACTCCTGGGGGAAGGATATTGCAAAATCCCCATTCCCACCTCACTCTGGGACCAGCCAGAGATGGTATTTGCCGGTTCTCCAAACTACTCAACATTTCTGCTACCGGTTCTCCAGAACCTGTCAGAACCTGCTGGATTTCACCCCTGCTTATGCTCCTCAAAGCTTCTAATCAGGGGTGGTATTCACTTACTTTCTCTACCGGTTCGCAAATGTAAGCGCAAGCGCCCCACCAACACATGTGCCCAGCCTTCCACGCATGTGCTTTGCTGGCACATGCACTTTCCGTGCATGTACCCGACCTCAAAAATGTGCCTAAATAGGATGGCATAGAGCCCAGGTGGGTGAACCGCTACCGGTTCAGACCGGTTCAGCCAGTTCGGTTTGGGCAAACCGGTTCGTTTTGGGCGAACCGGTCGGAACCAGCTGAATACCATCTCTGCTTCTAATCATTCCCAGAGCTTCAAGAAAATTGTAACTAAAAAGGGAAGGGAATCACAGAACATAGAATCATGGCGCTTGAAAGGACCTCAGAGGTCTTCTAATCCAGTGGCCCCCAACATTTTGGGCACCAGGGACCAGTTCCATGGAGCGAGGTTCTTCAGCGGACTGGAGGGCACATGGTTTCATGTCCTGCCTGCATCCCGTGGATAGGGCTTCACTTGTTTGCGTGGCCCAGTTTCTGGCATGTCACAGAAGAGGGTTTGGAGACCCCTGTTCTAGTCCAACCCACTACTCAAGGCAAGAGACCTTATTGCATCTCCATCAAATGGTTGTCCAATCTATTTTTAAAAACCTCCAGCACTCAAAACTTCAGGAGGCAAGCTATTCCATTGATTAATTGTTTTCACTGTCAAAAAAGTTCTTTTTACTTTTTGGTTAGATCTCTCTTTAACAAGCTTCCACCTATTACTTCTTGTCCTCTGATTCTTTCGAGAATAAGTCAGTCCCCTCAAATCAAACCAGGAATTGACTAAACTGGGATTTATCTGCAAGACTAGGTCTGGCTTGTTCAACAAATCACAGTTAGAGAAAACTAAATTCACTGTATGCTACGTAATCATTGCATTGGTAATTGAACGAAAACATTCCTGCATTAAAAAAAAAAAAAAGAAACCAGCATTGTTTATGTTAACAAGGCAACTATTTTATATCACAGATTAGTCCTCTGTTCATAATAATGAAACATGGATAAAATATATGAAAACGGCAAAAGTGTCTTGTCTCAGTTGAAAAATGAGTAAGGCAATTAGTTTTCTTAGGCTTACCACTAATCTTTCCCTAAAGTGAATCCTTCAAGAGAAAACTATGGGAGCCTGTCTTATCAGGAATGGCATTAAGAATGCGGAGGGAGCTGTGGAAACAGATGTTCTGCCTTCATTTTCTGAGGAAAAAAATAACTCAGATTGGATTCTCACTAAATGGAAGAAGGATTTTGCTGCAGAGACAGCGTTCTCCAGACTCCGCGAAGCAACTTCAGTGCCCACCCTCCCTATTTAGGAAGGCAAAAGGGTGATGGATATGCAATGCTGTTTGCTTTAACACAACATCTGGTGTCCCTTGGGTGCCAGAGCCTCACATATGTTGCATTTGCTGCAGGCTGAATTCTTGGTGAAAGCAAAACCCCACAAAAAAACATGTTCTTCTGCTCACTGAATACGCGATTTTTTTGGTACAATTTTCCTTATACTTTTTCTTTATCTTCTTAGTTTTATTCTATTGCAGGTAGTCCTCAACCTACAACTGTTCATTTAGTAACCGTTCAATGCAGTGGTGGGATTCAAAAGTTTTTACTACCAATTCTGTGGGTGTATCTTGGTGGGCATGGCGTGTCTTGGTGGGTGTGGCTTGGTGGGCGTGGCAGGGGAAGGTTACTGCAAAATCCCCATTTCCTCCCAATCAGCTGGGACTCAGGAGGCAGAGAATAGATGGGGGCAGGGCCAGCCAGAGGTGGTATTTACCGGTTCTCCGAACTACTCAAAATTTCCGCTACCGGTTCTTCAGAACTGGTCATAACTTGCTGAATACCACCTCTGGTTCAAAGTTACAACGGCACTGAAATGGTGACTTATCACCATTTTTCACACTTATGACCGTCCACAGTCACGTGATCAAAACTCAGCTGCTTGGCAACTGACCCGTATATATTTATGTCGGTTGCTGTGCCCCAGGGTCATGTGATCCCCTTTTGCGACCTTCTGACAAGCAGAGTCAATGGGGAAGCCAGATTCCCTTAACAACCGTGTTGCTAACTTGACAACTGCCCTGATTCATTTAACACCTGTGGCAATCAAAGGGGCAAAACTCACTTGACAAATGTCTCACTTAACAACAGAAATGTTGGGGTCAATTGTGGTTGCAAGTCAAGGACTACCTGCATTGGCTTGTTTTTTCTGTAAATCTTTGGCCGGTCCTTTCTTCTGGATGGTATCACATTATCGGTAATTAGCAATGGTACTGAGAGATTGCTATAACTATAAAACAACTTGGTTTCAAATCTGAACTGATGTCCAGTTGTTCCTGTCCTTGAACACATACGATAGAATAGAATAGAATAGAATAGAATAGAATAGAATAGAATAGAATAGAATAGAATAGAATAGAATAGAATAGAATAGAATAGAATAGAATAGAATAGAAGAGTTGGAAGGGACCTTGTAGGTCATCTAGTCCAGTGGTGTCAAACTGGTGGCCTGCAGGCCAGATGCATCATGTGTAGGCCACGCCCAACCTAGCTCCATGAAGGGAAAAAATGTTGTGAAACCTGTACGTCATGTGACAGCAACGTGACATGGTGAGTTTGACACCCGTGATCTAGTCCAACCCCCACCCAAGCAGGAAACCATTTCTGACAGTCCAGTCTCTTCTTGAAAGCTTCCAGGGATGAAGTTTTCTGAAGAACAACTTCTGAAGGCAACTTCTGTTCCATCGGTTGATTGTTCTCACTGTCAGAAAATTTCTCCTTATTTCCAGGTTGAATCTCTCCTTGTTCAGTTTCTATCCATTATTCCTTGTTTGGTCTTCAGGTGCTTTGGAAAATAGCCTGACCCCCTCCTCTCTGGGGCAACCCCTCAAATATTGGAACACTGCTATCATGTCTCCTCTGGTCCTTCTCTTCATTAGACTAGCCATGCCCAGTTCCTGTAATAGTTCTTCATATGTTTTAGCCTCCAATCCCCTAATCATCTTGGTTGCTCTTCTCTGCACTCTTTCTAGAGTCTCAACATCTTTTTTATACTGTGGTGACCAAAACTGGTTTGTCCCATTTGCTACCCATCTTTGTTCTTTTGGGATTCCATTTTTGTAGGCTAGCAGCAGAATTTTTTAAAATTTTCTATTAGAAAACAGGATGGTTATTTCCTTTGCCCATATCTCTTTCTGCAATGCTCTGTAATATAACCTGGCAATACCAGGATAACTTGGACTATAGGTAATCCTTGGTTTACAACCATTTATTTAGTGACCATTTGAAGTTACAATGGCACTGAAAAAAAATGGCCCTCAAACCCACAATTGTTGCAGCATCCCCACAGTCATGTGATCAAAATTTGGAGACTTGGGAATCAGCCAGTGGTGGGTTGCTACCGGTTTGCACTGGATCGGGCGAACCGGTAGCGGTGGTGACAGGAGGCTCCGCCCACCTGCCCAGACGCTTCTGCGCAGGCACAGAAGCTTCTGCACATACACAGAAGATCAGGTGCACACATGAGTGCATGCACATACATGAGCAAACCGGTAGCAACGGAATTTGGAACCCGCCCCTGTAATCAGCATGCATGCATCCCAGGGACACGTGATCCCCTTTTGCAATCTTCTCGGCCAGCTTCCGACAAGCAAAGTAACAAACATGAGTTTCAGGAAATTCTCAAATGATGGAAAATGGAATAGGTTTCTATTTCTCTATATTTATACCCACTCCAGCTTTGGAGGACCCCAACAAGTCTAGGATAGGTTCCCAAAGGGAGTTGATCCTTAGGTGGATCTAAGAAAATTTCTAAGGGGGACAAATTGGGGGGATATGTGTTTAAAAAGTATCTATCTACTGTCTATCTTCTGTCCCTCCTATCATACCCTATCCGATCCCAGCGTTCTCTAACCTTTCTGGGTTGGCGGCCCAGAGGGGGGAGGGGCAGGTGCCTTTACGCATGCATGCGCATGCACAAATAGGCCCATGAATGGGCCTGGAGCCTGGGGTGGGCATGCACACATATGCGTGTGCACTGGCCAGCCACTCAATAGCCAACAGACCATGGCCCGATAGTGGGCTGCGGCCCAAAGGTTGAGCACCCTTGCCCTATCCTATCCTATTCATTTATCTATCCACCATTTATCTCTCTCTCTCCCCCCCCCTCTCTCTCTCCCCCCCCCCTCTCTCTCTCTCTCGTTCTCTGTGTATCTAGCTAGCCAGATAGATAAATAGATAGCTATCGGTCTGCTTGTCATCTATCTATCTATCTATCTATCTATCTATCTATCTATCTATCATCTATTAGCCAGGATGGCACAGTGATTAGAATGTAGTATTGCAGGCTACTTCCTCTGACTGCCAGATGCCAGCAGTTTTGCAATTCAGTTTTGACTGGCTCAAGGTTCAATCACCTTTCATCCTTCCAAGGTCAGTAAAATGAGGATCCAGATTGTTGGGGGCAATATGTTGACTCTGTAAACTGCTTAAAGAGGGCTGTAAAGCACTGTGAAGTAGTATATAAGTCTAAGTGCTATTGCTATTGCTATTATCTATCTTCTTTACAAAAGAAGCCTTTGATCTAGAACCAATGTCCTTGTAGAAGTTGTCCACACTTCAAGAACTGTATTTCTAGGACACAAAGTCTTTTGCCCTGGCTGCTAGACCTTCATGGTTGTAAGCTCTCCTTTTGGGAGCCACTGAAGGAATCCTTCTGCTGCCTCTATCAATGCCTTCCCCTTTGCACCAGGAAAAAAAATTAAAAGCACCCATCAAGTCTCCCTGATCTGATCAATTTTAATCTTTTGCTAAGAACATGTGTGTCCCACATGTTTTTTTTTTCCACACATGAAAAAAAAAGAAGGGATTGTAGGAAGTCTCCTAGAAGAATGAAATATTTTAGGAAATATTAAAAAGGCAGAATATTATATTTCCCTGGATGAGAAATGGAGAAACATGTTTTAAAGACAAAGCAGCTCCCTGCAGCTCCCTGTCCCCCCCACCTTTTGTCAATGGGCCATTAAGGCCTCAGCCAAGCTCACTCATTCCCCCCGCCATCTTTGTCAATGGACCATCATCTGCAAAACAATAGGACCCATCTAGCAACAGAAATTCACTAGCAACAGAAACACCTCATGGCAAGGCTCAAACAAACTTGGGAGACCCGCACCCCTGGGATTCTCACAACCAATCAGGATACATTTCTTATACAGGAACAGGAAACACTGAGGTGGGGCCCAACAGAGGGCATAAAACCAAGGCACTCCTAGCATCTCACCCCCTTTTTTTCTACTTTAGGAATTCAAGCCATGTGCTCCTGTTCAGGAACTCAAGCCATGTTATTCCTGTCCATCATTAAACCATCTTTCCAAGCAGTTTCCATGTTTCCAGTGTCTTTTTCCCCACTTGGAACTGAACCCAGATATTTCTTCCAACAAGCTGAAGTCTTCTCTTGCTTCTCCAATCCAAACTAATAACTCAATACTCCTTTCTAGCAAAGCCTATTCCTCAAGTGGGCATAAATAGCTTTGCAACATTCTTCACCCAATTCATGGGCCACAAACCAGGCTGGCCAATTTATCTGCATTTCTAAAATTCTCTGACAATTTCTCAAGGGAGAGGGGTGGTTCCCCCAGAGAGGAATAGAAGAGAAAGACAGAGAAGCCACTTAAAGAATCCAGTGGGAAGATTAAATTCTTCAATTTAATGGAAGTATGTGAAGACAAAAGGCTGCAGCTGACCACAGAGATTATTGTTCAGCATAAAAAGGAAAATAGATTCACACCCACTTTTTGATCACTTCATCCCTGAATAAATTCAGAAACTCTTGCGTAAGATTTTCAGGTGTATCCAGTTTGTTGTTATAGGCATTCCTCATCCACTATTCCCCTAAACCACAATTTCCAACAAGCTCCATGGAGTAAGGATGCACATTAACCAATGAGTGACTGAGATGCCTTTTCATAAAAGCAAACTTTGAAGAAGGTTGGAGGGCTAGGTGTTTTCCCAGCAATAGGGATGCCTTGTTTACTGAGAAAATTCTGGTGCATTGCCAAGGAACAAGGTGTAGCTTGGCCGAGCTGTAGAGACATATCTAGCAACCAGGTGCCTTCTGGAAAGGATTAAGAGAACCTCAGCCACAAGCATCTCAGACAGTAACAAACTGGAGCTTAGGACAAGTACCGTAAATCCCTGCAGAAGTTATGAATATGGAGAATATTATATTACAGAGAGAGAATGAGGTGCGTAGACCATAAGCTGTGAACAATAAAACCTTAAATTTATGGGCCTGTTTTGGGGAAGAAGAGGTGTCCATTACGTCTGAATCTTCATAATGAACATAGATGTTATGAAATATATAGTAAATGCATAATGTATATACATTTTATACAATATATATGAAATTTAGACCGATTTATCTGGATTCAGATATTGCCAGTTGCATCTGACATCTACTGAGTGGAAGTTTGTTAAAATCAAGGAGTTACTGTCCTCTATTGAGAGGAGAAAGCTAACTTGTCAGTCTTGCTCTTTGGTGAATTAGTTGCAGGAATAATTCACTAACAAGCTCCAGATATATTTAAAAACAATTTGAAGGGCCCCAGTGTTGGCAATCTCTCCATAAAGAGTGCTTGGGAATAGTTCAGGAGGAATTGCAGGGTCAAACATTGTGATGTTGATGTGCAGGCAACTGTGTATAATTAAATCCAATAGTTTAATGTTCTGATCTGAATGACTTTTGCCCTAGAGAACTGATGGAGATGTGCCATTACAAAATAGGAGGAGGAAAAACAGAATTAAGCCTCACCCTTGGATCGGTTCCAAGGAGAGAATTTCCCCTTGTCTTTAAAAGTGCAATTTTATTATCTTTAATCAAGTTGAAGAAGCCTGGTGGGGGGAGATGGAGAGGAAAACAGATGATAGAGATGATAGATAGATAGATAGATAGATAGATAGATAGATAGATAGATAGATAGATAGATAGATAGATAGAGATAGAGATAGATACAGAGATAAATAATAGAGATATAGAGATGATTGATATATACTGTATATATATAGAGAGATGATAGATGGATGGATGGATGGATGGATGGATGGATAGATAGATAGATAGATAGATAGATAGATAGATAGATAGATAGATAGGTAGGTAGATAGATAGATGCCCTGTTTCCCCCAAAATAAGACATCCCCGATAATAAGCCCAAACAGGTTTTTGAGTGCATGGCAATAAGCCCAAGCGCTTATTTTAGGGTTCAAAAAAATATAAAACAGGGTCTTATTTTCGGGGAAACACGGTAGATAGATATAGAGATGATAGATAGATAGATAGATAGATAGATAGATAGATAGATAGATAGATAGATAGATAGATAGATAGATGGATGGATGGATGGATGGATGGATGGATGGATGGATGGATAGATAGTAAACGTGAAGGTTCTCTTGAATCAAGTTGAAGAAGAGTGATGGGGAAGATGGGGAAGAAAACAGATGACAGGCAGGCAGGCTGGCAGGCAGATAGAAAGACATAAAGATAAATGTTTTCCCTTTTCAGTTGTATCCAACTCTAGGCAGTGGTGCTCATCTCCATTTCTTAGCTGATGGAGCTAGTATTGCCTGATGATGCTTTCACGGTCATGTGGCCAGCATGACTATACGGCGAGGAGCACAGAACACTGTTATCTTCCCACAAAAGGGTTACCTATTTATATACTCACATTTGCATGCTTTTGAACTGCTAGGTGGGCATTAGTTGAGGCAGGTAACAGGAGCTCACCCCATTGCGTGGTGCTCAGGTCTTGAACCCAGATTGTCAGTCAAACTCAGCATCTTTAACCACTGAGCCATCACGCCCCCTAGATAGATACAGATAGATAGAAATAGATAGATATTATTTTTGCCTGAGATTAACCAGGGCATGGCAGGCTATTGTAGTGGGAAGTGCTAGCTGTTGTTAATCTTAACTCTGACAATTGAACTGTTATTCCCAGTGTTCCTTATTTGTGAAAAGTTGGAAGGTCTCTTTAGAGCAAGACTACTGTCCAAAACCCCCTTCCACCCCTGTCAGGTGTTGCCTGCTGACAATCAGCATCCTTTGTTCTCTTTTCCTCTCACTCTTGTATTACAGCCATTATGAAATTTGGCAAATGCATTTATATAGTGCTTCAATCTTGGAAGACGTAAATGGCCATGTAAATCTGACAAAATAAATAAGGCATTTTCGGCTTCTACTGTACAAGATCCTCATTTCCTTCAGCCCTTATTTACATGAAAGACAGGTGGGGGGTTTTTTCCCCATTCAACCAGCATCTCTAGATTGCTACTTTACCAATTCTGCCAAAACTCCGATGACAACAACTGTTGAGTCTTTCAAAAGAACCGAATCTATCAGGAATGAACCAGCAATAGAATCATGCAGAACAAGGAGTTTGGATGTTTATTTATTTCCAATAATTCAGTTACAAATTAGATACCAGCAGTGGGCTGCTGGGGGTTCGCAGGGGTTTGGGAGATCTCTAGCTAAGATTCTGTGCAGTTCAAAGAACCCCCAAATCCCACTCCTGGCTGGCCCCACCTACCCCTCCCCTCCCAAGAGTCCCCATGCAGCCCGTTTTGGATGCAAGTAAGTGCAGGGTGCACACAGAGGCTCGGGGAGGGTGAAAAACAGGCCTACTGGAAGATCGGGAAGGCCAGAAATGGGTCCATTTCTAGCCTCCAGAGGGTCTCTGGAGCCTGGGAAGGCTGTTTTTGCCCTCCCGGAGGCTCGATAAAAGCCTCCAGAGCCTGGGGAGGGCAAACAAACACACACACACACACCACCATAACGCAGGAGGCCGACTAGGCCACACCCACCATGGCCACACACACCCAGCAACTGGGCAGAGAACCTCTTGCTAAAATTTTTGAAGTCCACCCCTGATTAGGGATTACCACTACTCAATTTGCAAATAAAAACATAAACACTATACATATCACAACCATCTCGCAATGAGTAAAATTTGGAATAGGCCACTGCTGATTAACATGGAAGAAAAGCATAGGAGTTAGCCTTTGAAAGTCTGTTCAGAAAATCATGTGGGAATGCAGGTAATCCTCAATTTACAACCATTTATTCAGTACAACGGCACTGAAAAAAATGGACTTGTGACTGTTTCTCACACTTTTAACCCTTGCGGTGGTCCCATGATCAACATTCAGATGCTTGGCAACGGCATGTATTTATGATGGTTGGAGTGTCATGGTCAGCTTTCGTGACCTTCTAACAAGCTAAGTTAATGGGGAAGCCACTTAACAACCATGTTGCTAACTTAACAACTTCAGTGATTCACTGAACCACTGGGGCAAGGAAGATTGTGAAATGGGGCACAACTCCAATTAACAACTGCATTGCTTAGCGATTGAAATTTTGGGCTCAATTGTTGTAAGTCAAGGGCTACCTGTAATTGGATCTTGGGTTTTGGGGAGGCATATTTCAAGGTGTCCAGGCAACGTTAGAGAACGATTTTGTAGTCATAGAACCTTGGATTCTATGGAATCCAAAATTTATGTGATTCTATGGAATCATAGAATCTTGGAAAGGACTTTGGAGGTCATTTAGTCAACCCCCCTGCCGTCCTATAAAATCTTGGACAAATGATTGTCCAATCTTTTATTGAAAACCTCCACCAATGCATTAGAGATTCTCAGTCATCCAGGTCATGGTTGTCCCAAAGGTGCTTTTTCAGGAGGCAAACGGGACTTTCTTGGTTTTTTTTTCTTTTGAAGACTTTTCGCTTCTCATCCAAGAAGCTACTTCAGCTCTTCTTCAGCTCTGTCAGAGCCGAAAAAGCTTCTTGGATGAGAAGCGAAAGTCTTCAAAAGAAAAAACAAGAAAGTCCAGTTGCCTCCTGAAAAAGCACCTTTGGGACTCCACCAATGTAGGAGCCATAACTCCAGGAGGAAAGCTGTTCCGTTGATTAATCATTCTCACTATCAGGAAATTCCTCCTTATTTCCATGTTGGATTTTTTATTTATTTATTTTTGTCAAGCATGTACAAGATAATAAATATAAGTATAAACATAATTTGAATACATGAAAAGAGTAAGTAAAAAAGGAATATTAGGACAGGGATGGTAGGCATGAAGGTGCACTTGTGCACGCCCCTTACAGACCACTTAGGAATGGGGTGAGGTCAACAGTAGACAGTCTAAGGTTAAAGTTTTGGGGTTTGGGGGATGAAACCACAGAGTCAGGTAGTGCATTCCGGGCATTGACCGCTCTGTTGACTACTCTGTTGCTGAAATCGTATTTTCTGCAATCGAGTTTCGAGAGGTTTAGCTTAAGTTTGTATCTATTTCAAAGTATTTTTTTTTCAAAGTAAATGCTTCGGACCCCCGGAACACTCAGTTAAGAGCATTGGGGGAGTGCCAAGAGGCAGAGGCTGGGACAGGCGGTAGCTCGCCTCGCGGCGGACTGCCAGCTCGATCCCAAGATCCAACTATGAGCTTTTTAACTGCAACAACTTTAATATATGCTATTGGAGCTGGAGTTGTGTGCTTGGGTATTATTGTGGTTGAAGCTGAAGTAGTCATTGACAGGTAGGATGTTGTAGCAGATAATTTTGTGTACTACGCTTAGGTCAGTCCGAAGGCGACGTAGTTCTAAGTTGTTTAAACCCAAAATTTCAAGCCTGGGGGCATAAGGTATTCTGTTGTGAGCAAAGGAGTCGAGTATTCTTCTTGTGAAATACATCTGGACTCTCTCAATTGTATTAATGTCCGATATGCAGTGAGGGCTCTAGACAGATGAGCTGTATTCCAGAATTGGTCTAGCAAAGGTTTTGTATGCCCTAGTTTGCAATACAATATTACCGGAGAAGAAGCTACACAAGATTAGGTTAACAGCTCTTAATGCCTTTTTGGCAATGCTGTTACAGTGAGCTCTGGCACTTAGATCATTAGAGACGAGTACTCCAAGGTCCTTGACAGAGTGAGGGACAGAATCTTCCCTTAAAAAGCTTCCACCCATTTCTTCTTCTTCTTCTTCTTCTTCTTCTTCTTCTTCTTCTTCTTCTTCTTCTTCTTCTTCTTCTTCTTCTTCTTCTTCTTCTTCTTCTTCTTCTTCTTCTTCTTCTTCTTCTTCTCCTTCTCCTCCTTCTTCTTCTTCTCCTCCTCCTCCTCCTCCTCCTCCTTCTCCTTCGCCTCCTCCTCCTCCTCCTCCTCCTCCTTCTCCTTCTCCTTCTCCTTCTTCTACCCTGCCAACCCTTCACCTTCTGAACTGACATTTGTGGTTGACTCATCTGAAAAAGAAAATGTTCCAGGATTACCAGCACTGGTTTGTTGTCTGAGTTCATGCTTCCCTGTGTAAACATGTTACATGGCTAAACTAATATGCAGTCAAAAGGAAGAACCCCAGAGAGTTAGTGTGAAGTACTTTTCCATCAATAAAACACACCAGATCATGGAGTCCTTTCCATGGATTCCTTTCAAGCCAGCACGGTACGTTCTCTACTGCTGGTTGGAATATAGTGTAACGGAAAATGCTGTGTTTGGCTTTGTTTGCTACCATTTCTCTGGAAAATATACTAAGAGCGGTAAATACACGTTTATTAAGGGTATAATAACGGGAAAAAGGCAGCTCGTAATGACTTAGGAGTGTTGCTGTGCAACAGATGTACAAATCCACAAAGGCTGCTTGCTGGCATAGAACAGACACAGTGTTTGTTTGCAAAGCAGGAACCGCGTGGAAATATTTTTTTTTTGTAGGTTGTTTAAAAGCTTTTTGTGCTTTGTTGCAATCTGAACTCATTAAGATGTGCTTCATACGAAACCCACATAGTTTCAGAGAAAATGTGTCGGGACTGAACTGGTTAATGTAAAATATTGTTAGTCTCCTATATGGGTGCAGGTTGCTGTCCAGGAAATATACTTGTCCTTTTTAATGCCACAAACAAATTCTGATGCTGCTGCTAAATTCATAACACAAACCCTTCATACACGTTACTATTAGGGCATATATATATACTTTTAATTTTTTATTAATTTTACAACAACAACACAACACAACTTACAAAACACAAACACACAATACTGTATGTGTTTCTTTTTGCATATCAGTTTCATTCCTCTTACTTTCTACATTTCCCATTTTTCTCATCCTTTATTATCTTTATCGTCCCTTTATTTCCAGTTTTATTCATTTACAATATTTTACACATTTGTCACATCATTCATTCACTTTTACTTTCCCTAATCTCGAGCCAATCGTACTACTTAGTCCATACTTGATAATATTCTGTATCTTCCTTTTCTTTTATTTCTTTCATTAATTTATCCATCTCCGCACAGTCCAGGATTTTCTTAATTGTTTCTTCCTCTGTTGGTACCTTTTCATTTTTCGAGGACTGTGCATAGACTATCCTTGCCGCTGTAATTATGTGCAAAATCAAATATCTAATTTCTTTACTGTAGGTTCTGTTCAATATCCCCAGTAAAAACGTCATTGGTTTCAAGTCCACATTGCAACCAATTATCTCTTCTATCCAACTTCTAATTTTAGCCCAATATTTTTTCACCTTAGGACATGTCCACCAGAGATGGTAATATGTTCCGGGGACTTTTTTACATTTCCAACAATTTGGAGAGTTGTTAGGAGACATTTTAGCAAGCCGTACTGGTGTAAAATGCCATCTGTAGAACATTTTTAACTGGTTTTCCTTGAATGGCATATTTTAGGAGATTAGGCCGAACTGAGATCTTAGGGATACAGGTAATCCTCAATTTATGAATAGTCATTTAGTGACTTTGAAATTCTGATAGACCTATTTGGGGCCTACCTATAATCTGGATTCAAGGTACTGATGGTTTGTCGTTCCCCCCACCATGGTCACATGACCGCACTTTGGGTACCTAGCAACTGGGCCACACTTACCACCATTTGCAGCATCCCACAGTCATGTGATTGCAGTTACTTCCACTTTTCTACACAACCAGTCCCATAGCAAATAATTGATCCACTTAAGGACCGCAGCTTCATGATTTTACAAGGTTGTAAAATTGGGCCAGTCAGTCATGTGGCCATCCTGCTTTGTGACTCCTCCTGGTTTACGACTGTAATGGGCCGGCTCCATCGTGGTCGTAACTCAAAGATATGTGTTCTGTTTCCCATTACTGTGATGACTCTTATTCACAGAATCCATGCTTTGTGCTCTAGACCATTTTGTCTAATGCTATTTTCAGGGGTAAAATCCAGCAAGTTCTGACAGGTTCTGGAGAACCGGTAGCAGAAACTTTGAGTAGTTCAGAGAACTGGCAAATACCACCTCTGGCTGGCCCCAGAGTGGGGTGGGAATGGGGATTTTGCAATATCCTTCCCCCAGGAGTGTGGAGGGAATGGGAATTTTGCAGTATCCTTCCCCTGGAATGGGGTGGGAATGGAGATTTTGCAGTATCCTTCCCCTGCCATGCCCACCAAGCCACACCCACCAAGCCATACCATGCCCACCAAGCCACACCCACAGAACCGGTAGTAAAAAAATTTGAAACCCACCACTGATCTGGACCTGTCAGGTACAAAGGTTGGAGCATAAAATGATTTATTGACTAACTAATGATTAGCTCTAAATTGGCACTAGATGAGGGCCAATAGAAATCAGGGTGGGGCTGGACTTGGATCTCTTGTGGCAACGCAAGGACTCTAAGCTGATGACACATTTCCCTTCGCCCTCCAGCTATGCCTGCTACTTCTGCTGACTACAGGACATTCCAGGAATTGTATGAGAGGGCTGTGTTCTTGTGCGACCTCTAAAAATCACACAAGAATGTGCTTTTGCATGATTTTCAGAGGCTGCAGAGGTCGCAGAAGAGCATTCTTGAAAGCTGCTTCAAGAATGAAAAACAGAGTTGGAAGAGACCTTGGAGGTCTTCCAGTCCAACCCTATATCATTTCAGACAAATGGCTGTCCAATCTCTTCTTAAAAACCTTCAGTGATGGAACATTCACAACTTCTGGAGGCAAGTTGTTCCACTGATTAACTGTTCTAACTGTCAGGAAATTTCTCCTGGTTGCTTCTCTCCTTGATCATTTTCCATCCATTGATTCTTGTTCTGCCTTCAGGTGCTTTGCAGAATAGGTTGAAGATAGAATAAAGGTCTCATGCAACCCAGAACAGTCTTGGATAAGTCCCAGAACCCTCTCAACAGAAAAATAACACCAGGCAAAGGTAAGTGACACACACTGTTCTGACCTAGGCTTCCTTAGAAAGTAAACAGTACAAACTTAGTCCCGGCAAGCCTCTTTAATTCAAACGGCTGTGAATTATTGTCATTCCTAGTCTGAAAGGCTTCTCTAACAGTCTATCAGGGAAGTGTTTACAAACATTCACCTTATCTCCCTGGAATGCTGCCAGAGAATTAATTGCCGAATGCAGGGCAAGGCCAAACTTAGCACAGAGTCAAACAGAGCTTTTCCAGAGCTTTTACCAACAAGATGAACTAATTGCTTCCTGCAAAAGCTCATGTCCCGTTCGCTTCTCTTTTATATCTTATGGGAGGGGCCAATCATCTCCAAGCCTTACTCCCACGTCGACCCTGTTTTCTTAATTGTTCCTGTCTTCTGGCAGCTCTGTACATGTGCACACTGGGAACAAGCTCACACTGTTCTTCTGCTTTGCTGATGTCAGACTCCGGAGACTCCGGAGGCAGCAAAGAACTACCAGATGGCCTTGGCCCCCTCTCTGCCTCCGACTCAGAGCCCTCATCCAAGCCTTCCCCAGACTCCAGGACTGGCCCACGTTCCTCCCCAACCTCCTCACTGTCTAACTCTGCTGCCGGGGCACAACACACACCAGGTCCTGGGGATCACACACATGATTGGACTGTATATATTTAAAATAAATGAATATGTAAAGAATTGTTTCTTTTTGGTATGGGGGGAGGGGTGACATGCCAGCAAAGTCAAGTTAGGCATTTTCCAAATTTTTGATATGCCATTTCCAAAAGGTTCACACAATAGTTTGAACCTATACAATGGGTTTTTCTGGAGGCCTTATCAGCATTGGAACTATGGCAGATAAAAAATGGATAATTTATACATTGTTGTTTAAATAAAATATGGTCCTCTGGTATGGCTATTTGTATTTAGAAGAACATCTTCCACTGAAACCTAATCAAGGGTTCCAGTGACTATATCGTTTTATAGTGACCTACATTTCTACATTGGTACACCAACGGCTCCCAGCTAAAACCTCTTAAACCCTTAAATGTCGCCTGCTCTAAAATGCTTTTTTTAACTTCTATAATCCAAATTAGGTCAGTTCACTTTTCAACCGCAGGTTAGATTGGAAGAAAAACAATCCTGCAGATTGAAAACAAAGATTGCGCCTAGCCATCACTTCTGGTATCCATTAAAAAAACCATTAAAATGGTTTGTTCTTAAGCACTGTTGCCTAATCCAAACTAAAAAGCCATTTAAAGAATTGAGGTACTCAGATTTGTAGATTTGAGTGAACCTTAACTGTTGTGCAAAAGGTTGAAACCTGAAGTTAGTGGTTGCAACTTCCAATTAACTTGTTTTATAACGTATTTTTCTGTAAGTCATTTGGGGTCAAAATAAACATTTCAGGTAAACATCTGTTGGCCCTTTTCTTACTTATTTTAAAAGCCATTTCAGGCAAATGAAAATTAGGACTGGTAGAGATATGTGTCTGAAAGAACATTTGGCAAAGTAACTTCTAGTGAAATGCTCTTTTTTGTGACTTGGGTTAGTATACCTTGACAATGATAATAGCTGTGAGCCAATCATGATGTTAACATTAGCAACTCAGTATAGAATTCAAATAACAACCAAAAGCCTCTGATGGTACATTTACATATCCCCATTTTTAAAAAATTAAAATGGAAAAACAGCTGATAGCTCACAAAATTACCAAATCTCCAAATTTCCCATGACAATTTACAGAAATGAAAGTACACAAGATTCATTATTAGATAGATAGATAGATGGATGGATAGATAGATAGATAGATAGATAGATAGATAGATAGATAGATAGATAGATGGATGGATGGATGGATGGATGGATGGATGGATGGATGGATGGATGGATAGATAGATAGATAGATAGATAGACAGACAGACAGACAGACAGACAGACAGACAGACAGACAGACAGACAGATGATAGATAGATAGATAGATAGATAGATAGATAGATAGATAGATAGATAGATAATGTGCTATTGTCAATTCACAATGGCTTAGTGAATTTGTCAGCTGGAAAACTGACAGCCCATGTTTGAGACCCAAGTGCCTTGCGATGGAGTGAGTTCCCATCCCTTGCCCCAGCTCCTACCAACCTAGCAGTTCAAAAGAATGCAGCTGCAAGGAGATAAATAGGTACCACTTTGGCAGGAAGGTAACATCATTCCATGCCCCTCGGCATATAGTCTTCTGGCCACATGACCACAGAAATGTCTTTGGACAACACTAGTTTCCTCAGCTAAGAAACAGAGCTGAGCAGCATCATGGAGAGTCAGACACAACTGGACAAGGGAAACCTTTCCGTTAGCTTTACTGATCGTATTTTCTCCATGATTACTTGTGTCTAACCTGATCCTTCAAATCTTTCACCAGGGTACCCTTTGCCATTGTAACTGAGTCTATCCACCTTGCTGCTAGTTGTCCTCTTCTTCTTTTTCTCCCATTTTTTTTCTCAGCATGAAAGCTTTCTCTGAAGAGCTGGGTCTTCACATAATGTGTCTGAGGTAGGATAATTTGAACCTAGTCATTTGTACCTCAACTCTATACCTTGGAACAATAGTAGAGGGAGGACCATAGGGAAAAAAAATTAGATAAATGCATTTAAATCTGTAGGGTCACCATTTATTTATTTATTTATTTGTCAAGTATATATAAGATAACCAATAAAAGTATAAATATGATTATGAATACATGAAATGGATACAAATAAAAAGGCACATTAGGACAGGGACAGTAGGCACACTGGTGCGCTTATGCACGCCCCTTACAGACCTCTTAGGAATGGGGTGAAGTCTACAGGAGACAGTGTAAGGTTAAAGTTATGGGGGCTTGGGGAAATAACCACAGAGTCAGGTAGAGCATTCCAGGCATTGACCACTCTGCTGCTGAAGTCGTATTTTCTGCCATCAAGTTTGGAGTAGTTTACCTTAAGTTTGTATCTATTGTGTGCTCATGTATTGTTGTGGTTGAAGCTGAAGTAGTCATTGACAGGTAAGACATTGTAGCCAATAATTTTATGTACTACACTTAGGTCAGACCGAAGGCGGCATAGTTCTAAGTTGTCTAAGCCAAAAGTTTCAAGCCTGGTGGCATAAGGTATTCTATTGCGAGCAGAGGAGTGGAGGACTCTTCTCATGAAATATCTCTGAACTCTTTCAATTGTATTAATGTCCGATATGCAGAGAGATGAGCTGTATTTGAGAATTGGTCTAGCAAAGGTTTTGTATGTTCTAGTTAGTAGTTCAATATTACCAGAGAAGAAGCTACTTTCTGCCATGAAAGTCCAAAGGCCTATCCCAACTGCTGAGTTAGAGCGTGATCTACCCATCCTTGAATCAACAGAAAAGTACACATTGTGTGCTTCCCTTCAGAAAGGCGATTTTATCCTAAGTGTAAATGACATAGAAAGAGAGAAAGGGAGAGAACTGAAAACTAGCCAAATCTCCTTTGTAGAAGCACAATTCAATATACTCTATCTCTCCGTGTCTTTCTATCCTTACAAAGCACTTTTGCTTCAATGTCTCTAGGTCTTAAACTTCTCACCTTCTTCTTTTTGAAGATCTCATTAATTCCATTCTACCATAACTTTCCTCCATCTCAACCCCTTCTCTTTTCTTTCATATCTTAGTGATTCACTCCTCATTCCTTCTCTCTATTTCACCAAATTATATCAATGTACATCTTCCATACTGGTTGCAGTACCAAATGTCTCATTCTCAGTGGTGGGATTCAAAAATTTTTACTACCGGTTCTGTGGGCATGGCTTGGTGGCTTGGTGGGCATGGCAGGGGAAGGATACTGTAAAATCTCCATTCCCTCCCCACTCCAGGGGAAGGATACTATAAAATCCCCATTTCCTCCTGATCAGCTGGGACTCGGGAAGCAGAGAATAGATGGGGGCGGGGCCAGTCAGAGGTGGTATTTACCAGTTCTCCGAACTACTCAAAATTCCTGCTACCAGTTCTCCAGAACTGGTCAGAACCTGCTGAATACCACCTCTGCTCATACTGGCATCCAGTTTTGCTGCTCCTAGCCTGTTTTTGTTGCCCTTTGACTATTCTACAGTTATCTGACTTACTTCCAAGAAAATGGGTGACAATGCCTAACAGATTTTACATAGTTTGAGCTGCCTTCGGTCAGCTCAAGGAGAAAATGCTACTTTAAACCCACAATAAATACAACAAAGGATAAATTAAGCCTGTTTCCCTGTCTCAAGTAGGTAAAGACCCCAACTTACAAAACACCACATTCTGGTAAGGTGACAGCCTATTACCAAACCAGACAACAAGGGAGAGTGAAGGAAAAAACAGAAATGAAACAGTTATAATTGAGTTTAGGGGGGAAAAGATGGAAATCCCATCAAAAACCACAGCTGAACTTCCCCAAAGGCTAGGTTTACTTAAAAATAAAGAAGCATTTTCATCAGTAGCAGAAATTATGTAGAGCAGGGGTGTCAAAGTCACATCGTCATGGCGTCAGGTGACATTTCGTGACTTTATCCCCCTTCACTAAACCGGGTGTGGGCGTGGCTAGCACGTGACGCATCTGGTCCGCGGGCCGGAAGTTTGACACCCCAGATGTAGAGGAAGGCACATTTATTAGAGATTGGGCAATTAACCCATCATTTAAAGATTCAGTAGATCAAGCATTCTGCTTATGACCTAAAATGAATCCCTAGAAGAGCTTATAGATTAAAATTCTTAACTTGTATAAATTATACAGATGAAATATTTTACTGAAGCAACTCTTTAAGCCACAGTCATCAAGACATTCAATACTTCTTGTTTTGACCAATCAACAGGGTGATAAAAAAAGTCCCTCCCTTTCCCAGGAATGATACTATATGGACTACAATTAAAAACAAAATGCAGGTGCATCTTCTGAAGAATTGAGGGGGGAGGATGAATCTTGCAAAACTTGACATAACAAACAGTTTCCAGGCTACCTCTTTACCCCTATCCTGGCAACAAGAAATTCTACCCATCTGCATCACTTTGTTGGTTCCTTCACTGGCATCTAGGAACACCAGAAAGTCATCATTATGGGATTTTCCAAGAGGTACGTGGCTATATTTAGTGATTGCGTGCAGTGAGTCAAAGTATCCATCTTTATCATCCACAAATAGACATTATAAATAGTTCTGACTGAAGTGACTAAATCCTAGCTTCTTTTGGCCAGTTTTAGAATGAATTCAAATAGTGTTCTTGCTTCCAAGAACTGTAGGCTGACCTCTCTGAAGAAGGGAGTGTGAAATACTGGAAACCTCGTGGTGATTCTTACTACCAGCTATGTTAGTAGAGAAAGTTAAGGAAAGTAGACTTCAGAATATTGCAGTTACTTCCTTCTCTGCATCAGGTGACCATTATATCTGCCTTATTATGAATGGATTTCTTAATATAGAATAGAATTCTTTATTGGCCAAGTGTGATTGGACACACAAGGAATTTGTCTTGGTGCATACGCTCTCGGTGTACATAAAAGAAAAGAGACATTCATCAAGAATCATAAGAATCATAAGAATCGCACCATATATTCAGTAGTATGTCTTGGTACTTCCTAATGGACAATCCCCAATACAAACAATTATAAACACTGTTGCTATTTCAATTTTATTTATTTTTTTGTATGATTAAAAAAAAATACAGGAAAAAAACCCGTGGACAAATATTGGGGGGATATAAATGAAAGTTGCTTTCTGGACTTTTGTAAACTTCCAGAAATGAAAGAGGGGAATTGCACAATTAAAAGCATTGAAGCATGTGGCATGTAATGCAAATTCAGTTTATGAACGATTAATCAATCATTGTCCATCATATTGAATTAAGGTATATAATGCCACTGCAACTTGATTAAAGAATATACTAACAGATTTATTAAAGTGGGTTATCAGAGAATCATACTGCTGGAAGGTATGTCAGAAGTCTTCTAATCCAACCCCTTGCTCAAAGCAAGAGCCTTAGACCATCCCAGTCAAATGATTGTTCAGTCTATATTTGAAAACCTCCAGTGATGGAGCACCTACAATCCCAGGAAGTAATCTATCCCATAGATTAATTACTCTTAGTGTCAGAAAATTTCTCCTTTTAGGTTGTATATCTCTTTGGCCAGCTTCCATCTATTACTTCTTGTCCTGCCCTCTTGTGTCCTAGAGAGTAAGTCAATCTCCTCTTCTTTGTGATAGTCCCTCAAGTATTGGAAGACAATTAGCATGTCCCCTCTCTAATCCTTCTCTTTGATAGGCTACCAGTAGGTCTCTCAACCATTCAGCATGCAATTTAGCCTCCAGACCCTTTATCATCTTCTCTGCACACTTTGCAGGGTCTCAACATCTTTTTTGTATCCTGATGACCAGAACTGAATGAAGCATACCAAGTGTGGTCTCACCAATGTGGTATAAAATGGTACTTCCCTATTTCCCCCAAAATATGATCTACCCTGAAAGTAAGCCTAGCTTGATTTCTATACGTGCACCCAATATAAGCCCTGCCCCCAAAATAAGCCCTAAGTAAGTTCCTGAAGGCCTCTGACAACGAAAAGGAAGCTGGGGGTGATGCGTGCAAGTGAGGTTAGTCAACGGATGACATCCCCCAAAAATAAGACCTGGTGCCTTTTTTGGTGGCAATATATATATATATATAAGACAGGGTCTTCTTTTCGGGGAAACATGGTATCACTTTTTGTTGTCTTGACACTATCCCTCTGTTGATGCATCTTAGGACTGCATTGGCTTTTTTTGGCAGCTGCAGCAGATTGGTGGCTCATACTAGGGTGGCTCATACCACTCTAGTGGTGATCCACTAGGATACTTAGATCCAGTGGTGGGATTCAAGTAATTTAACAACCGGTTCTCTGCCCTAATGATTTCTTCCAACAACCAGTTTGCCAAACTGCTCAGAAAGTTAACAACCGGGTCTCCCGAAGTAGTGCGAACTGGCTGAATCCCACCACTGCTTAGATCCCTCTCTCAGTTACTGCTGTTAAGATTGGTACCACCTGTTCCATACCAATGCATTTGGTTTTTTCCTGCCTAAGTGTCGGACCTTACTTTTCTCATCACTGAATTGTATCTTGTTGGATAGCAGTTATGCACTGCTTCCTGAAAAGACAAAGCCTGTAGCAAAATTTCTCTTATTGCAGAGGATGATTTGCAGGGGGAAAATCATTGCTCATTTAGGTCCTAGTGTAAAGAAAGAAGACATGAACAGATTAAAGATTTATATTGCAATATTTAATTCATTATGCTGAAAACAATATAGCAGAGATCCCCAACCCCCGGGCCGTGGCCCACTACTGAGAGGCAACCCATTGGAAACTGGGCGATACAAGGGTCAGGTGAGCATGCAAAGCTCTACTTGTGCAAATGGCAGGTGTGCATGCCTGCTGCTTGTGCAAATGGAGCTTTCTGAACATGTGCGCCTGTTGCTTGCACTGAACTTTCCCTTCTCCCCCTCCCTCCCCCCACCAATGGTCTGCAGAGATGGAAAAGTTGGGGACCGCTGCAATATAAGATTTAAAATATATATTTTTATTTAAAAATATTTTTTAAAGACAACTGAAACTGATTATTTAATTATTTGTATCCGAAGTGACTGTTTTAGTGTATTTAGAATAGTTTGCAACATGATCTTATGGAAATATTTACTGGTTATTACTGTAGTTATCTATGTAATTTTTCTGAAGCCATCTCTAGGAGCTCCCAGAAATTTGGAATCTAGAAAATGTGCGGCTTCACAAAGAGAAGTTGTGTTGTTAAAGTGTTACAGCCCTTAGCCTGAACAGCAAAGCTTATTTAAAGCTCCCAGTGAGGTCTTTTCCTAAAACACACCAAGTCTGTCCTTGTTTCAGAAAACTCGCTCATTTAAAAGCAGGATATTTCATTAATCATTGACCCAACTACTCAGTCACACAGTCAGCTACACTTAGGTTCAAGCAGAGCCAGACAGTTCTAGAAACACAAGGGGTATTATGAGAGTGCCAGCAATACCCCACAAATGGACAGGAAGGAAATAAAGAAAAGTGAACTTGGCCAGTTAAATTAAGAATGGAGTAGTGAGATATTTATTTTCCGCCTAGTTAGAAGGCCAAGAAACCAAAGCAGACTCTGCTTTTCTTAAAAGTTGCACTGCCTAATTGCCCATGAAATGGTTTTGGAGAGAAAATTCAACACTGAACAGATCACCTGGAAAAAACTGTCCTCCACCTTCTCCCAACGTCACCGGTCATAGATATAAATACCCAAGAACAAAGGTAGCTGCCGATAGTTAACCGCGATTGACTCATGTGGCTAACAATTGAGTCACAAGTAGCTTTGCTTCCTGCACTACTATTTTGGTACTCTTAGAGGATTCCCACTCACAGTAAGGAAAAATGGGAACAAGGCTTTCAATCAGTGGTAGTAATGGATATGTTTGATGGACAGGATGTGTCATGTCCTACCTCTGTCGTCTCCAAGTTTGGGGTTCTGAACACTCAAGTCAAAATGGACAGCACTGAATGAGATGGCCCAATGATTTGTCTCTATAAAAGAGATTTTCTCATGTTTGTTTGTTTTTTTGTTAGTTCAAATTAGATCCCTCTTCTCCTCATCTGAAGGTAGACTACTGTTAGCCCTTTGAAGTACTCCAGATAAGAAGAACCACCAGGATTACTTAGCTGTGTCTTTATTATAAGGTCATATTAACCAAAGCACATTGGACGACAAGCGTATGCCACAATCTCGATCTGCAGCTACAGCTTCCACATCTTTTCATTTAGAATAGAATAGAATAACAGAGTTGGAAGGGACCTTGGAGGTCTTCTAGCCCAACCCCCTACTTAGGCAGGAAAGCCTACAGCACTTCAGACAAATTTTGTTCTTCCACATCCTGAATTTCCTTACTTGGTGACACTTCCTTTTCTGATATTGCCCTTTTTCATCAGTAAAATTCCCATAATTGAAAGATCTCAACTGCATATTGGAATTACCCTTTCAGCCAGCTTTAATAGCTTGCTTTCCAGAGCAGGCAGAATGGAGAATCCCACCGTAATATTCTGTCGGGATTGAAATAACAGCAGTTGAAATTGATGGTTTAATATGGCAAAAGACAGAACTGCTGGCTATTGCATCGTAACTCCTTCCTGGTTTGTAGCAATGGGGTTTCTTGTTTTTTGCTAGATATTGGTTTGAAAGCTAGTCTCAAAGAAAGACACGTGATTCCAGATTTTCTTTGTTCTCTAGCTCTATGTGTAGCTATTTTGGGTTTTTTTTGTCCCAGTTGGTTCTGCCATCAGATAAACAATAAGTAGCAATTGATACAGTGAAAAAAATGGATTCTTTTTTTGGTTTGGAGCCAAATGTGAAACAATAGCTATCTTGCAGGGTAAATAAACATTAATTTATCCACTCCAATATACCCAGACCTAGATGGCACAACATAGTAAACTATGGTTAGTAAAATTCTGAAAATGGACCATAGGTTAAATTATGGGTAAGAGGGAACATCTTAACCACAATTTATACCCATGGTTTATTTAAAGTGTACTCACCTGAACCACAGCTTTACATGTTGTCTAGATCCAGACCACTGTCATGCAAAACAAAAATATGTGTCATCTGGCCAAACCCAACTACGATGGCTGGGATGTTATTCAGGGCAACCGGCAGATTGTAACTGGCCATGGTTTGCTGTGTCCTCCAAGTATAACTAACTGATTGAAAGTTACAGCTCTGTCTGTTTTAGCATGCTGGGCCCATGCACTCGCACATATAGATAGAACAGCCAAGAATTGATGACTGTAACATAGAAGGGAAATAACATAAGGGAAATAAGCTTTCAATTTTGGAGCTCTGTAAAATATGGCTAATACACCACAGTGTCCATTTGATGTTCTTCATACGCAGCCTATAATGAAAAGACCTGAGAGGTCTACGAGAATGATTTCCTATCCATGCAGGAAATGCATTAATGAATTCTCATTCATTCTTGTATGTGCTTCAGAGGATGTGTAAGCTTTTATGTCCTTCAGAGCAGGGGTGAAATTCAGCAGGTTCTGACAGGTTCTGGAGAACCGGTAGCGGAAATTTTGAGGAGTTCAGAGAATCTGCAAATACCACCTCTGGCTGGCCCCAGAGTGGGGTGGGAATGAAGATTTTGCAATATCCTTCCCCCAGGAGTGGGGAAGGAATGGGGATTTTGCAGTATCCGTCCCCTGGAGTGGGGAGGGAATGGAGATTTTGCAGTATCCTTCCCCTGGCACACCCACCAAGCCACACCATGCCCACCAAGCCATGCCCACAGAACCGGTAGTAAAAAAATTTGAATTTCACCACTGCTTCAGAGTATGACCTAATTAGGTAGGCAAGCACTAATCATTTGAATTCCCCACCCCCCAAAATCAGCATTGTTCTGGGATGCTGTTTCTATGCAAAGGATAGATTTTGATAAATTTTGATAAATAAATGCTGTTTCTATGCAAAGGATTGACCTGCTTTTAAGTTGCTTCATTTCCCCTGTGTCCAGGAGTCCACTGAAAACATGTTCATGTTAACACAGTAAGATCTAACTTCTGAAATTTGCTTAGAAACAGAGCATGGACAATTTAAATCCTATGTTTTATATCTTGCGGTCTAGTGGCTTTTAAATGAAAACAGGTTTCCGTTATTGCTGCGGCAATGTTGCATAACTTGGCACGGGAATTTGGACAGGGCTAAGGAAAATATTACTGATGTAACTGTTCCTTAAATATGCCTATCCACAGCTACCAGCTTTGATGCAATTAAAGCACCCCTTTGGAGTCCCTTGAGTTTAAATTTCATTTTAGGGAATACTAAATTCTAATCAAATAATGTAGGCCATAAATTAAAACAGCAACCCTATGCTCACAGGTACAGAGATACTGTATGTCACAGTATGTTCTCAGCCTGAGAAGCATGGAGAATGTCCCACAAGCAGAAAATTCATGGACATCTTAAAAAGGATGGATATAGCTAGTGTCCTGGGAAATTTTGCCAATGCAGTCCAATCAGAGACTATGCAAAAGGCAGTGATTACTTCCATCCATATATTGACAAAGCCAACAAATAATATAAAAGTAAAGGTAAAGATTTCCCCTATCTTGTCATATATAACTCTAGTTCAGGGGTCTGCAATCTTAAACTCTCAAAGAGCCATTTGGACCTGTTTCCCACAAAAAAGAAAACACCGGGAGTCACAAAACCTGGGTGGGTGTGGCCAACTCGACATCACTCACTTCTACCAGTCACATGACCCCCACCCAAGCCACGCCTATCCAGACGGTCATTAGGGCAGAAAACCGGTTGTTAAAAACCACCAGAAACCACAAAACCCTTTTGACATCTCTCTCTCCCCCACCTGTATCTCTCTGTCTCTCTCTCTCCCACTCTCTCTGTATCTCTCTGCCTCTGCCCCAGCTGTTTCTCCATCCCCCGTCATTGCCCTTACCTTCTCAGGCCAGGCGAAGAGTGACTGGGAGGGGAGGGCGAGGGGTGGGATCAGCCAGTGGTGGGATCACCCGATAGAGAGCCACAGCAGAGGGCCAAAGAGCCGCATGCAGCTCCAGAGCTGCAGGTTGCTGACACCTGCTCTAGGGAGTGGTGCTCATGTCCATTTCTTAGCTGAGGGAGCAGTATTGTCCAAGGACCATTTCTGTGGTCATATGGTTGGCATGACTATATGCCGAGGTGCACGGAACGCTGTTACCTTCCACTGAAGTGGTATCTATTTATCTATTCACATTTGCATGCTTTTGAACTGCTTAGGTGGGCAGGAGCTGGGGCAATGAATGGGAGCTCATCCCGTTGCGTGGTGCTTGGGTCTCAAACCCAGCTTTCCAGCTGACAAGCTCAGCGTCTTTAATTGCTGAATCATTGCACTCCTTAACAAATGACTAGTCAACAGTAAAAAGTCAACAGTGTACTTCCTTGTATCACATATAGAATAAGCACAGCGAGGACACTGTGTCAAACTCTGCAGCAGAGCCAGCTGGGAACTCATTACAAGTAAAAATTGCAATCTTCTATACTACTCACAGACGTTGTTTTGGGAGATGAATGGAATGGAATGGAATGGAATAGAATAGAATAGAATAGAATAGAATAGAATAGAATAGAATAGAATAGAATAGAATAGAATAGAATAGAATAGAATAGAATAGAATAAAATAGCACCTTGGAGGCGGTTGTCCAGTCTCTTCTTAAAAATCTCCAGTGATGGAGCACATACAACTTCTGAAGGCAAGCTTTTTCCACTGGTTAATTGTTCTCATTGTTAGGAAGTTTCTCCTTAATTTCAGATTGCTTCTCTCCTTTATTAGTTTCCATCCATTGTTTCTTGTCCTATCCTCTGGCGCTTTGGAAAATAAGTAGACCCTCTCTTCTTTGTGGCAGTCATTTGTTCCAGTCAAATACTGGAAGACTGCTATCATGTCACCCCTGGTCCTTCTTTTCTCTAGACTAGCCATACCCAAATGCTGTAACCGTTCTTCATATGTTTTAGTCTCCAGGCCTTTAATCATTTTAGTTGCTCTTCTCTGCACTTTTTCCAAAGTCTCAACATCTTTTTGGGCCTGCTTTGGACAAGTTTTGATCTATCCAAGAAAAGAAAGATTTATTTTTTTTGGCAGCCAAGGGGAGAAGGCCAGCATCATCCTTACATAGGCCCCATTGGCATTCTCATAAAATTAAAAAAAGGAGTGGGAGGATGCAGCAGCTGATTAGAATAAAATAAAAGATCAACCTGGGAGAATTTAAAGGTTTGCAGGGAGCAATTCCATCTGTTTTTCTTCTGATAAACGCTGCTCACATCCCCATGAATTGCTCCCCAAATTCAAAGAATGGCTCACTGGCTCCAAGCGCTTACATATGCTGCCATAAGGTCTTATGTTGACATAGATGTAGCAGATATTTTTAATTGTTCTTAATCCCACCGAAGTAACTGCTTTGTGGTGGATTTGGGAATGGTGTCAAATTGGATGGTTGATGACATCGTTGTGGGTTGAAAGGATAAATGGGAAAGATAATGGCAGCTAGAGATTTCCACATTTAAAAAATTTCTGCCACTAGGCCCCAAGCCCAAGAAGTACCAATGAGGTGGGGTTAAATTGTGTGTATAACAGAGGAAAAAGTACTGAAAAGCTATTTGGGAGGGTAAACCATAAAAGAAATCTGCAAATTCTTCTCAGAGGCCAATGCACTATGAAATGGCTACACTCTCCATGTATAAACCAGATTCTGGCCAGGTGGAGCGTCTAGGAAGCTTTAGCCAGGTTTGACCAGTCAACAAAGGAGTTTTGGCATGATATAGGATACAACTGCCTTCACCCGAAACTGAGCACTCTAGTTGTATGCCCTCAGCTCCAGAATTTTCAGGAATTCAGCTCCCGAATTCTTCAATCGCTGGAAAATTCTGAAAATTGAAATCCATCACTGGGGAAGACTGTATGTAGTATAAACTTATTCCTTTTCTATGGTGCTTGCATCTCTCTGGATAATGAAGGACGCAGCTGGCACCTAAAGGTGCTAACTTAGATAATATGGGTTAGACCTGTGATGGCGAACCACATGTGGCACATGTAGCCATATCAGTGGGCACGCCAGCTCAGCTCTGGCGCGCATGCACATGCCGGCCAGCTGATTTTCAGGCCTTCTGGGCCCACCAAAAGTAGGGAAACAGGCTGTTTCCTGCCTCCGGAGGGCCTGGGGGTGGGGTGGGGAAGGCCTGTTTTTCTTTCTCACCTGGCTCCAGATCCTCTCTATGCATCTGGGGAGGGTGAAAATAGCCTTCCCCACCCCCTCCGGAGGCCTGAAACAGCCCATTTCCCAACTGCCGGTGAGACAAGAAGTGACGCTTTTTGCTTTCCCCAGCCTCCAGAGACTGACTTTCCCCAGCCTCCAGAGACTGACAGAGACTGATTCCAGAGACTCCCAGCTGACTTGCCTGATCGTCAGAGGCTTCTAAAAGCATTTTTTTCTGCAACCTCTTAAGGTTGTAGAAAAAATGCTTTTAAAAGTAAAAAAAAAAAAAAAGTTGACCACGCCCACCCAGTCACATTAACCCCCCACAAGCCACGCCCACAAAATAAGCCACACCCACAGAACCAGTAGTAAAAAAATTTAGAACCCACCCCTGCTACAGATGTGTTTGTGTGTGTGCAGCCATCGGAACTCTGGAACTGAGTTGTAAGTTGCTTTGTGGGTGATCCCACAAAAGTTTGATGTTAAGACCCGTCATTAAGTGAGGACTACTTGTAATAAAGTTAATTTCATAACTTTCTTACTTTCTTAAAGTAAGAAGTACCTACTTACTTTACTTAGGTAAGTAAATTGGAGTAGTTCTGGTTCTTAGTGACAACACATAGGCGTCAGGCTCATAACATAATATTAAAAGTTATTCATCTAGAATGCTTTTGAGAATAAAAACTAATCTACAAGAAAAAATGAACGGAGCGTGCTTTGCTATACTATAACTGGTTAGGGAAGAGGAAGGCGAAAGAAAAACACAAAAGAATGAAAACTAATTAGCTGTGCTGAGGGCTGAAAAAAATGCTTGCCTGTTCTCATACAACTCAGCGGATACTGAATTTCTCCTTTCTACCTCTAAAATACTGATTTTTTAAAAAATGGAATCTCTGTGGCTCTGCCTCTGACCGTCACATCTCTTGAACGCTTATAATACCTCTGCTGTGAAAAATAAAAGGAGAGATAGGACAAAAAACATTTTCTGTATAGTGACAGCTGGCTAGAACAAGGAATAATATCCGGCCCAGGGAAGCTGTTCAGTCTGTGTTTGTCCAGGGAACTGGAGAGTTACGGTTTCAGAAGTAACAAAGGCGAGAAAGGGTTGTAGGTTTAAAGCCACAAGATTTTAATGTTGCATACAGTGTGTGTCAATGAGAACCTGTGATGGTTAAGGTACCAGACTAAAAAGTGAGAGACCAGCAGTTCTACTTTTGCTTTTAACATGAAGCCAGCTGGGTGACCTTGAGCCAGTTACTCTCTCTCTCTCAGCCGTGGGAAGCAGGCAAGGGTGAACCAGTGCTGAAATTTTGCCAGGAAAACTGCAGAGACTTGCCCAGGCAGTGACCAGGACTGAACATTGACCCTAAGATAGGCAGGCAGGCAAAGCAGGGATGGATGGATGGATGGATGGATAGATAGATAGATAGATAGATAGATAGATAGATAGATAGATAGATAGATAGATAGATAATAGAATAGATGGTAGATAGATGGTAGATAGATGGTAGATAGATAGATTGATATAGATAGATGACAGATAACAGATGATAGATAGATAGATAGATAGATAGATAGATAGATAGATAGATGATAGAATAGATGGTAGATAGATAGATAGATAGATAGATAGATAGATAGATAGATAGATAGATAGATGATAGATAGATGGTAGATAGATGATAGATAAATGGTAGATAGATGATAGATAGATAGATAGATAGATAGATAGATAGATAGATAGATAGATAGACAGACAGACAGATAGATAGATGATGGATGGACGGATGGATGGATGATAGGATAGATGGTAGATAGATGATAGATAGATAGATAGATAGATAGATAGATAGATAGATAGATAGATAGATAGACAGACGATAGAGTACAGAGAAGAGCAAGAAATATATTAGGGGGCTGGAGGCTAAACATATGAAGAATGGTTACAGGAACTGGGTATGTCTAGTCTAACAAAGAGAAGGACTATGAATGACATAGCTGTATTCTAATACCTAAGGGGTGATCACAAAGAAGAGAGGGTCAACCTATTCTTCAAAGTACCTGGTTCCTCCCGGTTTAGCCCAGTTCGGCCGAGCCAGTAGCGGTGATGATATGACATCACCGAACCGGTTCTCTCCCGCCCTACCCGCGTTATTCTTATCTTTTATTTGGCCCCGCCCCCAATCTATTCACTGCCTCCCGAGTCCCAGCTGATGGCTAGAAGGAAAAAAAACTGTTTAAACTCTTGCCGCGTGGCTTCAAAGGGCTGCCTTACAGCTGATCAGTGTTAAAAGGCAGTGTGGTGGTAGACCAGTGCACTCCAAAAACAAATGGGTAGACCGGAACGCTCCAAGAACAAATGGGTAGACCGGTACAGCTCTGCAAGCAGTTAAAAGCCTGGTAGACCAGTACCTTTGCTAAATCCTAAAGAATTGTCACATGACCATCAAACCACATCCACAAAGTAAGCCACACCCACAGAACCGGTAGTAAAACATTTTAGAACCCACCCCTGACCTGGAGGCAGGACAAGAAGCAAAGGATGGAAACTAATCAAGGAGAGAACCAATCTAGAACTAAGGAGAAATTTCCTGCCAGTTTGAGAATAATTAATCAGTGGAATGATTCGCTTCCAGAAAGTGTTGGATGCTCCAACACTGGAAGTTTTTTGAAGAAGAGATTGTAAAGCCATTTGTCTGAAATGGTACATACAGAGTCTCCCACTTGAGCAAATGATTGGACTAGAAGAAGTTCAAGGTCACTTCCAAGTCTGTTATTCTGCTTCGATTCTGTGGGGTTGAGAATTAGCATCAAAGGTGCCATCCCTCTTCTTTGCTCCGCTGTTCTTTCTCCCCACTTCTCCTGCCATTCATGACAAGAAAAGCAGTGGTAGGAGAGAAGGGGACTAAGTGGGTCTTCTTCTAAATTCTTTCAATCCATGGGATCAAACAACTGGCAGCAAAACGACATTTACCGCTGCTTCTCTCCTTCCTTCTTGTCCTATGATCTATGAGTAGTAGGATAAAAGGAGCAGAAGCAAACCTTTTGGTGCCTGTACTTTTAGTCCTACAATGACTTTCTGTTCTCTCCCCCACCACTCAACAACCTGAAGATATATCTTCTCATGTTTCCTCATCACTGGGGAAAGAAAGTGGATTGGAAGAAGATGTTCTGTCAGCATCCCAACAGTGATGGCAAGGAAATAATGGGATTATCTCCTTGAGTTGGAAGGCTGTTACTGCATAAGTCTACTACGCAAAGAACAGCCTTCCAGAAACTTAAGAGATCCCATGGGTTCATAGTTCCAGATTGAATGAATGATTATATGCTATCAAGTAGTTATTGATTTTTAGCGACCACACAGATAGATGTATTTACATGTTTATATCTCTCTTTCGCTCTATATACAGTATATATATAGTCTGGATTTGGCACGTATGTTCCTCTTGGCTTCTAGGTGCTCGCTAAGAAAGGATTTTTTGAAATGACCATCAGATCATTAGTATTTCATATACAGTATTATATTCACATGCTCTGATGCTAAGGAGTTAGACGTTCTACTCCCACTCCCCACCTGAATGGAACTCTGTCCCAACTGCCAGTTCCCTTATATTAACACGCTCTGATGCTATCCCTTCACTAAACTGGGCGTGGGTGTGGCCAGCGTGTGACCCATCCGCCCTGCGGGCTGGGATATTCTACTCCCACTCCCCCTATATTCCAACTCCCAGTTGCCTTATATCAACATACTCTGATGCTACGGAGTTACACATTCTACATTAAGTTTCAGGCTTTAAGTGTCAATTTATCAAGTCTGATCACATAGCGAAGCACAGGCGTCCAGCTAGTCAATCAATATAACTAAGTTAAATTGTTCTGTAACTATGAGTCTATAGGGTTATAGTCTTGAGTTTCTGGAAGGCTGTCCTTTGCATAGTAACTTGCTATCTCTCTCCAGAGAGAAAGAGAGAGAGAGAGGGAGGGAGGGAGGGAAAGAGAGAGAGAGAGAGAGAGAGAGAAAGAGAGAGAGAGAGAGAGAGAGAGAGAAAGAAAGAAAGAAAGAAAGAAAGAAAGAAAGAAAGAAAGAAAGAAAGAAAGAAAGAAAGAGAAACTAAAGAAGAGCTTTTAAGTTGGTTTCCATAACAAGCCATTCTCAAGTGCCGGATATGGAATTTTTCATGGATTGTTGAAGAGTAAGAGAGAGATACTCAAAGCATCCCACAATGTATATTTACTTAGAAGTAAGTGCACCTGTGTTCAGTGGAGCTTTATCAAGCAGACATAAAAATGTGGAAACTCATACAGTTCTAACTATCCTGCCAAATCTATATGCCAATATTACCAAAACCAATGGAATTTGCTAAGATATTAATTCAAAGTTTATAGAGTAAAAAATAGATAGAGAGAGAGACCCCAAAGTTGGAAAAAGTTGCCATAAAATCAGTTAAATCCAGACCACTAGGGACACTAGTATTACGGATCTAACATTTTATCAAAATTCACCACAACGGAAACCAATTTTATACTATATAATTGCTTGGCAAAACAAAATCAAGAGTGAACATTACGTCAGATTCTGTGAAAAGGTTCTTTGATGTCTGGGACCCAAATGCCAGTTCTTTTTTACTTGGCACATGTTTACAGACTGACCAGAGAACTTCATCTGATGAACACCAAAGTCAGACATAAGAATGGAAGAGTTCTTCCACATGTTTGTTCCACGGATGATTTGGGCTTTCCAGAATGTAATATAAAATTATACTTTCCTTTTCCAGTTAGACGGTAATGCCAAATAATAGCAGGGAAGAAGACAGATCATGTCCACTATTCCAGATGGGAACATTCAGTTCTTGGTGGGACTTACACGAGAATTGAATTTCTTACTAGACCACACCTATTGGCTTCTATTTTTAGGAGGGCTACCGTCAGGAATTGGGTATTTTTGCTTAAAATGGGAAGATCTGCTATCGAGCTTTTGGATTTCCTTCTAGCTCCAGAAATATCATTCAAGCATTTATCAAATGATTTGACCTTCAAATATATTAACAAATAGCCAATAGAGTTGCATCAGGATTTGGTGAAGGAGGAAATCGGTGATTTTTGATGAGAAACAAATATGTGGTGTTGGGAGGATTGCTGGCAAACTACATTTGAGATATTTTGGGCTACAATTCCAAGCTGTCTACCTCTGAGTGTTATTCTTCTTTCAAAGTAAAATTCTCTGAAGTGGTTTTAAAGAATGGAATGGAAATTGACATTGAAACTTGAGTCACATCTGTTTTGATCCTAAAGTTAGGCATCGAGGAAGAAATTAATGGCCTTTTGATCTTCATTCGAGTTCAGAAATACCCCTTTTTCATTCTGTAGTCTGGCCTTACTGCTCCTGTGATAAAAGAAAAGGATGGGGAAAGATGAAGAAAGGATATGGCTAGGTCAGGGGTGAAATCCAGCAGGTCCTGACAGATTCTGGAGAACCAGTAGCGGAAATTTTGAGTAGTTCAGAGAACCGATAGCGGAAATTTTGAGTAGTTCAGAGAACCAGCAAATACCACCTCTGGCTGGTCTCAGAGTGGAGTGGAAATGGAGATTTTGCAGTATCCTTCCTCCGGGAGTGGGGAGGGAATGGGGATTTTGCAGTATCCTTCCCCTGGAGTGGAGTGGAAATGGAGATTTTGCAGTATCCTTCCCCTGCCATGCCCACCAAGCCACACCCACCAAGCCACACCACGCCCACCAAGCCACGCCCACAGAACCGGTAGTAAAAAAAATTGAATTTCACCACTGGGCTAGGTATAAAAAAGAGTAGGGCTTCAACTCTCCAGTTGCACTGGGCATTGTGAAGCCAGTGACTGTGGTTGTAGATGTGCCCCTATCCTATATAAAGAGCCATGGTGCTGCAGTAGTTAGAATGCAGTATTGCAGGCAAACACTGCCAACTGCCAGCAGTTCAATCATAACCAGCTCAAGGTTGACTCAGCCTTCCATCCTTCAGAGGTCAGTAAAATGAGGACCCAGATTGTTGGGGGCAAGATGCTGACTCTGTAAACCGCTTAAAGAGGGCTGTAGATCACTGTAAAGTGGTATATAAGTCTAAGGGCTATTGCTATTTCCCTTTTGACGTAAAAAAAAAAATTCCCTTTCCTCCCAATTCATATGATGATGGAAGAGACCCATTGGAAATGGAAAACCAGCCATGCTTCTTCCCTGACACTTAGTTTCACCCCAATTCTGATGACCTGAAGACTATATTTCAACCAAGAAATCCTATTTACATGCTTGTTCTGCAATGCAACCGTTGTTTCTCGGAAGTCTCCCATTCGCTCACTTGTTTACATTGATTTCTGCAATCCACTCCCATCTGAACAATGAAAATCTTGTTTCAAGGATGTTCGGAACTGAGGTTGGAAATGGAAGTTTCCAGATGGACTCATGACGGTTTAATTAGAGGTGAGTTTAACCACTTGGTGGTTAAAATTTTGCTTATCTTTCTCAGGTGAGCAACCCAATACATAAGCAGACCAACACTCCTTCTTCAAACCAGTGTTTGAGGAACATTTTTTTTTTCATAATCCTGATCTTTGTGGCACCTTGACTTGATCCTTTTATCAGCATTTTCCGTTGGTTTGCAGAGCTTCTGACCACAGTTTTACTCAGACTCAGGAATTGTGTCAATAAGAAGCCCGTAAAGACACACAACAAGCACTGTCCGTTGCACTTTGTTACTATAAGCAATTTTCAAGGGCTTCCTCTGTTTTGGAACCAAATACTAATACCAGCAAGTGAGGTACTTAGGCAAAACAACAGCAGAGAGGATTTTAAGGACCAAGCCACATTTTCCACCTGAGTTAATTGCTCTTCGTTTGCTGCATAAACATCTAAACCGGTAGTGGAATTCTAATTTTTTTTACTACCGGTTCTGTGGGTGTGGCTTGGTGGGCGTAGTGTGGCTTGGTGGGTGTGGCTTGGTGAGTGTGGCAGGGGAAGGATACTGCAAAATCTCCATTCCCACCCCACTCCAGGGGAAGGATATTGCAAAATCCCCATTCCCTCCCCACTTCTGGGGGAAAGCTATTGCAAAATCTCCATTCCCACTCCACTCTGGGGCCAGCCAGAGGTGGTATTTGCCGGTTCTCCGAACTACTCAAAATTTCCGCTACCGGTTATCCAGAACCTGTCAGAACTTGCTGAATAGCACCCCCTGATCTAAACCCAGGCTTGTCAGGTAAAAAATTTGGAAAATATAAATCAAAATTAAACAGAATATCTTGGAGAAATTATCGCTTCCGTTTGGTGATAGGTGGGTGTGGCTCATGGCTCAGTTCAAATGGATATGGGAATGTATCTAATTCTGAGAGGAAAGAGGAGGAGGAGGAGGAGGAGGAGGAGGAGGAGGAGGAGGAGGAGGAGGAGGAGGAGATTGATAATGGACCACCAATAAGGAATGCAGAAGCAACCTGGTTAGGATTCTTTGGTAAAGAGAAATGAGAGCAGTGATTTAGGAGAACAGAGAACACATAATTTTTTTAAAAAATCATAGAATTGGTAGAAGTCATTTCAGTATTTGAATCAAATCCCTTGTCAGAGCAAGAATTTAAATCAATCCTGTTGGAAGAAATGTCCATCTGGGTTCAGTTCCAAGTGGGGAGAAAGACACTGGAAACATGGAGACTGCTTGGAAAGAAGATTTATTTATTTATTTATTTATTTATTTATTTATTTATTTATTTATTTATTTATTTATGTATGTATGTATTTATTTATTTATTGATCAACAGGGTCACGTGCCTTGAAGATCTTGGGTGAAGAGGAAAAAAAAGGGGAAGAGATGCTGAGAGTGCCTGGGTTTTATGCCCTCTCTGGGCTTCTGAATTTGAGCTTGTATTCTGATTGGTTGTCAGACTCCCATGGGGCCATGCAGGGGTAACTTTGTAGGTTGTCTGTATCCCAGGCTTGGTTGAGCCTTGCTGGGTGATGATGTAATGAAGGGGCTTTGGGCAATTCCTACTATGGCTCTGCTTGAAGGAGGTAGATCTTTGTTAAGTAGAATAGTCTGGCCCAGTCTATTCTACATAACAAAGATCTATCTCCTTAAGGCCTTAAGGCCTTAATGACCCATTGACAAAGATGGGGAGCTGAGTTTCTGCCTCCCTTTTAGGGGAAATATTCTGCCCTTTTAATATTTCCTAAAATATCTCATTTTCCTAGGAGAAGGATAGGTGCTAACTTCCTATAATCCTTCACCCAAAAGGTTGTCTGTCTAATCTCTGCTTGGACACATCCAATGAAGGACAGGCCAGCCATCTCTCTGCATTACCAAATTGCTTTTGTTGTTGAAAAGTTCTTTTTCTTCAAACATTTAACCAGAATCTGCTGTATATCCTGCAGTATAGCATGAGCCTGTCTTCTGTCTTTCGTAATTTCCAGTTCAGTTTTCTCTTTTCAAGGCTTAACATTCCAAATTGCTTCAAACTCTGTTCACAAGATTTGGCTTTTTAATCCCATCATTATCGTACAGCCCTTCTATAAACTGTTTTAGTTGGTCTGAATCCTTCTTCAAGCTTTTAAGAAAACAACTCTCTCTCTCTCTCTTTGTCCAGACACATGTAGAGATTTGCACAATAGTATCAACAAACAATGGCCTTATTTCTTTAAACCTGTAAGCAACTTCTTAAGAAATTGCAAGTAACATCAGATCTTCACTGAGTTGTTTAGGCCATAAATGTATTTTTCCATTGTTGAAGGTTTAATCTCTTAGCAATAAGTAAGGAAGAAGAAAATCCATTTTTATTTCCTGGCTGTCAATTTCCATTTATTTCAAGAGAATATAGAATCTAAAAATATTGAACCCTGCCTTAAAATCAGATTAATATACACTTAATGCCTTCTCCTCAGGATATCATAATAAATTTAGGACATAGGTTTTAATGAACCATTAATCTCATTGCATCTCATTACATCTGCAGCAAAATAATGATATCAATTCTTCTTCTTTTTTTACATAATGGGTCCAGTAAGTCTAAAATATTACTTTTTGGTGAAAAAACAATTGACTTTAAATGTACTACATTTTTATACAGACATTAAGATAATTCCTCATTGTTTAGACAAAATCTTCAGTTCCTTGTTCCATTCAGTGTCCAAGATTTTCATGTCGTATTGATTCATCACATTTCTGTCTTTGAAGATTTAGTGATCATTTCTAATAGTTAAAGAAACTTGGAAGTTGAATTTGCTCCAGTCTCAATTCAAATTTCAGTAGATGTAGTTTCCAGTACTACAAATGAGTAACAACTGATGAGTAATGTCTATCCTGTCGTGATAAAAATGAAATCATTATAGCAATAGGAATAGCACTTAGATTTATATACCGCTTCACAGTGCTTTACAGCCCTCTCTAAGCGGTTTACAGAGTCAGCACATTGCCCCCAACAATCTGGGTCCCCATTTTACCGACCTCGGAAGGATGGAAGGCTGAGTCAACCTTGAGCCTGGTGAGATTTGATCTACCAAACTGCTGGCAATCAGTGATTAGCAGAAGTAGCCTGCAGTCCTACACTCTAACCACTGCACCAACATGGTTCTTGTATTCCAATAATTGATATAAAGCAGTGCAAATAACAAAGCATAATATATAATGACCATGCAGGAACAATCCAAATAAAATATGGGACAAGAAAATGATTCAGAATTGGGAAAGGAACATGCTAAAGTTGGATACCGTCTCTTTATTTAATGTACACATAAAATGAGTTGATATGAATACTGAGTATGCTTTGAGTCCTTTCTACTAAACAATGCTATCTGATGCTTCTCTTACAACATCTAGCCCCCAGGATCAAGATAGCTTCTTCTAACCTGTTATTCCTTTATAATATATTGAATATACCTAGGGCCAAAACATTAGATAGGGTAATCTTTAAGGAATTTACTAGGCGGATAAGTGAATGGCCTCTGACTCAATGTGTTTTCACCTTTTTGCTTATTGAATGTATTATAAGCCCTTACACCCTTGTGGCTTAGCATGATTTATAAATAGAGAAGAGCTACAGGCCAATCATATTGACAATGTCAACCTTACTTTGACATTGAGAACATCTCTTATCACCTTCTGCAGTCAATTCACAACCTTCATGGTTGAGATTGTCTAAATAGTAATTGAACTTAGACTTATATACCACTTCACAGTGCTTTTACAGCCCTCTCTAAGCGGTTTACAGAGTCAGCATCTTGCCCCCAATAATCTGGGTCCTCATTTTACCCACCTCGGAAGGATGGAAGGCTGAGTCAATTTTGAGCCGGTGAGATTTGAACTGCCGAACTGCAGCTAGCAGTCAGCTGAAGTAGCCTGCAGTATTGCACTCTAACCACTGCGCCACCTCGGCTCTGACAGACTTCATGGCTGAACCGCCAAGTCTAATTCTTGGACTTTCTTTTTTGTCATGAACATTTTTATTGAGTTATAAAATATTATAAAATACAAAATACAAAGTAAATAGAAAAGCACTGGGGGGGGAGGGAAAGAGAAGTGAGGAAAGATGAGAATGAAAAAGAAGCATTGACTTCCGACTCTGTTACAGTAAAATAAGGTATTACCATCAAATCACAGCTTTTTATCATCTATGGTGGACATGTGATAAAGCAAAAAAAAATTAGAGTATGATTCATATTTTGAAAATGGAGATAAAAATGAAACCAGAACTTTTCCTTTTGGGCTTAATGGAAAAAGAACTAGAGAAAAAAAATTGGAACTCTGTTATTATATACAGTAGTGGCCAAAATTGTGGAAACCTTTTGGGAAAAGTGTATTTTCTAAAACTAGCTAATAACACCACTTTTTGGGGGGAGTAGTAGTACCATAAAATTATATATCAATGGAAAGATAATTTAATCAAGAATGTAATGCAATAACCTTTATGAAGGATTTGCTATTAGAATAGCAGTTACAGTATAAAGAAGAAAAGTGAAACACATAGAAAAAATGAGCTATACAAAAATTATCACCATAGAAAAAATGATATATACAAAAATTATCACCATGTCAGTTAATAGTTGGGTAACCTTTAGCATGAATTACGGCCTTACAGCATCTTCCCATGGAGTGAACCCAGTCTTTTAGTTCTGCAGCTGTTCTAATGTGAAACCAAGATTGAACGATTGCTTCTATTAACTGGGTTTTATTGCTGGGTCGCTTCTGACTAACAAGTTTCTTTAGTCGGCTCCATAGATTTTCAATTGGGTTAAGGTCTGGGCTATTCCCGGGCCATTCCAGCAGTGGAATATGATTATCTTGAAACTCCAAAAAAAAAAAAGTGGTGTTATTAGCCATCAAACCTCAAAAATACACTTTTCCCAAAAGGTTTCCACAATTTTGGCCACTAATGTATGTTGACAGCAGGAAGACTATTGTATGCACAGAAATGGAAGGACACTTTGATTCCTACTATGGACAAATGGTTGCAGAAGTTGATGGAGTTGACAAAACTGACCACTTTGATTAAAGAGAAGAACATAAGTACTTTTGTTTCCACATGGAAACCGCTTCTGGACTTTGTGCTTGATGTGGAGAAGAATGAAAGTCTGACTTTGGGTTTTACCGATTAGACTGCTAGATCTTTATAGAAATGCCTTGTTCACATTTACTGTATTATGAAAAAGCAAAAAGCTGTGATTTGATGTGAATTCTTGGACTTCCTTGATTTTTTTCCATCTTCTAATTTGTAACATCTTGCCAGATGTTTTAGAGAACTCAAAAGCTTTCATCTGCTTTGGGGACATTCTGATGGGCCTAATTAAATAATTACTTGGCTATGAGACTTGGGTTTTTCTCAAACAGAGACACCTAGATTATAATATCCTTAGCTTGGAGGGGAAGACTTGCCACCAGACTCTGTTTCTTATTCATTCAGAAGCATCTTCCAAAGCTCAGTTTGCAAAGAAATGTATCACTAGACTATTAACGTTTATTTTCTCAAATCTAAGAATCGCCTCGGGACAACTTATAATGATAATACTATTCGCAAAACATGATATGAGTCTCATAATATGATATTTAACAGATAGCTGGGAGGATTGGGAAGCCAAGAAAATGAGCTGGAAAGTCCCCAGTTCAAATGTTATCTATGCCACAAACTTGTAAAATGAATTGAAGTAAGCTATTAATTTCTCCCACCAGCTGCTAAATGAAAACAATGAGTAGTAATGGAAAAAATCACTGGATAATTTTAGAGGGGAGATAGTTATGGGAGGACAGTATGTGTTAGAGAGGGTCATGTTTATCAGATACAAACACTGCCTGGGTTGCTGAAAATAATATGTTTAAAAGTGGAAATAATGAAATAAACATCTCTTTGATGTTATTATGTTTTTATTTTTTTAAAAAATAACAGTAAAGAAAGAATGTTAGCCTAGGAATTGATGCTGCATCTATTTGCAATTTACCTCCTACCTTGTCATTCTTAAGTAAGTCCTTCAAGGGATCCTTCTGTGCTATAGGAGATACTTTACAATCCAAATATAAAGTAAACAAAGGGAAAAGCAGATGTTTCAAATTAGATTTCCTGATCCCCATCCACATTTTAACAACCCAGCTGATCCTGAAAAATCAACCAAGGTGAGCCAGACTTAACTGTTCTTTTAAAACAGTAATTCTGTCCTAGGATTGAGAACCAATTTAGTGTAGTGGTTAAGGCACTGGGTTAGAAACCAGGAGACTGTGAGTTCTAGGCACAAACCAGAAGGTAACCTCGGGCCAGTCACTCCCTTTTAGCCCTAGGAAGAAGGCAATGGCAGATCACTTCTGAAATCTTGCCAAGAAAACTGCAGGGAGTTGTCCAGGCATTCACCAGAGGTCAACGTGGAAGGAAGGAAGGAAGGAAGGAAGGAAGGAAGGAAGGAAGGAAGGAAGGAAGGAAGGAAAGAGGGAGGGAGGGAGGGAAAAGGAAGACTGAGAGATCCATATATTTTCTCGTTCCAACAGCAATAAAATACTTGAAGAGTACTTTTAAAAATGTAGTTGAAACTAAAGGAAAAGATTAATGTTAACATAAGAGATGTGAGCGAGGACTCATGAATGAAGGCAAATAAGCTAGGAAGAACAAAACTTGCAAAACAAACCTCTGGTCCCAGTGACCGACTTGGATTGGATCCTGAAACTAGGATTCTAGGTGCATTGAAGGATCAATATGCTGATGAGATGGAATTGTGCAAGCCGTATGTCTATGGAGATTCTCAGTGAGCCAGGTTGTCATGGTTGTCCCAAAGGTGCTTTTTCAGGAGGCAACTGGACTTCCTTGTTATTCTTTAAAGATGTTTTGCTTCTCATCCAAGAAACTTCTTCAGCTCTGACTGGATGGTGGAGAATGGAAGGATTTATATTTCTTGCAGACAGCTGGTTATTTGCATTCTGGTAGAGAGTTGTTGAGGCTACTTGGAGGTTTATCTGTGTCCTCAAGGTCACCTGAGTAGTGCAAATGGATGTGGAGCCTTCTAGGTATTTCCTTCTTGGTATGTGTGCAAATCCGTGATATTTCCTGTGACAGTGCATGGAAGTAAAAGTTGAACTTTGAAAAAGCAGGACAGGAAGAGTACTGAATTGAAACATGTCAACTTTGGTGTTGGAGAAGCTTCATGAGAATACCATGGGCAGCTAAGAAAGCCAAGGAAATAATTCAATGGATCATTAAACAAATCAACCCAGAGTTCTCACTCAAGACACAAATGACCAGGCTCAAATTATCCTATTTCAAGCATGTTTGCCAAAGACCTCTGGAAAAGGCTATAATACTAGGAAAGATAGAAGGAAATCAGACTAGGAGGACTGGCAGCCAGATGGATGGATTCAGTTACTATGGTGATAAATGTACCATTGGGAGACCTGAAAGAACAGGTTAGGGACAGATTATCATGGAGAAAATCTTATCAATGCAGTCACTAGGAGTTGACCATGACTTGATGGCACATAATCAATCACACTAAGGTGAATTTTAAACTTGTGTTCCACATTCTACAATGGAATATCACACACTTCAATATGTCAGGATGAGAAATGGCAAAAAATAGTTGTTTTGATATATCACGCATGGCTCAACATATTGTTTGTTTGGCTTCCTTTCTCTAAGGCAGGGGTGTCAAACTCAAGGGCCAGGGGCCGGATCTGGCCCACAGGGTGATTAGATCTGGCTCACAGGGCCGCTCTGGAAACAGGGAGGGACCGGCCCACAGTGCCTCTGCCAGTAAAAACGGGCTCCCGAGCTCTGTTTTCACTGGCAGAGGGTTGCAGGAGGCCGTCGCAGCCAAAAACAGAGCTCAGGAGCCTGTTTCGCTGGCAGAGCGCTTGGGCCACCACAGGTGCCCCCGACACAAGTGACATCATGCTGGCTATGCCCACCCCAGTCACCCTAGCCATGCCCCGGCCAGGGGTGGTATTCACTTACCTTCGCTACCGTTCACAAATGTGATCGCGTGAGGACAAAAAATGGGACGTGATGACGTCCGAGAGGGTGGGCGGAGCCTCCCACAGCCGCCGCTACCGTTTCACCCAAACCGGATAGACCCAGCTGAATTCCATCACTGGCCCTGGCCCCCCCAAGGTCAAACACAACACTGATGCGGCCCTCAATGAAATCGATTTTGACACCCTCCTCTAAGGCCACCAGATTTGAATTACAAAACTCCAAGCAGAGAAGAGCAGAATAGAGATACAGAAACATCTGTGGAGTTTCATCAATATTCTTAACAGCTTTATTGTAAAGAGTAGTTTCTGTTTGAGTCTGTGCATATGGCTTCAATTCAAACCACAACATAGCATTATTGGTGAGGAAGGTAGGATATTCTAAGAACTGATATTCAACAGGAAAGCGGTTGAATATTTATGTGCTCTAGTAAGCAGTCAAAATAATCTCTAATTGGAAACCTGAGAAATTCCAGCTATTCTTTTTTTTAAAAAAAGAAAAGAAAATGCTTACTCTTGGACACATTGAAGTTGGATATTACTCCGCCTGCTTCCTACAATTCATATGCAGAATGATTTTCTTTTTTATCTTGAAGCGAAGAAAGAGATAATTCTAAACAAAAATAAATCTTTTTCACTCCCTGCAGGGTGCAGACCTTTCTATAATAAAAGCCCTCGCTTGCTCCAGTTTTTTCAAAGCCTAAGATACTTGATGAGTGTGGGAGATCACAGAAAGATAATTTCTCACCTGTTCCATCAGTCACACTAGATGGATTTTAAATTTCACAAGCTGTTTCTATCACATGAGTTCTTTCTCTTGATATTACAATTTGGGGGACTTTTAGAGGAGAAACGGAGGAATCGCTCTGTATGTAGGGTTTACGATGAAGCACTTTAAGAGTGGCTGTTCTGTGGCATTTGCAGTAGCTTGGAAAGGAGATTAGCCAGTGCAGCTATTTTCCTACAACAGAAATCAAGAAGACAGCAACTGATGTAAACACACTGAACATTCAGAACTGAATACAGAAAATTCATCCTCCATTAGAATCTGCAGATAGTACCAAACAATTGTTAGAAGAAATATCCTTCTGGGTTCAGCTCTAAGTGGGGAAAAAGACACTGGAAACATGGAGACTGCTTGGAAAGATGGTTTAATGGTGGACAGGATCACATGGCTTGAGTTCCTGAACAGAAAAGGGCCGAGATGCAGCGAGTCCCCGGGTTTTATGCCCTCTCTGGGTTTGAACTTCCTGGGGCCCCGAAAGAGTGTCCTGATTGGTTGTCAGACTCCCAGGGGGTGGGGGTCTTAGCTAGCCTTGCTGGCTGATGTAATTTTCCCAGGTGCCATGTGGTAAATTTCTGTTGCTAGATGGGTCCTATTGTGTTGCAGATGATGGTCCATTGACAAAGATGGGAGGGAATTGAGTTTCTACCTCTGGCCCATTGACAAAGGGTTGGGGGGCAGGAATGTGGGAGCTGCTTCATCTTTAAAACATGCTTCTCCATTTCTCATCCAGGGAAACATAATATTCTGCCTTTTTAATATTTCCTAAAATATTTCATTCTTCTAGGAAAGGGCTGGATGCTAACTTCCTACACATACCACAGTCCCTGCTACCAGTCTGGAGGAACCACTTGTACACCTTCAGCATGGACAAAATCCCCATCAGTCAAATGCAAAAGGCAGCTTTACTTGGAACAGCTTAGATCCTGTGATGATATATCTACCATCATCAAACATCAACATCTGCCTGTTCTAGATAGCTGGATAAAAATGTCAAATCCAGTCTAAATATCTGGCTGACTATGTCAACAACAACAATAATATGGAGAGAAAGCCTTTGCCAAGTTGATCTAGAGGAAGCATACCAGCAATTGACTATGGATGATACTGTAGTAGATGTCCAAGGTCTCTTCCAACTCTATCATTCTATGTTCTGTAGAATGATAGAGTTGGAAGAGACCTCGGAGGTCTTCTAGTCCAGCCCCGTTTGAGGAGGAGATCCTATATCATTTCAGATAAATGGTTGTCCAGTCTCTTTTTGAAAGCCTCCAGTGATGGAGCACCCACAACTTCTGAAGGCAATTGGTTGACTGCTCTCACTTTTAGGAAATTTCTCCTTAGTTCTAGGTTGCTTCTCCCCTTGGTTAGTTTCTGTCATTGTTTCTTTTCTTGCCTTTTGGTACTTTGGAAAATAGTTTGACCCCCTCGTCTTTACAAGAACCCCTCAAATATTGGAACAATGCTACCATGTTTTCCCTAGTCCTTCTTTTCATTAGACTAGACATAACCAATTCCTTTAACAGTTCTTCATATGTTTTAGTTTCATTTTTCCATCAAGAGGCATTAGGAATCTCCAGAATCCCTGGAATATTGAAACATTTTATGGAGACTCTATTTTCTGGAATCTCAGCTCCACATATGGATGATCTCCTGATTATAGAATCAATAGTAGTGGAACTTGCTATTAGAGTTAAGGAAGTTCTGTGCTGGCTTAACAAACCTGATATTCACTGCGGTTTTTTTTAAAGAGAAGTAGAAATTACTATCTTTTGATGCTGTGCATATGATGGGGGTGGGGAGGAATCCAACTATGATCAGCTATGCCACTCATTATAGGATTAGCTGGGTTTAGTCACAGATTGATGAATGGCTCAGAGGCATTAATTGTTTGCTATCCTAAGAGGTTATTTTCTGCTGAATGAATTGTGCTCAAATAGACTGTTCCTATTTTTCATTCATTCAGTCAGTCAGTCAATTTATATGCTGTCCATCTTGCGATTCAAGGCAACTCTTGAGCAGAAGCAGAGGGTTCCAACTATATTTATGGCCACATCTTCAACATTCATACTGACTGCAAGTCTTTTTTAGGCTTTAGGGGTGTCAAATTCGATTTCATTGAGGGCCACATCAGGGTTATGTTTGACCTGTCGGGACTGGGGTGGGTGTGGCCAGGGTGGGAGTGGCCAAATCGACGTCATTCGTATCGGGGGTGCCTGTGGTGGCCCGAGCGCTCTGCCAGCAAAAACGGGCTCCCGAGTTCTGTTTTCAGCTGTGATGGCCTCCTGCAACCCTCTGCCAGTGAAAATGGAGCTCGGGAGGGCCACATGTGGCCCTCCCAAGCTCCATTTTCACTGGCAGAGGCACCACAGGCTGGTCCTTTGCTGTTTCCAGGGTGGCCCTGCAGACCAGATCTAAGCACTCCACGGGCTGGATCCGGCCCCCAGGCCTTGAGTTTGATACCCCTGCCCTACATCCTTAAAATATCTTGCACGCAGCACTCAAATTTCTCATGCTACTGATTACACACCTCTGTACAAGCCAGGATTAGCATTGTCCAAAGCTTATGCATACCTGCCACCTGAAGTGCTAGATATCACAGTGCCACCCCCAGTGCAGGGGTGAAAAGCTCCCAGATCAGACCGGATCACTGGAGCCGCTAGCGATTTTTCCCTGTGGTTCGGTGATCCGGTAGCGATCGCCGCTCAGGTAAGTAATGTGCAGAAGGTTTTGTGCATGTGCGTGCACTTCCGAACCGGTAAGGAAGGTAAATAGATTTCACCCCTGCCCCAGTGGCATCCAAACCCCCCACTTCTGGCTTGCCAAAATGCAAGATTGACGACTTTGATCCCAAGCTATCTTGTGTTTTAAAGTGAGTGTGGAAAAGTTGACGAACTGACAAGCTACCACAAAAAGCTAAACCACTCAAAAACTGCCAAGATGAGATGTCTTCCCCAAAGGGATTTGTCTTGTGGGAAAATTGTAATGTGATAGCAGAACAGTTATTAAATTATTCTAACTGCATTGCATCCATCGTTTGCATTAAAAACTTGTATATAAATTATGTCAGGTGGCCAAGAATAGACTTGGGCATTGAAAAGAGTATTAATGCTGAGCTATTTGACATAATTTCTCTAAGGGCCCTGGAAAATAACTAAAATTATTTGATTAAGATTCCTTATTAACTTTGCTGGACAATATTTCAAGGAGTGAACTGCCTAATTGCAGAAGACTGTCCTTCAAAACAGTCTTCTGAAAGTGATTTTAGTATCCTCACAGCTATCTACATCTGAACCGATTATTTGCAACCCGTGACAAGAATTTCAGTCCTTGATTTACAACCACAACAGAGCTCAAAATTTCCTTTGCTAACTTTGCTAGAGTTAAGTGAGTTTTGACCCATTTTTACAACCTTTCTGCCACAGTTGTTAAGCATCATTGCAGTTATTAAATGAATCATGTGGTCATTAAGCAAATCAGACTTCCCCCATTGACTTTGCTTGTTGGAAGCCAGCTGGGAACATTACAGATGGTGATCCCATGAACTGTGCAACTGTTATAAATATATCCCAGTTGTTAAGGTCCCAAATAAGTGTGAAAATCAGTCACAATTTACTTTTTTCAGTGCTGCTGTTGTAACTTTGGACAGTCACTAAATGAATGGGTTGTAAGTCAAGGATCATCTGTAATGGGTGTCTATTCATATCAAAGAGGCTTAAGGGTTTTACCTGAGCCATCACGATTGTCCCTGTCCCCTCCAAGAAAATGGCCAAGCACTTTTTAACAATTTTTGGGAAGTTTTTGTTTTTAATCTGAAGTAGGACTTTTCCTCTTTTGGCTGAATCAAATCAAATCGTTATTATGCATTTAGACCAGAAGTCTCTTCTCTATAGGTGGATTTTTTTTCTTCGTTTCTGCTTTTAAAAACATGGAGGAGCAAAAAATATATTGCATTTTAATTGGATACTGAATGTTGAAGTGGCTTGAATCAGTGGTGGGTTTCAAAAATTTTTACTACCGGTTCTGTGGGTGTGGCTTGGTGGGCATGGCTTGGTGGGCGTGTCAGGGGAAAGATACTGTAAAATCTCCATTACCACCCCACTCCAGGGGAAGGTTACTGCAAAATCCCCATTTCTTCCCGATCAGCTGAGACCTGGGAGGCAGAGAATAGATGAGGGCGGGGCCAGTCAGAATTTCTACTACCGGTTCTCCGAACTACTCAAAATTTCCATTACTGGTTCTCCAGAACTGGTCAGAACCTGCTGAAACCCACCTCTGCCTTGAATTGAATCACCTCACTCTGAAATCTGTAATTGAAATGAAATCAAGGCTGAATTTCACCAGTCTGTTATCTCCTTTATGCTTAGCCAAATTGGAATTGTCTACACCAACCTTGTCAAGATTTCATATAAGATTAGCTTTTTTTTCCCTCAGCTTCTGCATGGAGATACTTTCTATATTTGGCATGTAAAAGTTCTTCCATTGAAGTTCATGTTCAAATATCTTCCAAATTTGCTGGAGATGCATGTATTTTTTTCTTTTTTTTAAAAAGAGCAGTATTTTTATGTAAGAACTCATGAGAAAAATATTTGTGGCATGGGACTAGGGGAAAAAAGTCTGAAAGGAATACACAAATATAGTTTATGTCAATATTGTAGGCTTGTTAAACTCGAGGTCTTATTTCATCGACATAACTAGATTTCTCTTTTCATAATATTCACTGTGGGTTCCTTTGAATAATAACTGGTTAATCTTTCTTTGTATATTTTTAGAAGCTCTGTTTAAATATTTGTAACATGAGCCATCATAATCATGGCTCTTATGATTATTCAATTTGCATTCACTTTCCATAAGTGAATGCAAATCTCTATTTCATATCTCAAGGCAGAAAATAATAATACTAAAACAAAATAAATTATAACACTGACAGAACACAATAGTCCGATAAGGCAGCAGTGGGTACCATACAACCTACAAGCCATAGGTAGTCTCTCTCTCTCTCTCTCTAGGTAGTCTTTTGTGCCTATCTCCAGTTGGATAGAATCTCTAGTTGGAGACTGGACTGGAAGGAGGCATCAAGAGAGGCCTGTGATTGAGTCTTTGCACTGCAGTAAGTGGTACAGGCCAGAGCTCTCCCAGAATCCTTGAAGGCTTATCTTGCTGTTCCCAAGGGAATGTAGTCAGTCCGGTGAGATTCTTGTAACACAGTTGACGAGCAATTAAACTCCTGTTGAGACTCTTCACCAGTGGCTCTGGTTTTTCTTGCCTGACATTAATCTTGCCATGCTGGCTACAGTCCTTTGGGAACCGCAAGAGATGCCTTCAAGAATTCTGGGGGAGTTCCAGCCTGTGCCACTTACTGCCGTGCAGAGACTTCGAACCGGAGTCCCTCTTAACATTGTTGGAAGAAAAATCCAGATCCAGTTCCAATCCGGGAATAAAATGGAGGCTGATTGGAAAGAAAGTTGGTTTATTGATGAGCAGAACCACCAACAGCATGTGATTCTGGGACGGCATGACAAAATGGAGTTGAGAGTGGGTGGGTTTTTATACCTTCCTTGGGTTTTGTATTTGAGCTTCCTGTTCCTGTGCAAGAACATGTCCTTTAGTATTCTATTGGTTGCCAGATTCCTATGGAGTCATGGCTGGCTCTATAGGCAGAAGGAGAAAATGCAAATCCTAGGTCCGTGATGGCGAACCTATGGCACAGGTGCCACAGATGGCACACGGAGCCATATCAGTGGGCACGCAAGCATTGCCATAGCTCAGCTCCAGCGCGCATGCGTGTGCTGGCCTGCTGATTTTTGGGCCTTCCGGTTCCACCAGAAGTTAGGAAATGGGCTCTTTCCGGCCTCCGGGGGGCCTCTGGGGGAATGGGGAAGGCCATTTTTGCTCTCCCCAGGCTACTAGAAAGCCTCTGGAGGCTAGGGAGGGTGAAAAACGGGCCTACCATACCATCACGTGCTAAAAGCGGGGGGCGCGCGCATGCACGGGGATAGGGTGTTTTGAATTATGGGTGTGGGCATGCACGTGGGCGAACTCCCCTCACTCCCCCTGCTTTTGGCATGCAACGGCAAAAAGATTAGCCATCACTGTCCTAGGTGTTTGTCTGAGTTAATCTTTTCAACCTAATTGCTTATTTGGAGTTTCTGTCTGGCCCAGTCTTTCTGAATGGATTACCAAATTGTATTTCTAAAAGCTGGCCTCCTCAGTTTCTACATGGGGCAGGGAAACTCAGGCTGGTTTCTGCCTCCCTTAAGCATTTTTTCCCCCATTCTCCTTTAGGGGAAATATTCTATCCTGCCTTTTTAATATTTCCCAAAATATGTCATTCTCTAGGAAGGTGGGTGGGTACTGACTTTCTACAACCACAACCCCCTTCAGTCTTGCTGGAGATTCTACCGCAATCTCTGGAATTCCCTATCCCAAGATTGAGCCGAAGGAATTTAGTGGCATATCCATATTTAGTGGAAAAGTGTCCTTTTATATTTTTAACAAAACAAACGTTAATCACTCCTGCAAATCTCTGCTCCTTTGAAAGGGGAAAAAAAACCCCACCCTGATCTCCTCCAATGATATTGCTACACAACCAAGAAGTCCCTAGAATCCTTAATTATGCTCCAAAAATGCATAAAAGGTTGCCTATCCCTTCAATAAAACCATAGTAAAAATATTCCTGGCTTGTTAACAGCCCTCGAGCTCAGATTTTATTTTCTTCACCTATAGTAACCATTGTGGAGAGGATGGTGCAAATATCTTACTACAACGAATAATGACCAAGTGTGAGTAAAACTTTGCTTCGGCCAAGGAACTCTATGTTTTGTTGAAGAACTCCACCGTTTAGAAAACAGACATGAGCAAATACCACAACACGTGGTAGTTGCTAAAAAATTACAGGAGGTTGACTCACTCTGTTTTATGTTGTGCTCCAATTAAAACGCTATAATTTGGCTGAGCTGTAGACATCTCAGTGGTTACCGTTTTGCCTGATGGCTTGTTTTGAACCAGCAGTGAAAGTTTACCCCAACGGCTCCCGGTCACGCCTCAAGGGCCATGTGCTCTCAACATTGATTTCTTTGCTCAGTGATTCACACAAGCTGACTAACTCCAGTGTCTGTCTAGAGCACAGGTTCATTCTTGGTGTTGTTACTGTCAATACTGAGAATTTTAAGGAAACGATGCCCTAGCCTGGAACTATTTTATACATGTTTGGGCCATTTTTTATAGCTTGTTTACAACCTTCTCCAGTTCTGAGCCTTCCAAATTGTAGAAGTGCTGATTCCCATCATTCTTACTAGCCCTGATAAATGGGGATGATGGGAACTGTTTGGAGAAATCTGGAATATGCTAGCTTGAGAAAAGTAGGATTAGCACTGTGAGGGCTATCTCGTCTAGTTGCAAAAATGTAGATTATTTGTATATAATTAAAATTGTAGTTCTTTGCTGCCATGCAAGCATCATCTGGCTTTTAATTGCACAAATACAGCAGCCATAAACCATGACAATCTGGCTGAAGCCACATTATCACATTTTCAGTGCTTCCTGATGGGAACAGTTTTGAGTTTAGCTGCTCACATGATTACTATTTGTGTTATGAGTGCTTTTGTGTCCTTTCATTTGTCAAGCACAAAGCAGTTTACAAGTAAGTCTTCTTTGTGGTACCACAGGATAGCTATTTTGTTTTTCCTTAGTCACACAATGACATCTTGATATACTTTCTATCAGTGGTGAAATCCAATTTTTTTTACTACCGGTTCTGTAGGCATGGCTTGATCCGCGTGGTGTGTCTTGGTGGGCGTGGCAGTGCAAAATCTCCATTCCCACCCCACTCCAGGGGAAGGATACTGCAAAATCTCCATCCCCACCCCACTCCAAGGGAAGGATAGTGCAAAATCCCCATTCCCTCCCCACTCTGGGGCCAGCCAGAGGTGGTATTTGCTGGTTCTCCGAAGTACTCAAAATTTCCGTTACCGGTTCTCCAGAACCTGTCAGAACCTGCTGGATTTTACCCCTGCTTTCTATACAGCTTCTTGGATATTGCCTCATCAGTAATTTTGGAATGCTCCATCTCTAAGCATTTCCACACAAATACACACACACACACACAAATGCTTTTTGTGGCTCACTAAAGTACTTTCATCATTCATTGAGAGAGATTTTATTGATGTTAAATCCTTACCTTCATTTTCAAACTTTCTGGAGTTAATCCACCAATCTGACATACTAGGAAGCTGTTCTCCTCCCCTTTTCTCCTTTGGTCAAGTGAAGAATTAGCTCATCATTCCAATATTTTTCTTTCCTCACTACAACTCCAGTTGAATTTTGCTTAAAGGTAAAGATTTATCCTGTCCAGTCATTTCCAACTTTAGGAGGCAGTGCCCATCTCCATTTCTTAGCTGATGGAGCCAACGTTGTCCGAAGACATTTCCGAGGTCATGTGGCCAGCATGTCTATACACTGAGGCGCATGACACACTGTTACCTCCCTACCGAAGTGGTGCCTATTTATCTACTCGCATTTGCATGCTTTTGAACTGCTAGGTGGGCAGGAGCTGGGGCAATGAACGGGAGCTCACCCCATCATGCGGTGTTCGGGTCTCAAACCCAGGCTGTCAGCTTTCCAGCTGACAAGCTTTCTGTCTTTAACAGCTGAACCATTGTGCCCCCTTTTGCTTACAGTAAGCAAATGATTGTTGGGATGTGTTGGGAAAAAATAAACAGAAATGATTAGCTTTCAATTCCTTTCAGTGGGGGATTGTGTGGTTGCCTCTTCACTCATTCCCCAATGAGTGATCAATCAATTTTGTACCACACTCAATCACAAACTGTGATGATGGTAACTTAATACAACACATGTTTTATCACTAACCTCCTTGATCTCCTGCAAACACCAAAGTAGACACAAGTAGTCCTCGACTTACCACCGCAATTAAGCCCAAAATTTCTATCACTGAGTGAAACAGATGTTAAAAGAATGTTTGCCCCATTTTACGAATTTTCTTGCCATAGAAAAGTCTAAGGTTTGATCATCTCAAAGCAAGAAGTTAAGAGTCCACAAAAGATGGGAGACAAAATATTATGATTAATAAACAGTGATTTATTAACAGTGATTAATATATATGTGTATTTATATGTATGGGTGTTCGGCATGGATGAAAACAAAACCAGCTCTAACTATTTAGAATAGCTTGCCTTCAGAAATCATGGGCATTCCATCACTGGAGATTTTTAAGAAGAAACTAGACAGCCACTTATCTGAAATAGTATAGGTTCTCCTGCTTGAGCAGGGGCTTGGACTAGAAGACCTCCAAGTTCCCTTCCCGCTTCTATTCTATTCTATTCTATTCTATTCTATTCTATTCTATTCTATTCTATTCTATTCTATTCTATTCTATTCTATTCTATTCTATTCCATTCCATTCCATTCCATTCCATTCCATTCCAGTTTTATTTTTATTCTTATTCGTATTCGTATTCGTATTCGTATTCTTATTCTATTCTATTCTATTCTATTCTATTCTATTCTATTCTATTCTATTCCATTCCATTCCATTCCATTCCATTCCATTCCATTCCCACGGTTTCAGTATAATTAAAGAATAGATAATTCCCTCCCTTATTGTCATAGGTCACATTGTGCAGTTAGGTGTTCTGGCGTCTCTTCGGCAACTCCTCTTAGTCTCTTGCCAGCACCTGCTGAGATGATCTTGGTTCCCACAGGATGATCTGTTGTTATTGTCTGGTCTGACATTCCCCTCTTCTCCCCCACCTCGCACACCGTGTGGCGAGCTGAGAACTGGAAAGATGCTTGCGACAGGCCTGATCCATTTGAAGTTGACAGACAATATTAGACGAGGGCTAAAGACTCGTTCCAGACTATACAAATCCCAGATCCCGTGTAATGCTTCAGCCCCTTGAAAAGCTACCACAGAGGATAAAGGCAACCTGTTCCCAAGGAACCAGTCGCTACTAACTAAATCTGCATTAATGATCCCGAGAATGACTGTAAGCCATGTGCTGTGTTGTGCTGTGTTGTGCTGCGGTAGGTATCCCATTGCCCACACATGCTGAGAAAGACTCTGTGGGTTGTTACTCATAGTGGTTGCAGTGAATATTCCTTGGAGGGGAACACATAAATATGTCTAAGAAATTCTTTTGGGGGCTGAAAACATTCTTCTGCTGTGGTTATTTATGAAGAACGCAAGAGAGCGGACTGTCTGTTGAGCCACAGTTGGTCCCTGTTGCTATGAGGTAATAATCGAAGTCCATGTTGGGTGAATATCAGCACTCCGTAGAAATTGGTTTACCATGCTAACATGGAGGTTTTACATTGGGCTGACATATGTGGGCATTGCTTTGGGACAACTGAGGAAAAGATCCAAAATGTAATTGAGGTGGCGTCGTTTGTGTCATTACACGTATATCCTCAACAATGAGACACTCTTAGTAATGCTGTTTTTGAGTTCTTGTTAGATGCACAGCAGAATGTAGAGAAACAGTGTGGATATTCTATATTTGCACCAAAGATTTAGAGCGTTTACTTGTTCAAAGCAAACTATTACCTCACAGAAACTGGGGGTCTCAAATATGCCAGACTATAGGTAGTCCTCGATTTATGACCTCAATTGAGCCCAAAGTTTCTGTTGCTAAACAAGAGTAGTTTGGAGAACCAGCAAATACCACCTCTGGCTGGCCCCAGAGGGCGGTGGGAATGGAGATTTTGAAATATCCTTCCCCCAGGAGTGGGGAGGGAATGGGGATTTTGCAGTATCCTTCCCCTGGAGTGGGGAGGGAATGGAGATTTTATAGTATCCTTATCCTGCCACGCCCACCAAGCCACGCCCACTGAACCGGTAGGGAAAAATTTTGGATTTCACCCCGTTCTCAACCTAAGGTCTGCAGACCCTTGGGGGGACATGATGTCGTCACAGGGGATCTGTGAAGGCTTGAAGAAATGTTATGATTTAAATCTTAAGTCTTGGGGGTCCATGGCCATGGACCGTGGCCACAAAATATATTTAAAGCAGTTCCATGGTGAAGAAAAGGTTGAGAACCATTGCCCTAGCTCAAAGTTATAACGATATAACCTTGTTAGGGGTTTAGGGAATATATATGGACCAGAGGTGGATTTCAGCAGGTTCTGACCAGTTTGGCAGAACCGGTAGCGGACATTTTGAGTAGTTCGGAGAACCGGTAGTAAAAATTCTGACTGGCCCCGCCCCCATCTATTCTTTGCCTCCCAAGTCCCAACTGATCAGGAGAAAATGGGGACTTTGCAGTAACCTTCCCCTGGAGTGGGGAGGGAATGGAGATTTTACAGTATCCTTCCCCTGCCACACCCACCAAGTCACGCCCACCAAGCCATGCCATGCCACGCCCACCAAGCCATGCCCACCAAGCCATACCATGCCCACCAAGCCATGTCCACAGAACCGGTAGTAAAAAATTTTGAAACCCACCACTGATATGGACATCCAATATGGGGGAAATATTTGTGCCTATGGAATATAGAGCTGTCTTGCTTGCTCACAATTCAGTGCCCCAATGTACAGCCTCCAACTCAACAGAAAGTACTGTTGCAATATTTTCAGGATCAGACTCAATAAAGATAATAGGAGTTAGAGCTTTAAATATATTTCTTTTTAATTATGATAGGCATTCTATATTCACCGAATATTCAAGGTAGAAGCAGTTAGAATGGTGAGGGTGGCTCCTTATATATACAAGGGGTGGAGCTAGGAATGGGAGTGGTAAGTTATGAGTACATTAAAGTTCAAAGAATAAGTTAACCTCTGATGTTCCATATATACATTATTTACACATTGGAGAATAAGGCATTTACATCTGACAAATCCCCCTCTAAATGCCGGTTCGTTACACAACACCAATTACATTCTGATTCAGGACAATATAATACATATAATTTAGAAGTTAAATATTTGTGTTGTTTAGAAGGTAAGGGTTTTGTTAATATGTCAGCTAATTGTTCAGAAGTATCGCAATGTATTGCTTTAATGAATCCGTCTTGAGACAGTTGTCTCACATGCTTAAACTTTATATCAATATGCCTGGATCTTTGTCCAATTGCATCGGATCTGGATATTTCAATGGCCGCTTTATTGTCTTCATGCATAATAAATGGTAAAGTGGGTTTCTTCCAAACATCAGTGATCAGATCATTGAACCATACAAGGTTATTTGCAGCCTTGGACAAACAAACATATTCCGCTTCTGTAGTAGAAGTGGCTACTAGTTCTTGTTTACCAGTATACCAGTAAACTGGACAATCATTCAATAGAAAAACATAACCAGAAGTACTCTTTCTGCATGATGTATCACCAGCCCAATCTGCATCAGCATAACAAGTAATTTTTGGTTCTCTGTCATTATTGGGTTCCAACATTAAACAAAAATCTAATGTACCCTTCAGATATCTTAGAATTCTCTTGACAGCTTCCCAATGATACAAGGTTGGTTTACTAACATATCTTGACAGTAGATTGAGAGGTAATGCAATATCTGGCCTAGTCCAATTAGATATATAAAGGAGTGAACCTATAACTGATCTGTAAAATGTGTTGTCTTTAAACTCAGGGGAAGATTCATCAGTGTTTCTAAGAAAATCAGTTTGCATAGGGGTGTCACAGGTTTTGGCATTATTTAAGTTACATTTGTTTAGGAGTTCGATGATTTTATCTTTCTGTGTAAGTTTGAATCCCCTTTTAGTTTTGTTAATTTGCACACCAAGGTATTTATTCACTTTACCCAGAGATTTCAGTGAGAAGTGTTCATTTAACTTATTTACAAAGATTTCCCTGCTCTCTTTATGCTTTCCAATGTATAAAATATCGTCCACGTAAATTAATACAAATTCAATATGATCATTACTCTTTTTTACAAAGAAACAGTTATCAGCAGTGGTGGCGTTGAAATCCATGGTCTTAAGTACTTTTACCAAGCAATCGTACCATCTTTTGCCGGATTGCTTTAATCCGTACAGACTCTTATTTAATAACCAAATTTCGTTCTTATTAGTGTATTGACTGTGTGGTGCTCTTACATATATTTCCTTATCTAATTTTGCATGTAAGTATGCGGTCTGTATGTCATATTGGAATACGTCCAGATTGAGTGCAGATGCTACTACAAGGGCTGTTTTGACACTCTCTGTTCTCACTGTGGGTGAATATGTATCAGTATAGTCTTCTGGGTATTTTTGTGCATAGCCTTGTGCAACTAGTCTAGCCTTGTATAAGGTATTGCCTCCTTCTAAGTTTTTAATTTTATAAATCCACCTGGTACCTATAATTGTTTTATCCTTAGGTGCGATCGCAGGTGTGAATACATTTAATCCTTGTAAACTTTCCATCTCTTTTTCCATAGCTAGTTCCCATTTTTCTCTTTCTTCATGTGGAAGTTTCAATACTTCTTCATATGTATTAGGTGTTATTTGTTCTCCATTCATATGCATTATGTAATCTTTGTATTTATTTGGTATTTGGTTTCTATTGTTTCTAATAGTTCTTTCAGGCTTGCTATGGTTATCATGCAAATATCTAGCTTCCTTTTTTGTTAATGTGTCTGTCTTTATTTTATGCTGACTATTAGTCCAAGTTTTGGTTTTGTTCTTACTTTTGTTAATATTTTGATTTTCTGTTGTTCCTTCCTCGTAAGATATCGTATCTTTACATTTATTAGGAAATATTTCATTAAGGTGCAATTTTGACCAATTGGCCTGTTCATGGAACACAGCTGTTCTGGATACTATAAATTTGTTATTACTATCAATAAATCTGTACCCTTTGGTTCCAGTTTCGTATCCCATGAATCTTAATCTCCTGGATACGTTTTCTCCCTTTCTCCTCAATTGTTTAGGTATGTGTACGTCTGCAGTGACTCCAAATATGTGCATGTGTGATAATTTGGGTTTTCTATTGTACATCACCTCATATGGTGTCTTATTCACAATACTGGACCAGGTTCTATTTTGAGTGTAATTTGAATAATGTAATGCCTCTGACCAAAATTGTTTGCCTAAACCAGCATCCTCTAATGTGCACCTAATCATGGTTTGTAGTGTGGAATTTTTCCTCTCTGCAACTCCATTTTGAAATGCAGAAAAAGGATTGGACGTGAAATGTAACATTCCTCTATCCTTTAACCATTGGGAGAATTCTTTAGACATGAACTCACATCCCCTATCTGTCATAATTTGCTTTATTCTGATATTATGTTGTGTTTCTATACGTTTGTAGAATTCCTTAAATTTCTGAAATGTTTCATCCTTGTGCTTTAATGTGTAAACAAAACCATATCGGCTGTAGTCATCCACTATTGTTAGGAAGTAACGTTTTCTATAGGTAATTGAGGGACTTAATGGACCAACTAAGTCCATATGTACCAAATCAAAAATATTGTTAGTTGATCTGTTAGATTTTTTTGGTCTGGGACTGGTTTTTAGTTTGGTGGATTTACATACTGAGCATTCCAAATAATTTTCACAATTTTTTATTTTGACACCTTCTGCGTGTTCAGTCATTTTTTGTACTACAGGAAAGCTTGCATGTCCTAACTTCCTGTGTAAGATGTGAGCACACTCATCATGAATTGGTTTACCTATTTTTGGTTTCTTTTCCTTGTATGTATTTTTGTGATCATGAGTTATTCTACACTCATCATTGTCACTGTTACTGACATTTTCATCATCTGCTTCAATACAATCTTCCATATTTGAATCAATGTTATGTAAACATCTTTCTTTAGTTATCAGATAGGGTAGACCTCCTTTTATCATTACAGTACCTATATTTGTTTTGTTCTTTTCTATAGTTGTTTTCCCCTTTGAGAAAACTATATTGATATCAGATTCTCTGCTTAATTTTATGGCACTTAGTATGTTGTGAGGTATTTCTGGGATTAATAATACCCCCTCTATTTTCCCTAGACCAGGCAAGGTCACATTTCCTTTGCCTAGTACTTGAACCTTTTCTTGATTAGCTACCTTTATCACAAACTTATCTTCTATAAATGAAGATAATATACTTTTGTTGTTGGTGGTGTGATTTGTTGCACCAGAATCAATAAGCCAATTGTTATTCTCATCCTGCTGTGTTCTGGTGCTGTCTTGTTTATTTAGCCCATTCAGTGACCCAGATTTCCTCTCTTTTGAATTTTCTCTACCCCCTCTACCTTCTTTGTAATTTGGTGGACTTCTATATTTGTGTCTATCTGTGGAAGATTGTCTGTAATTATATTTGCTCCTATATTCTGGCCTATGTCTCTCTCTTGAGACTTTGGGGCAGTCTCTTCTACTATGTTCCCTGGATCCACAATTGTAGCATCTAAAGGCCTCATTATGTTTATCTTGAAAGACTACTTTCCTAAAAGGTTTGTGGTCTGTTTGGTTACTGGATCGATTTTTTCTTGAATTGTCTTCTGCTATCAATTTGTTAGATAGACTTTCTATGGATAAATATCCCAAATTAATGGTATCTAAGTGTGACATAAAGCTATCCCATGATGGATCAAGTGAATTGATAATAACACTTTTCATTGTTTGATCTGAAATCACTTCCCCCCTCAATTGTAGCTCAGCTCTTATTTTGTTTAGATTTATCAAATGCTCACTTATAGAAACCCCTGGTTTTACTCTAGAGGAAAAGAAATCCTTAGACATTCTTGTGGTTGTAGCTACGCTATCGCTGTGAAATAGATTAAACATGCATTGAATTATTTCTGATACAGTTAGGTTTGGTTTGATGCTATGATACATTGCAGGAGACACGCTAGATATTATTATGAAAAATGCTCTATGATGTAAACAATCTATTTTTAAAGTCCAAGGTCTTCTTGGAGGGCTAGTTATAAAGAATAGTAAATTTTCTTTCATGAAAATAACCTGAAGCTGTTGATACCACTCTTGTAAATTAATGCCATCAATTCTAAGTTTTGGGAAGTCACTGGGTAAGTTACCTACGTTATTCTGTCCATTACTTACAACCTGGGGCAGTCCGTGATCTCTCAAGTGCAGGAAATTACAGAACGGCATTGGGATGCTTGCAATGAGTCTGCGCGGTTCTCTGGCCAGTTCAAGTCCTTCTGGGTCGTCTACGTAGTTTCGCACATGCGCGTTGCTCATTTCTTCTTTGGTGGCGTCGTGGAAGGTTCTCTCCCTTTCAGCTCTCTCGATCCGCTCCTCCTCAGATGAGTCGGTCTCTGGCTCGGTTTTTGGGTTTCTGGTGGTGGCGACGGTTCTTTTCTTCTTTTTGTGTGCGTTGGTATTCGATCTTGTCTGTGGTGTAGGGCGAAATCGGCATGGCTCTCTGGGCTCGGGCGTTGTCGCTTTCGAAATCAGGATGGGAGCGTGCAGGTCTTGAGTCGCCGGTTTGATTTCTTGCTTCTTCGTAGATGTCTTGGTAATTTTCAGTCTTGGCCCAAAAACAGCAAAAAGCGTTTTCATTGCTGATTTTACTTGAGATTTTGTTAAATCGTCTTCACTTTCTGATTTTGGATCATCTGAAGAGTTTGAGACTTCTTTCTCACTTTCTTCGTCTGATAGTGTTTTTCGCGCCAGAAATTTTGAACTGAGCGTTTTGATTGGCTCTGCTCCATTCTCTTTTGAAGTTCGTTGAAACCAAGATGGCTGCCATTCAAAATTTCGCGCGGGATCACATCTTTTCTTTTTAACAACTATTTTCTCAGTAGTCATCTCACTTACGGTTTTTTGATCTTTGGGTTTTTCTTTAATGACGTTTTTCTCTCTCGCTGCTCCGCTGTTCTTCAGCATCTCCTGGAGGTCCGCGATGAGACTTTCATCATTCTTTTGGCTTTTTAGTATCTTTAATATCTCTGACCTGAGTTCGTTATTTTCTATTTCGATTTCTTTCTGGTCATTATTTTCACTCATTAGTTCTTCTTCTTCAGTGGTGTATTCTTCGGATTCTCTCGAAATCGCATTGGTGGATTCGTTGATCATCTCTTGATCAGTTTCTATTTCTTTGCTGTAGGCCCTGGTGTTGGGCCTATCTTTCTTGGACATTTTTAATTACTTATTGAGTCAATTAACCATCCTCTGCTACCAGCTTGTTGCAATATTTTCAGGATCAGACTCAATAAAGATAATAGGAGTTAGAGCTTTAAATATATTTCTTTTTAATTATGATAGGCATTCTATATTCACCGAATATTCAAGGTAGAAGCAGTTAGAATGGTGAGGGTGGCTCCTTATATATACAAGGGGTGGAGCTAGGAATGGGAGTGGTAAGTTATGAGTACATTAAAGTTCAAAGAATAAGTTAACCTCTGATGTTCCATATATACATTATTTACACATTGGAGAATAAGGCATTTACATCTGACAAGTACCTTCAGGCAAAATATCTTGCCCTTCAAGCTTGCAATTACCCTATGAATCACTCAGCTATGTTGCTTCATGGTTACAGAGAGTCGGGGCCAGCCATGGCTAGTTGAACAAGAGAACAAACTCTGTTTGGACTAACTGTATGCGTCATTACCATTGGGTCATTCTCCTCTCTTGGACGTCTGCAGCAAGCCATGGTTTCATCAGAGTGAAATCCATCTGAAATTCTGCCTTCTGCTTACTTGCACGTGATGTTGCAATTCAAGCCCACAAGGAGCAGAGTTTGGGCTGTTGACATCACAATGTGTTTTTTTCAACTCTCTTTGCTCTCCTGCAGACGTGTTCTCATTTAACCTCTTTGCTCTGTGCCAGCAAGTCAAGCATGTGCCTTTCCCTGCTGTTAATGTAGTGCTGCATCCTTCCTTCTCTTCCTTTGCTGCCTAGGATGAGGTGACCAGCCTTTAAGAGTGGCTGGCAAGCATGCTCAGTGATGATCCCATGTTGCAAATCTTTTCCAAGCTAATAAAATCGAAGCAAAAGAAAGAAATGGAGTAAAATATTCGGATCGGCTCCGTTAAGACAAACTGAAGTACTGTAACTTTGCTTCTGCAAATTGTGGTTGCAACTGCAAGAGGGAACTTGGAGTCCTAGTGGACAATCGCTTAAATATGAGCCAGCAGGGTGTGGCAGCAGCCAAAAAAGCCAATACTGTCCTAGGCTGCACTAATAGAGGGATACAGTCAGGGGTGAAATCCAGCAGGTTCTGACAGGTTCTGGAGAACTGGCAGCGGAAAGTTTGAGCAGTTCAGAGAATCAGCAAATACCACGTCTGGCTGGCCCCAGAGTGGGGTGGGAATGGGATTTTGCAATATCCTTCCCCCAAGAGTGGGGAGGAAATGGAGATTTTGCAGTATCCTTCCCTTGCTCTGCCCACTAAGCCACGCCCAACAAGCCACACCACGCCCAACAAGCCACGCCCACAGAACCGGTTGTAAAAAAATTTGGATTGCACCACTGGATACAATCAAGAGCATGTGATGTGTTAATGCCACTTTATAATGCCTTGGCAAGACCACACTTGCGGTATTACATCCAGTTTTAGTTTCCACAATATAAAAAAGATATTGAGACTCTAGAAAGAGTGCAGAGAAGAGCAACCAAGATGATTATGAGACTCAAGCTAAACCATATGAAAAAATAATTGCAGGAATTGGGTTTGTCTAGTTTAATGAAAAGAAGGACCAGGGGTGACATAATAGCAGTGTTCCAATATCCACAAAGAAGAGAGAGTCAACCTATTCTCCAAAGCACCTGAAGGCAAAACAAGAAGCAATGGATTAAAACTAATCAAGGAGAGAACCAACCTAGAACTAAGGAGAAATTGTCTGACATTTAGAACAATTAATCAGTGGAACGACTTGCCTCCAGAAGTTGTGGGTGCTCCAACACTGGATATTTTTAAGAAGAGATTGGACAACCATTTGCCTGAAATGTTATAGGATTTTCTGCTTGAGCCGGGGGTTGCAGGTTCCAGATGTGCTGGGACAACTCTTAAAATGAAACTTGGGAATTCATGACCTTCAAGACAGCAGGTTTGAAAAGGCTGGCCTAGTAATACTGACATTTAACTCTCCCTGATTTTGCATTGGTTCAGTCAGTCTTGGCCTTCTCATTGGATTGCAATTAGTCAGCCTTGGCTGATCTCAAAAGATTTAGTAGTGTTGATTGTATATTGCACTGTAAAGAGAAAGAGTGTCGTTTTTAAAGTCAAGCTTAGTGAAGAATGAGCACCGATGATGTTGCCTAGTTTGGGTAATGAAACATCTGCAAGAAAACAACCAAGGTCAGAGAGCACCAAGGAACTCTTATTTCCAGTTCCATTACATGGTGTAAAATATCTACTGGACCAACTTTTGTCCCAAAACATGACTTAAATCAAGATCTGAAACCAGGGGTGGGCTTCAAAAATTTTAACAAGGGGTTCTTTGCCCGGTTATTGGATGGACGTGGCCATGGTGGGTGTGGCCTAGTCAGCCTCCTGCACCACGGGGGGGGCTTTTGCCCTCCCCAGGCTCCAGAGGCCCTCTGGAGGCCAGAAATGTGCCCAAACCTCCGGTAGGCCCGTTTTTTTCCATCCCTGAGCCTCTGTGCATATCCTGCACTTACCTGCATCCAAAACGGGCCGCGTGGGGTTTCCTGGGAGGGACGGGGTGGGGTGGGCGGGGCTAGCCAGGAGTGGGATTTGGGGGTTGTCCGAACTGCACAGAATCTTAGCTAGAGGTTCTCCCAAACCCCTGCGAACCCCCAGCAGCCCATCCCTGCTTGAAACAGATCCTGATATATGCGTTATCCAAACAAATTTAGAGTTGAGCTATTCCATCTATTCTACTAGGTTCTCATTCATAAAACCTTGATTTAGGAATTGTTTTTGGAGTCAGACATAAGAGTGTGTGTGCATTTATATCCCCCGTTATTTACATAAGTCCGTATGATCTTGCAAGGTTAAGTTAAACAGAGATCCTATTCAAACAGAAGAAGCCACTGAGACCATGGAAATTTACTTTTTAATAATAATTTTATTAGAGATTACAATTACACAGATATAATTATAGAAATAAAAAGTAATAGAAAGTACAAAAAATTAAGAACAAAAAAATATATAAAGTGCAAGAAAGAAAAGACACGTAAGTACAGCAGATAAAATGAAAAAAATGAAGTCCCTACCCCCTTGTCACAAGTATATAAATGTTTCCCATCTAATCATGTCTGTCTCTAAGCAATATACGGCCCTAACAAAATAGCAATATATGGCCCTAACAATAATCAGAGTGACTTTTACAGGAAATTACATAATAAGATAATTGAAATAGAGTATGAAAATGTTTGTATGATGGGGGACTTTAATGGAATTGTAGATGAAAAACTGGACTACAAAACAAGAGCCTTGGTAGTACAGTGGTCTAAAGCACCCTGTTATTAAGAACAGCTGCCTGCAATTACTGCAGGTTCGAATCTCGCCAAGGCTCAAGGTTGACTCAGCCTTCCATCCTTTCTAAGGTAGGTAAATTGAGGACCCAGTTGTGGGGGCAATAAGCTGACTTTGTATAAAATATATAAAATATATATAAAATATATAAAATATAAAATAAAATACAAAAGAATGAAGGCTATTGCTTAGCGCATTGTAAGCCGCCCTGAGTCTCCGGAGAAGGGCAGCATATAAATCAAATTTAAAAAAAAAAAAAGTAGAACCACAAGATATAGTAGAAAGATATTGCCGAGAACTTTTTTTTAAATGATAGAGGAAATAAACCTGAAAGACATTTGGTGGGAGAGAAATGGGAAAAATAGACAATACACTTTCTACTCCGATAGACACTTATCTTGGTCCAGATTAGATATGATATGGACAACAATGGAATTGACTTTAAATATTGAACAACTGAATATAGATAGTAACACATGGGCGGATCATAACCTGGTGACTGCTATTTGGAAAGGGCGAAAAGGCAGATCTAGATGGACATTGAATAATACAATATTAAAAGAGAAAGATTTTGCACAGAAAATGAAACAAGAATTGGACTTTTTCTTTAAAGAAAATAAGAAAGAAACATTGATACAAAATTGTTGGGATACAAGGAAAGCCTTTGCCAGAGGATTAATTATTGATTACACACGGAAAAGAAATGTGAAGAAAAGACAAACCCTTAAAATACTGAGAGATGATCATAAAAGACTTGAAAAAGAACTCCAGAAAGATCCATATAAGAAAGATGTAAAAATTAAAATGGATACTATAAAGCACAAAATGGATCTACTGGAAAAGGAAGAATTAGCTCAAAAAATAAGAACTGCTAAACAGAACTACTTTGAAAATGCAAATAAACCAGGCAGATGGTTAGCATATAAATTGAAAAAAGAAAGAGAATCAAGAAAAATAACACAACTAATTGATCATCAAGAGCTACCGTGACGTCATATCGTCACTGCTACCGGCTCGGCCGAACCGGGCCAAACCAGGAGGAACCCACCACTGATTAACACATCCTGTTCTTAAAAAGCAACGAAGATCATCCCATATCAAAAAAAAAATTTGCACTCCCAAATTGGGGAAGGCTGACTGACTGGCTTCCCCAGTCATAAATAGATATATAAATAATAGTAATCATAATCAGGGCCTCTCTTCGCTATTTATTCCCAGCACAATCTCCACCATTCACTCCCATGCCTCTATAAATTCATCTGGACACGATCTATCCAGTGCCATTGGCATTGGCTCCTAATTTTTCTCTGATTAAATGAACCATTTGAAAACAGCTACGACAGGAAACTCAATGTTCCATTTTCTTAAGACAACATGCACTTCAGAAGGAATTGCATGAATGTTTACTAAAAATTAAGCAGGAAATACTTTCCCACGGTAGCTCTTGCCTTCTGAGTGTTATCGGGTCATGAAAGTTAAGATTTATTTTAAGCCAGAAGTTAACAACTCTCCTCTCGTTTCCTGTCTTCTGGCAGAGTAAAGACACATTTTGGAAATTCAAGGGGAACGTATTTACATTAACGTTGAGAATGCAAGTTTATATTCTTGCACTCTGATAATAACACATTGTCGCCTACTGTTTGTTGATATGGTACTAAGTAGACCTTGAGATGAGCTACATGGTTGTTCTACATTTTTCATTATACAGTACTCTGTGCAAAAACTATGAAATACTTTGAGTTGTGTACCTACATGACAACTCTCTAAGACTCTCATGTCAGAATTGATGAGTAGAGTAGAGTAGAGTAGAGTAGAGTAGAGTAGAATAGAATAGAATAGAATAGAATAGAATAGAATAGAATAGAATAGAATAGAATCTGAAAGGGACCTTGGAGGTCTTCTAGTCCAGCCCCCTGCTCAATCAGGAGAACCTATACTATTTCAGATAAGTGGCTGTCTAGACTCTTCTTAAAAGCATCCAGTGATGGAAGAATGGCTCTGAGCTTCGTCTCAGATATATTACAGATAATATGGCTTAAGTCACTGCAGAATTTTAAGAACAGATTGCACTTGTCTGGAACGATATAGGATTTTTTGCTTGAGCAGGGGGTTGGATTAGAAGACCTCCAAGGTCGCTTCCAACTCTGTTATTCTGTTAAGCCTTCACTAACTTTCTCTCTGGATTTGAGGGGCATGAATTCCCACCAGCTGACATTGGAAACACCCTCCTGTTTACAGCTTTCCCTTGCAATTTGAAAATAATCCCAGCTATCTGAAGTTATCCAATATTCCCAATTAAAAAACCATACCCTACAGTTGAGATCCTGCATACCTTAGGGGCAGGTGAAATGCTACCAGATATATACTAAGAAAGGACAAATTAATTGTCCTTTGTACGGGAGTGACATGGCGCTCCCATATAACACCTCTCCTGCGTGAGCTGCACTGGCTCCTGGTGGTCTTCTGGGTGCGCTTCAAGGTGTTGGTTCTCACCTTTAAAGCACTCCATGGCTTAGGGCCAGGGTATTTATGAGACCGCCTTCTGCTACCGATAACCTCCCACTGGCCAATACGCTCTCACAGAGAGGGCCTCCTCAGGGTGCCGTCAGTCAAGCAATGTCAGCTGGCGGCCCCCAGGGGGAGAGCCTTCTCTGTGGGAGCACCCGCCCTCTGGAACGAGCTACCTCCTGGAATACGACTGATCCCAGATCTCCGCACTTTCCGTAAGGCCCTGAAGATGTTTTTATTTCAGCAAGCCGGCCTGGCCTGAATAGGTTTTATGGATTAGTTTTTAATTGTATAGCTTGGGGTTTTAAATTGGGAGGCTGATTAATTTAATTTATTTTTAGTTATCTTAACTTTTATATTGTATGTTATTTTAATTTTCGGCTGTTCACCACCCTGAGTCCCTTCGGGGAGAAGGGCGGTATATAAATTCAATAAATAAATAAATAAATAAATAAATAATCAATGTTTATTTTTCTCCATTTTTCATTTTTATTCACGTTTCTCATTTGTGCCAGTGTCTATGCATTTTGATGCAGACACCAACGTACATCACACCGTGGTGTATTGTACTGCGGTTGCAATTTTTGCTTATGACAAGCCTGCATTTTTGGCAAACGTGATACAGTGCATGTTTCCTATCAATCGGCTTTTTTTTTTCCCTACTATATTTTTATGTGGCCAATTTCACTATAAAAAAATGGGAGAATTTCAAATTTCAAATAATAAAGCTTTGGATTATCATGATGGTTCAAAAAGGAAGAAATACACACGGTTGCAGAGAAAATGCAGGCTAAATTAATATTCCCCCTCCTGCCTGATTGATGATGTGTCATCAAGCCGGTGACAACTCTTAGCAGCCACACAGATAGATTTTCTCCCGGAATCATCAATCATTTCATAATTTTTGTCCGTGTGTGTGTATGTGTGTGTGTATCTGTGTCTGTGTAGTTGTGGGTGAGTAGGTGTATTTCTATAAAATACAGAAGTGATTTACCATTGCTTTCTCATGCACAATAGCAATAGCACTTAGACTTATATACCGCTTTACAGCCAATGGTGGGATTCAAGTAATTTAACAACCGGTTCTCTGCCCTAATGATTTCTTCCAACAACCAGTTTGCCAAACTGCACAGAAAGTTAACAACCGGTTCTCCCAAAGTGGTGTGAACTGGCTGAATCCCACCACTGTTTACAGCCCTCTCTAAGCGGTTTAGAGAGTTAGCATATTGCCCCCAACAATTTGGCTCCTCATTTTACCCACCTCGGAAGGATGGAAGCAGGGGTGGGCTTCAAAAATTTTAGCAAGGGATTCTCTGCCGGTTGCTGGGTGGGTGTGGCCATGGTGGACGTGGCCTAGTCGGCCTCCTGCACCACAGGGGGGGGGCGTTTTTGTCCTCCCCGGGCTGCAGAGGCTTTCTTCGAGCCTCTGGGAGGGCGAAAACGGCCTCCCCAGGCTCCAGAGGCCCTTCCAGTAGGTCCGTTTTTTGCCCTCCCCAAGCCTCCGTGCGCATCCTGCATTTACCTGCATCCAAAACAGGCCACGTGGGGACTCTTGGGAGGAGCGAGGCGGGGTGGGCAGGGCCAGATAGGAGTGGGATTTGGGGGTTCTCCGAACTGCACAGAATTTTAGTTAGAGGTTCTCCCAAACCCCTGTGAACCTCCAGCAGCCCACTCCTGGATGGAAGGCTGAATCAACCTTGAGCCTAGTGGGATTTGAACTGCCAAATTGCAGGCAGCCAGCAGGCAGCAGAAGTAGCCTGCAGTGTACTCTAACCACTGTGCCACCGTGGCTCATGCTAAACAATGCTAACTGATGCATTTGCCATTATCACTAAAGTGATCTTTTGCCTCCACTATATAATAATATGACTATATCAATATAGGTGGGCAGCCAAGATGCCCTTCAAACCTTGGGCAACTCTGATGGAAGCATATACGATTTGTATAGGTTCCTAGCAGCTTATGTTCATCCTGGACAGAAACCCTCCTTCCACCATGAAGCAGCTGAGCAGGGTTTGGGGTAGGGGGAAAATCTCTAGGACTCCCATACTGGTAGTTTTAGACTTACAACTACAATGGGCTCCAGAATTTCCAATGTTAAGCAAGACGATTGTTAAGTGAGCGGGTTGCCTGATTTTGTGACATTTTGGTCACCCTTGTGAAGTGACTCACTACAATTCTTAAGTGAATCATGCAGTCATTAAACGAATCTGGCTTCCCTCATTGAACTTTGCTTGTTGGAAGCCACAAATGACAATTGTGTAACCCCAGGATGTTGCAATCCTCATAAATTCTGATTGCTAAATGGAAAAAGTTTTGATCATATAACTGTAGGGATGCTGCAACAGTCGTAAGTGCGCGGACCAATCATAAATTGGTCCAAAGCAGTCATAACTTTGAACTGAATGGTGGTAAGGCAAGGACTAGCTGTATCATTCCGCAATCATTTTCTTGCTATAATCTTTCCAATACAAATTGTCCATGGCCGATGTCTTATAGTGAATCAAAAGCAGGTTTACTTGGAAGTAACTTTCATTATTTTAGTCATTAATATATAGGTAGTCCTCAGCTTACAATTGAGCCCAAAATTTCTTTTGTTAAGACATTTGCTAAGTGAGTTTTGCCCAGTAGTGAAATCCAATTTTTTTTACTACCGATTCTGTGGGCGTGGCTTTGTGGGCATGGCCTGGTGGGTGTGGCAGGGGAAGGTTACTGCAAAATCTCCATTCCCACCCCAGCCAGAGGTGGTATTTGCCAGTTCTCCGAACTACTCAAAATTTCCGCTGCCGGTTCTCCAGAACCTGTCAGAACCTCCTGGATTTCAACCCTGGTTTTTCCCCATTTTACAACGTTTCTTGCCACCGTTGTTAAGGGAATCCCTGCCGTTGATAAGTTAGTAGCCTGGTTGGTAAGTGAATCTGGCTTCCCTGTTGACTTGGCTTGTCAGAAGGTCGCAAAAGGGGATCCCATGACCTTCGGACCCAGCAACGGTCATAAGTATGAACCAGTTGCCGAGCATCTGAATTTTGATCAGGGATTATAAAATTGTAACTCTGAAAAACTGTCATAAGTCACATTTTTCAGCATTGTTGTTAGCTTTGAATGGTCACTAAATGAACTGTTGTAAGTCGAGGACTACCTGTATTTAAAATTCATGCTTTTGGTAGTCTACTTGCTCAGCAAACACAGAGAAGAAATTGGTCCTTCGGACAGCAGGCAGAGACAAAACAGAGGCAGGCTTAGGCATTCAAGATCACTCTTGCAGCCTGTTTGCTCTTAAATATTTCACAGCCAACTGATAAAGTTTAATAAACAACTGTCAGTGCAGCATAAATCTGCTAGACAACGCTGGATCTCGACTCCATGACTCGCTTTTCAAACCCACGTCAACGCACAGCCTAATAGGCCTCTTCAGTGACTTTTTAAAGCTGCAATCAAAGGGAATTTTCCATTTATCTTGCTCTCCAGAGTTATATGGGAAATCTTATTTTAGCAATTATTGAGAGTGGAACAACGAAGGGCATTTCCTCTGTAAGAGCTCAGCGGTGGACGACATGGAGAAGCAACAGTGGAAACATGAAACTTGCTTCGTGTTGTTTCTTGTCCTGGTTCAAATATTTGGCTTAGAAGATGGCAACCGACAGACAACCGAGATCTGTTCCACGCATACCATTTTACCTGGACCGAAAGGTGAGGCACTAGAAAGATTTCTGAGGTAAAAACACAAATGCCTTTTCTGTCATTCTACTCTCCCCTTCTCCTCTTCTCCTCCTGCAAGCTCTTATGCCATAAGAAATGGGAAATAAGGTTGCCTACTTTCCAACTGCTTCCTGTGGTGATAATGTTGTTGAGTCGCTTATCGTGTAAGCTTTCAATCTTATTTTGAGTGCAAAAGCATGAAAAGGGTTATTTGTGGAGCCATCCAGCACATCTACAGACAACAAAACCGAACCAGCCTAAGCTAGTTAGAGGAAAATTGGAATTTTCGACTGAGGAATTATGACACGAATTAATGAATATTTCAAACATAATTTCCTGCTTATTAATCAATGCATTTAAGGATCCAAATATTTTCATCGATCTGGCTGCCGTCATCACCCGATGGGCCTGCAATATTTCCTGAGAGTGGTTTTTGGCAAAGAAAACAAGTGTGCAAATGTTTTGATTTCAGTGAAGGACAGCTGTTAGCCCCAGCATCTTTACCTAGAATTTCTGATTATAAACTCACCTTTAGCAATTCTGGAAAAGATTTTGCTTTTAATTAAATGCTACATGGGTGGATTTTGGAAAGCCCTGTACTGTGTAACTTTCATGTTGCAAAGATTATTTGTCTTGATTACTGTAGGAATAGCAATAGGCCTATGAATTTATATATCTGCCTGCCTGACTGCCTATATCTATCTATCTATCTATCTATCTATCTATCTATCTATCTATCTATCTATCTATCTCTATCTATTTATCTGTCTATCTATCTATCTATCTATCTATCTATCTATCTATCTATCTATCATCTATCAATCTGTATCATCTATCTATCCATCTATCATCTACTATCTAGCTATCTAACTATCTATCTAACTATCTATATCTATCATCTATCAGAATAATAGAATTGGAAGGACCTTGGAGGTCTTCTAATCCAACCCACTGCTCAGACAGGAGACCCTATTTCAGGGGTCTGCAACATCAAACACTCAAAGAGCCATTTGGACCCGTTTCCCACAGAAAAGAAAACATCGGGAGCCACAAAACCCTTCCCATGCCTGACTATTTCTTGAGCAGTCACAAAACTAGCATATATAGTTGAAGTAAACGTTCTGTTTTCTTCAGAAACTTTACTTTTCTTGGATTTATCCATGGTTGGCCTACCGGGGGTTGAAAAGCTCAATAAATTGCGTGCCAGCGGGTGTCGCACATTGACGGTTGTGACACATATTTTGAGTGACAGGGAACCGCAGCAGAGGGTTGAAAGAGCCACATGCGGCTCCAGAGCTACAGGTTGATGACCCCTGCCCTATACCAGTGGCTAGTCAGTCAGTCAGTCAGTCAGTCAGTCAGTCAGTCTGTCTGTCTGTCTGTCTGTCTGTCTATCTATCTATCTATCTATCTATCTATCTATCTATCTATCTATCTATCTATCTATCTGCCACCCATTTTACCACAGGGCACAAATCCATACTGTTCACATGTTTATGACTGAAGCGTTCGGCTGGCTGAATGTTGCCCAACGTTGCATCCATGGTATGTGTAATACTATGATTGCAATTTATGACAGTTTTTCTGGAAATCTGTATTGACTGCTGGTTTAGAACAACAAAGAATATCCCGTAGCAAACAATGGGTTTTCTTAACAACACAGCATTCGCTTATCAACTTCAGCTTTACGACCTTCACATTTGCTTAACAATCGCCAGAAAAAAAGTTGTAAAATTGGGTTCAGTCCACAGGTGGGTTTCAGCAGGTTCTGACCAGTTCTGGAGAACCGGTAGCAGAAATTTTGAGTAGTTCGGAGAACCAGTAGTAAAAATTCTGACTGGTCCCACCCCCATCTATTCTCTGCCTCCCAAGTCCCAGCTGATTGGGAGGAAATGGGGATTTTGCAGTAACCTTCCCCTGGAGTGGGGAGGGAATGGGGATTTTACAGTATCCTTCCTCTACCACGCCCACCAAGCCACGCGCACCAAGCCATGCCATGCCCACCAAGCCACACCCACAGAACCGGTAGTAATTTTTTTTGAAACCTACCACTGGTTCAATCACAGGGTAACCTGCTTTACGTCTGTCATAATTTATGACCGTAATTGTCAGGGATCAGATTATAGTTGTAACTCAAGGACTCCCTGTGGCATCTCTCTGATCAATGGGCGATCTCAGTGGCAATATTATGTACACTCTTATTGTTACAATCTGATTGTACTTGATGGAATTTGCACCCAAAAATTCCAAGCAGAGCAAACTCAGATAATTATAAACTGCTTGAAGTGAGAATTTGTCCCTAACTGTTCTGCAAAACATCAAGCTGGCTAAATAAACAGATTAAAAATCCAGCATTGACATTTAAGCAGAGCACATAATTCATCGATTCTAGTAAAAGTGTATTTAACTAAAAACTTTATCTGTGAGAGTTGACAACTAAAATCTTGTGGCATGGGCGATCTGATTATCTCCACAATCCATGCTGACTTATAGCATAGTTACTTATAGCAGAGAATGCAATAAAAATAAAAGTAAAATCTCTCTCTCTCTCAAGTAAAATTTGGGAGTCCTGCCGCAGTATACAGGATCGAATCCCTGTGGTTGCTGATGAATAATAAAACAGTAACGGTAGCAAGGGCTCAAATGGAGGGTTTGAGACTGCCCCCTGCTGGCTATGTATAAGAACTTCTAAGACTCTAAAATGATGAGAATAAATTGAAAACACGTATGTGACACTATCAATTCTCCACTGTCAATTAAATCAACTCAGCTTTGTTCAGGTTGTCATACAAACCTGGGAAAAAATGTTACTGCTTTTAGGAAGGATCTAATTCAAATACATGTGATATTAAAATCTAATTTGCAGAACTACAGTATTCCATTCCAATATAAAATATGCAGCGATCCTTGTTTTCCTTCTGAAGATTTTTTTAAAAGCAAAAATCAAAAAGAGTTTCTCATAATAGAACAAAACAGACATATATAAGCTTTTTCCTGTCATGTTTCTTTTGTAAGGTGGATATAATGGAAGCTCAGGCTAACCCAGAAGTCTGTCCAATAAATACACAGGAGCCTTCTCCAACACCACAGCTCAAATGAGTTGATTTTGCCTTGCTTTTTCAAGGTCCAACTTTCACAGCCAAGGTACCTATGGGGGAACACAATAGAGAAGACTAACCTACAGTTGATTGGTGGCCATAAAATCAGGCTCAGCTCCTGGTGAACATATCAGCAAATCCTGGTCACCTGGACTTGAGGCAAATCATAAATTGCATTTCTTTCCAGTACTTTCATAGAACAGAGTAGAGTAGAGTAGGGTAGGGTAGGGTAGGGTAGGGTAGGGTAGGGTAGGGTAGGGTAGGGTAGGGTAAGGTAAGGTAGGGTTGGGTAGAATAGAATAGAATAGAATAGAATAGAATAGAATAGAATAGAATAGAATAGAATAGAATAGAGTAGGGTAGGGTAGGGTAGGGTAGGGTAGGGTAGGGTAGGGTAGGGTAGGGTAGGGTAGGGTAGAATAGAATAGAATAGAGTAGGGTAGGGTAGGGTAGGGTAGGGTAGGGTAGGGTAGGGTAGGGTCGAGTCGAATAGAATAGAATAGAATAGAATAGAATAGAATAGAATAGAATAGAATAGAATAGAATAGAATAGAATAGAATAGAATAGAATAGAATACGGTAGGGTAGGGTAGGGTAGGGTAGGGTAGGGTAGGGTAGGGTAGGATAGGGTAGGATAGAACAGAACAGAATGGAATGGAACAGAACAGAACAGAACAGAACAGAACAGAATGGAATAACAGAGTTGGAAGGGACCTTGGAGTTCTTTTAGTCCAACTCCTGCTCAGACAGCAAACCCTATACCTGTGATAGCAAACCTACGGCATGCAGAGCCAGGGGTGGCACACAGAGCCCTCTCTGCTGGCACACACGCCGTCACCCCAGGTCAGATCTCTGTGGTGTTTCTTTTGTGAGCTTCTGTTTCGCTGCAAACAACGAAACAGAAGTTCACGAAAGAAAAAGATCTTACCTCTTGCCATGCTGCCAGTGTTGGGATGCCCCACCTCCTGCCAGCCAGCTGGTCTTTGGGTCTCTGCTGTGCATGCATGCATGTCCACGCATATACACACGCATGTTGGCGCATGCACATGTTCACAGTTTGGGCATGTGCGCACAGTTTGGGCATTCGGTGTCTAAAATGTTCGCCATCACTGCCCTATACAATTTCAGACAAATGGTTGTCCAATCTCTTCTTAAAAACTTCCAGTGTTGGAGCATTCACAGCTTCTCTGGCCAGTTGTTCCACTGGTTAATTGTTCTAACTGTCAGGAAATTTCTCCTTAGTTCTAGGTTGCTTCTCTCCTTGATTAGTTTCCATCCATTGCTTCTTGTCCTGCCCTCAGGTGCTTTGGAGAATAGGTTGGTCCCCTCTTCTTCGTGGCAGCTCCTGAGATATCGGAAGACTGCTATCATGTCACCCCTAGCCCTCCTTTTCATTAAACTAGACATACTCATAAAGTTGGCTCTTTATGTCTTGAATAGAATCTTAATTATTTCCCAATTCGTTTGGGAAATTTCTTTCTTCTTGACCAGGCCATGTAATGGCCATGCTTTAATGTTTTTATGTTTTCCCATAAAAGCAAATGCCACACTCTTTTTTTCCATAGCTATAATGTCCAAAGAGACCTTGTCTTTGCTACAATAACCCAACACAGCTACCTCTGAATTATGTGACTTCAACAAATATTCAGACTGTAATTTTCAATGCCCTTGCTCAACTGCCCCAAGGATATAAGGACGTCCAATTGGGAAGATCTATTGATGTAATTGCACAATTGGGCCTCCACATCAAAAATGATGTGAATATTTTGGTGTGTTGGGGGGGAAAGAAAAGGGATAGCAACGTGCAATGAAATTTAATAGGAACTTCAAAGGGATTTGAATGGAGTTTTAAGTGAAGTAAGTGAAGGCATTTTGGAAGGGATAAAATGGGAGTACACCATACCAGTGTGGTGTGTTTGGAGGGTTTCTCTTTCATTATTCTGACAAATGTCAATTATAAACTCCCTGGCATCAGTCGGCACCTCGAAAGCCTGTTTCTTGTGGTCACTGCTGCTTTCACTACCCATCTAATAATCATAGTTGCAGAAATTCTCTTCTGAAAAATGATACTACCACATTCCAAATTCCTTGCTAGAAATGGAAGGACTTCAACACCACATCCTCAAACCTGGCAGGACTCCTTTCCTGTTGTCTTCTCCATCTCTCCCTTCTTGACCAGGCCGTGTAATGGCCGTGCTTTAAAGAAATTAAAAATCCTAAAAGTCAGAGCTCTTTCACTCCCAAACTTTAATCCTGCAGACAGAGGAACAAATTAGGTAACTTGTGTTCTTTATATGTCTATAAATTTACATGTGGCAAACAGTGGTGGGCTGCCCCCCGGTTCGTACCGGTTCTATAGAACCGGTAGTAAAACCGGCGGGAGGCTCCGCCCACTGACCTTGATGTCATGAAAATGCTTCTGCGCTTGCACAGAAGAGTGCGTGCAAGCGAAGTGAGCGCGCGCGCGTGGCCCCACTGCGAACCGGTAGTAAAGGTAAGTAGAACCCACCCCTGGTGGCAAAATGAATTGCATTACATCTAGCATTGAAGAGCAACAAGGAGTTGTGTCTGGTTCTGTCCTAGACTACACTATACTAATCAAGAACTTCTTTAATTGTTAAGATCTCCTTCTCCGTATGCTTTTGTTGGAAGAAATAACCATCTGGTTCAGTTCCAAGCCAGGAGAAAAGCACTGGAGACAAAATGGAGGCTGGAGGCTGATTGGAAAGAGAGTCCATTTCATGCTCCCTAAGACGAAAAAATATTGGGTTAAAATTAGAAGCTGGATAGAAGAGATAATTGGCTACAATGTGGACTTGAAACCAGAGACGTTTTTACTGGGGATATTAAACAGACCCTACAGTAAAGAAATTTGATATTTAAACTTGCATATAATTACAGCTGCAAGGATAGTCTGCGCACAGTCCTGGAAAAATGAACATGTATCAACAGAGGAAGAAATAATTAAGAAAATCCTAGACTGTGTGGAGATGGATAAATTAATGAAAGAAATAAAAGGAAGATACAGAATACTACCAAGTATGGACTAAGTGGTACAATTGGCTCGAGATTAGAGAAAGTAAAGGCGAATGGAGAGAAGAATATGACAAATGTGTAAAATATTGTAAATGAATAAAATTAGAAATTTAGAAATAAATATGACAAAGATAATGATAATAAAGGATGGGAAAAATGGGGAATGTAGAAAGTAGAAAGTAAGAGGAACGAAACTGATAGGTAAAAAGAAACACATATTATGTGTTTGGGTTTTGTATGTTGAGTTGTGTTGTGTTGTTGTTGTAAAATTAAAAAAAAACTTATTAAAAAAAAGGAAAGAGGGTCCATTTATTGATGAAACAGAACCACCAAGCACATGTGATTCTGGGCAGCTGACCACATGGAGTTGAGAGCAAGGGGTTTTATACCTTCTCTTGGGCTTTGCGCTTGAACTTCCTGTTCCTGTGCAAGAACATGTATTCTATTGGCTGTTGTAGGGGTCATAGCTGGCTCTGTAGATTGTCTAAGCTAAGTTTGGTTGAAGCTTTAGGTTGGGTGATGCAATGTCCCCCAGAGATTGTGCCATGTGATGAGCTCTGCTGCTAGATGGGTTAATCCTATTATGTCCTAAGGGGTCATGTATTAATCACATCCACAGCTGGAAATCTTTTGTTTTGTGGGTAGACTGGCCCAATCTTTCTCAATGGGCACAAAATATCTGCTGGGGGCTATTAGGAAAGACTTGGGGGCTGCTTTCTGTCTCCAAGAGCATGTTTCTCTATTTCTCCTTTGAGGAAATATAATACTCTGCCTTTTTAATATTTCCTAAAATATTTCATTCTTCTGGGAGATGGTGGCTTCCCACACTTTCCATGAGGGCTAGAAACTGAAGGAAACTTTTTGGAAACTTGATTTTCTGTCAGTCCGTGTCTGTGGCCTATGTCAGCACTCAGCGGCCTAGGCAATTGTCCAGGCCAATAGTTGATGTTAGGCTGGAGGCATGCTTTACAAAAACAAACAAAACCCAGTTTACTGCTCTGAGCAACATAGCTGCCATTTAAACTTTCAACGGTGGCCCAGAGTAATGATCTTTCAGGCCACTGTGGTTAGAATCCAGCTGTCCAACACTCCCAATGGTTGGCTCTTGACAAACCTGGAGAGAGAGACCTGCTGTTCTGTTTTCCTGCCAGAACCAATTCACATAACATCCTGAGCACATTACGCAGTAGGGCCAGCTTTTTGTTATACTCAAAAGATGTCCTGCCTCTAATTATCTGGCAGAAATTAAGCAACAAAGCTTTTCACGGTATGAAATACAGGAGAAAGTTAAATCTGCCAGGGATATAGCAGATGAGAGCACAAACACTGCCATTAAAACAAGAGGGAAAAAGTAAGTTTGCAGGAAGTGAAGGACACCAAGGCTTACATTACAGGTAGTCTTCGGTTTACAACCAGTCGCTTAGCAAGCATTTAAAGTTATGACAAGACCTACCTGGAGGTAGAATCACAAATAGAATCACAAACAGAATAACAGAGTTGGAAGGGACCTTGGAAGTCTTCTAGCCCAACCCCCTGCTTAGTCAGGAAACCCTATACTATTTCAGACAAATGGTTGTCCAATCACTTCTTTAAAACTTCTAGTGTTGGAGCATTCACAATTTCTGGAAGCAAGTTGTTCCACTGATTAATTGTTCTAATTGTCAGGAAATTTCTCCTTAGTTCTAAGTGGCTTCTCTCCTTGATTAGTTTCCATCCATTGCTTCTTGTTCTTCAGGTGCTTTGGAGAATAGGTTGACCCCTCTCCTTTGTGATATTGAAGCACTGGTATCATGCCACCTTTAGTCCTTCTTTTCATTAAAGTAGACTTACTCAATTCCAGCAATTGTTTTTCCTATCTTCCAATCCCCTAATCATCTTTGCTGCTCTTCTCTGCACTATTTCTAGACTCACAACATCTTTTTTACATCGACCAAAATGTGGATGCAGAATTCCAAGTGTGGCTTTACCAAAGCATTATAAAGTGGTATTAACACTTCACTTGATCTTGATTCTATCCCTCTATTAATACAGCCTAGAACTGTGTTGGCTTACAGCAGTGATGGCAAACCTTTTTGGCACTGAGTGCCGAAAAGGTCATGTGGAAATGTTGCATGCACGCACACTTGTTGGGGCCGCACTCTGGAAAAGCCAAACTTCCAGGTTCTAGATGGAGCTGGGCATAAAATCAAATGCCACACTCTTTTTCTCCATAACTATAATGTTCAAAGAGACCTTGTCTTTGCTACAGTAACCCAACACAGCTACCTCTGAATTATGTGACTTCAACAAATATTCAGACTGTAATTTTCAATGCCCTTGCTCAACTGCCCCAAGGATATAAGGACGTCCAGTTGACCTGTTGAACTCAATGGGGTATAAATCTGATCAAATCAGAATTGAATTGTACTACTGATTATTGTATAAAGGATAATAGTGGTATCCGTGTACTTCCCACATCATAATTTGCTGAGGAATGCCAAGCCTGTCAAAAAATCATTAAAAAAAAAAAAGCAAACATCACAACACAAAAGACCACAAGAGGGCAGCAAGGAGCAAATCTTGGTACATTTCCTCATGATGTCTCTTATTTAACAGCTGAATATTTAAGGAAATGGACTTTCATCCAGCTTTGTTCAAAGGGGTTTGTCCTATATTTGATCTCAGAAAAGAAAGGCTAGGGTGTGGTTTAACCCTAGTTTGCCAAAGGAGCCATAATCACTGAGATTATACCTCCTGATGAGCAGGGGTGGGTTCTAAATTTTTTACTACGGGTTCTGTGGGCGTGGCTTATTTTGTGGGCATGGTTTGATGGTCATGTGACAATTCTTTAGGTTTTAGCAAAGGTACTGGTCAACCAGGCTTTTAACTGCTTGCAGAGCTGTACTGGTCTACCCATTTGTTTTTGGAGGCACCAGTCTACCCATTTGTTTTTGGAGCGCACTGGTCTACCACCACACTGCCTTTTAACACTCATCAGCTTTACGGTGGCCCTTTGAAGCCCCGCGGCAAGAGTTTAAACAGTTTTTTCCCTTCTAGCCAATCAGCTGGGACTCGGGAGGCAGTGAATAGATTGGGGGCAGGGCGAAATAAAAGGTAAGAATAACACGGGGGCGGGCCGGAGGGATCAGCTCCCGAACAAACAGAACCAGTTCAGTGACGTCATATCACCACCGCTACTGGCTCGGCCGAACCGGGCCGAACCGGGAGGAACACACCACTGCTGATGAGCCATAAAACTGGGTTTACGTATGAAAAAGCCTGGGTGCAAATATCACCAAGCCAAAAGCAAACAAACAATATACTGGCTTATTATGTGGATGGGACTCCACATAAGATATTGTTCTGTATGGAGGACTCTGTTGTGGCACAAAAACCCTCCCCGATCAGCCTTCCAATATATGCATCCTACCTACCTATTGTGGAAAGCCACCACCACCCCTCCCAGAAGAATGAAATATTTTGAGGAATATAAAAAAAGGCAGGATAAAATATTTCCCCTAAATATTTATAAATATGTTGTCTCAGGTGCCTTTCTCCTGGCTTGGAATTAAACCAGATGGATATTTCTTTCAATACTACCTACCTGCCTATCTACTTACCTACCTACCTACCTAGCTTATTTTAAGGGCCATCAAAGGAACCATCTTCCCTAGTTCATTATTATCCCAAAGAAGATCTCAGCAACAACAGGATTTCCAACAAGATATGCAAATTTCATGTTCAATATGAGACTTTTAAGTCTATGGCCATCAGCTTAGCTTTTTAAAGCCTGACATTTCTTTTAAAGTCATTAAAAGTCATTGACTTAGTATGAAAGAGAAGGCAAATCAACAAAAAAAAACCAACCTCCGTTAAATAGCTAAAAGTCAAATCTGTGGAGGAAGAATGTACAGAATTATATTAATTTACATGTGCACTTATGCCAAGCATTGCTTTACATCGGCAATCTATTACAGTACCAGAACAGTCCCTTTTGTTCCCATGGATACCAACCATGGACACACTCCCTGTTCCTCTTGATTTTAATGATCAATTCTTCAAAGTGTGTGCATTTGCTTTCAAAGACAGCTGGCATGCCGCTAATGCAGCATTTCCAAGGTTGAACGACTTTCAGAGATGTGGAGCACAACTCCCAGAATTCTTAGCAAAGGCCAGGCCAGCTGGAGAATTCTGGGAGTTGCAGTCTACAAATCCAGAAGTTACCACCCTTGGGAAACTGCCACTTTAGTATAATTGATGTTTGTATTTAGAGAACTGTGGCTGGGCTACAGATAGATTGAGTTTGGCATTGAATAGGGACATGGAAAAGCATTGTCCATTTTCTCTTCTGGCAAATTGATGTTTTGACCACTTCTCCCAGCTATTCTGAGAGGACAGACTCACAACATTTCACACAGATTTAGTATCCTAAATATGAGAGTGGTGATGAATATATGGTGCTTGACTAGGTATTGTCACTCATGCCCTCGTCACCTCTCGCCTGGACTATGGCAATGCTCTCTACATGGGGCTCCCCTTGAAGAGCACCCAGAGGCTCCAACTGGTCCAGAATGCGGCCACGCGGGTAGTTACGGGAGCCGCATGGCGCTCCCACATAACACCTCTCCTGTGTGAGCTGCACTGGCTTCCAGTGGACTTCCGGGTGCGCTTCAAGGTGTTGGTTATCACCTTTAAAGCGCTCCATGGCATAGGACCTGGATATCTTCGAGACCACCTGCTGCTACCAATGGCCTCCCACCGACCTGTGTGCTCCCACAAAGAGGGCCTCCTCAGGGTGCCATTAGCCAAGCAATATAGACTGGTGGCCCCCAGGGGGAGGGCCTTTTCTGTGGGGGCACCTGCCCTCTGGAATCAGCTGCCCCCAGAGATACGAAGAATCCAAGACCTCGGTGCCTTCCGCCGTGCCCTTAAGACCTTTCTTTTTTAGTAAGCCGGGCTGGCTTAACACTTTTTTAAATGTTTTTAATAGGTTTGTTATTGTTTTTTTAACTATGGGGCCAAACGCATATATATCTTTTTAACTGTATTTTAATGTTTGTATTTATGTTTTTACTTTGGCTGTGCACCGCCCTGAGTCCTTTGGGAGAAGGGCGGTATATAAATTTGATGATGATGATGATGATGATGATGATGATGATGATGATGATGATAATAATAATAATAATAATAATAATAATAGTAATCTGAAATGATATATAGCTGTTATGACGAACTTATGGCACGCGCGCCTCCCGCCAGCCAGCTGATCTTCGGGGCTCGGAGCCTTCCCCGATCTCTGCAGTTTCTGCCTCCAGCACGAGCTAGCTTTCTCCTGCATTTTTGCTGCCTGTGCCTTCCCCAATCACTGCATGTTCCACCCTCTGAAGGTGCCTCTCCTTGGCAGAAATGCAGGAGAAAGCTAGGGCGTGCTGGGGGAAGAAACTGAGGAGACTGGGGAAGGCACGAGCGGCAGAAATGCAACCTGGAAGCCAAAAGGGGGGCCGGGGCGCATGCGCCACGGAGGGCATGCGTGGGAAAACATGCACATGTGTGGGGCCAGGGCACATGCAAGGGGGGGCACTTGCATTGCATTTTGGGGATAGGGACACGCGCGCATGCATTCGGGCGCACAGACTTTGGGCAGTCAGCACCAAAAAGGATAACCATCACTGGTATGTAGGGTTTCCTCCTTCAGCAGTGGGTTGGACTAGAACACCTCCAAGGTCCCTTCTGACTCTGTTATTCTGTAATTTAGGTATTATGAAGGACCTGGCATATCAAAAAATAAGAGTTGAGCCATCAGGCATCATGTCTTCAAAAATAAAATCAGATCAGCATTTCCTAAACTTTGTCTTCCCCTTCTTTTTTTGTTTCTGATTGAAGGAGATGACGGTGACAAGGGAGACCAAGGAGAAACGGGAAAAACTGGGAAACTTGGCCCCACAGGATCCAAAGGTAAAAAAAATTATTGTACTCTCTTTACAGTTAAAAACATAGGAACGGTCCTTTACTACTTCAGAGTTACACACTGGCTGCATGCTTAACCTGGTTCTAAATTAACCCAAATGGCAGTTGGGACAGGACAGTAAACCGTAAAAAAAAAATCAGGTTTATCCAAGTTTAGTATGTAATGGCAATGCAGCCATTAGGCCCTCATCTAATCTGGTTAAGTGTAGTGTATAAACTCAGTTATTCCATAAATTATTTTTACACTCTGACAAGCTTATCTTGCTTCTTAATCACAGGAGGAAAGGAGCTTTTTAAAAGGAAGCTTATAAAGAAAATTATCCAGAGTAATACTGTAATTTTTCTTTTTAAAAAATTGTGTAACATTTCAGTTGATGTTGGTGGCTGAGTGATCTGGTCTCTGGAGTTTTAGTAATATTTCAGAAATGGTTTGATTGATTGATACAGCCATCTACCTCACAAATATGACTCTAGCAGTTTGTAATAAAATAGATAAAAACAAATAAAACACATAATATAAAATAAAACCCCATAGCAGCCGAGCATCATAAAATACTGTATTTTTCAGAGTATAAGACACACTTTTTTCCCTCCTAAAAGAGGCTGAAAATTTGGATGCATCTTATACTCCGAATGTAGCTTTTTCGAAGCCTTTTTTCAGCCCTAACGAGGCACTAGCAAGTGAAGCTAGTGGTTTGCCAGTATTTCTCATTGCTTCTCTCTCCAAAGATCAGTTGTGCTTTAGAAGCTGTTTTTTATCCCCAAGCAGGGGGTAAAAACCAGCAAACTAATGTGCTGAAGCTGACCAGACTAAGGATGCTAGCCAGATGAATACCTAGTAGGCAGATTTCCCCCCCTATTTTCCTCCTCAAAAACTAAGCCGCATCTTATACTCAGGTGCATCTTTTTTTTTTTTTTAACTAGGTGTATCTTATGCTCCCAAAAATATGGTAACCATCAACAAAGCCAAGAAACAGAGCCTTATCACACTTTCTGGGCTTCAGGCCTGGGCAGAAAACCAAGTTTTTCAGGGCCTTGTGAAAGGCCAGTAAGATCTGGGCTAACCTAATCTTAGCCAGGTAAAATTATGTTCCACAAGATGGCAGGAAAGGCCTTCCTCCTGGGTCCCACCAGCTGGCCCTCCTTAGCTGATGGCATCCATAGCATGGTCCTCTTGCCAGACCAAATGGTATGGAATGTAGCAGAAGGAGTAGCAGAAGCTAAGGTGGAGTCAAAAGTGGAATCAGCCTAGAATCCCTACATAGTCACAAGCAGACTAAGTCCAACCTCCCTTGAATTCTGTTGACTCTTATCAAACTCTAAGCAGGTGCCTACTGTTAGTTGGGAAGATTCTATGCATAGGCTGTTTAGCAATAAATCAGTTTAATTAGACCTTCACGTGTGGATCTTTCGCACCTGACCAGAGTAGAAGCAACTGGGGAGAGATGATCCTGTTATTAAGAGCCATGGTGGCGCAGTGGTTAGAATGCAGTACTGCTTCTGCTGACTGCCGGCTGCCTGCAATTTGGCAGTTCAAATCTCACCAGGCTCAAGGTTGACTCAGCCTTCCATCCTTCCAAGGTTGGTAAAATGAGGAGTCAGATTGTTGGGGGCAATATGTTGACTCTGTAAACCGCTTAGAGAGGGCCATAAAGCACTGTGAACCGGTATATAAGTCTAAGTGCTAGTGCTCGTGCTATAAGCACTTTTTTACATCGCTCATGCGATGTAAAAAAGATGTTGAGACTCTAGAAAAAGTTCAGAGAAGAGCAACAAAGATGATTAGGGGACTGGAGGCTAAAACATATGAAGAACGGTTGCAGGAACTGGGTATGTCTAGTTTAATGAAGAGAAGGACTAGGGGAGACATGATAGCAATGTTCCAATATCTCAGGGGCTGCCACAAAGAAGAGGGGGTCAAGCTATTCTCCAAAGCACCTGAGGGTAGGACAAGAAGCAATGGGTGGAAACTAATCAAGGAGAGAAGCAACCTAGAACTAAGGAGAAATTTCCTGACAGAACAATTAATAAGTGGAACAACTTGCCTGCAGAAGTTGTGAATGCTCCAACACTAGAGGTTTTTAAGAAGATGTTAGATAACCATTTGTCTGAAGTGGTGTAGGGTTTCCTGCCTGGGCAGGGGGTTGGACTAGAAGACCTCCAAGGTCCCTTCCAACTCTGTTATTCTATTCTATTCTATTCTATTCTATTCTATTCTATTCTATTCTATTCTATTCTATTCTATTCTATTCTAAAGGTCAGTCGGAAGGCATGCCTTGAGGCCCCTGAGACTGGCTGTGCAAATGGCATTTTAGGGGATGCAAAGATTCAAAGATCACTCCTGTCTGCTACTTATGGAAGTAGCTGTATCTTTTCCCAGAATGCAGAGGAATCAAATCCAAAGTATTGTACTGCTCTATTTATTACCTTCGGAATCATCAACAGTTTGCTCAAAAAACTGGTTGCTTGGAAACAAAATGAAAGGGGACTTTCAATCTGAGTTCAAACTTGTGAGCTTCCCAGGTGTATCTAATTGTCACGGTGTGACCTAGAATGCTGGTCTACATAGGGTTTAATCCAGCTGAGTTTTTTTATAGGTTCTTAATTACTCTGTTGACATGCATATCTTGCCCATCAGTGTATGAGAATAACACTGAGGGAGTTGCATATACCGGTACATCTAATGATTTTTTTTTTCTTAGTCATCATTTAAGAATATTTTTTTCAGACCAAAACATAACTCCTACAAGCCTCTCAGCAGGGAGTTTTGAGTGATGCAGATAAGCTTGGAAATGTCATGTTGTTGTTTTTTTCTGTAAGAGTGCAAAGAAAGGGAGAGACAGCCATCTGTTACCTGACAGCTCAGCAGGGTACTTTAATGGAGACAAATCAAAGTCAAACTCTCTTCAAAAGGAGCTCCAGTCTGTTGGAATGGACAAGAAAAGCATATGCAACACCTTTTAAGTGGAATAGCAAAGAGTATGTGACAATTTTTTTAAAAAAAAATAAAAATTGGGGACTTGGAAAAGGTGCTATCTTAATCCTCTAGATCAGGGGTCCTCAAACTATGGCCCGCAGTGCGGATAAGGCCCACCAAAGCCATTAATCCAGCCCGCACAGGACCACCAGGCTGCCCCGCCCACATCGCCCTGCCTACCCGCCGGCCCCCACATGCCTTCTGGAGGCCGGGGAGGCAAAAAATTGACTCATTTTTTGGCAGTAGAGTGGTACTGGAGACCGGGGAGGACAGAAATGGGAGGTGTGGAGGTCTCAGGAGGCCAAAAACAGGGCCGTCTTTGGCCTCTCTGGCCTCCAGAGAGAAGGAGAGGGAGAGGGAGAGAGAGAGAGGAAGAGAGAGAGGAGGAGAGGGAGAGGGAGAGAGAGAGAGAAAGGAAGAGAGAGGGAGAGAGGGAGAGGGAGAGGGGGGAGAGAGAGGAAGAGAGAGAAGGGAGAGGGAGAGAGAGAGAGAAAGGGAGAGAGAGGGAGAGAGGGAGAAAGGGAGAGAGAGGGAGAGAGAGGGAGAGAGGGAGAGGGAGAGGGGGGAGAGAGAGGGAGGGAAAGGGAGAGAGAGAGGGAGAGAGGGGGGATAGAAAGGGAGAGAGAGAGGGAGAGGGAGAGAGAGAGAGAGAGAAAGGGAGAGACAGGGAGAGAGAGGGAGAGGGGGGAGAGACAGGGAGGGAGAGAGAGAGAAAGGGAGAGAGAGAGAGGGAGAGAGAGAGAGAAAGAGAGGGAGGGAGACACACACAGACACACACAAACAGAAGTCCCTCATACACACCCTAAGGCAACCACATCCCTTCACTAACCTGCTTTCCACCCCCAGGAGCATAACAAATTAAAGTTTACTTTGTGTGTATTGTTTAGACTGATAAATTGGCCATGTCCACCCAGTCACATGACCACCTAGCCACGCCCGCCCAGCCAGTCCGGCCCCCCAACAGTCTGAGGGACTGTGAATTGGCCCCCTGTTTAAAAAGTTTGAGGACCCCTGCTCTAGATGTATCATAAATCATATGATGAACATTTGGGAGGGGCTGGGTACGTGTAGCCTATCCAAGAGAAGGATTAGGGGAGACATGATAACTGTCTTCCAGTACTAGAGAGGCTATCACAGAGAAGAGGGGACTGACTTATTCTCCGAAGTACCAGAGGACAGGACATGAAGTCACGGGTGGAAGCTTGTTAAAGAAAAATCCACCCTAGAACTAAAGAGAACTTTTCTGACAGTGAGAACAATTAATCAATGGAATAGCTTTCCTCCTGGAATTGTGAGTGCTCCCATCGCTGAAGGTTTTGAAAAACAAAATGGATAACCATTTGATAACCAACCACCAACCATTTGGGATGGTGTAAGCTCCTGCCTTGAGCAGGAGGTTGGACTAGGTGACCTCTTAGATCCCTTCCAGCCTATGACTGTATGTTCCATAGTCTATGTTTTGCTTTCACAAACTAATACAACCCTCCTCCTTCGACGTCCAGTTAGAAGGAGAAACTTCAACCATTTCATAGCTACATACATCTCCTCTTAATGGAGAAGTGCTAGATTAGAACATGGTTATCTTAGTCCGGCATCTTCTTTCTTAGGGCAAACAGCAAAATACTTCTGGAATATTGTGGAAATGAGGTGGGGACACCCAAATTGTGGTGGCACAATGGTTAGAATGCAGTACTACAGGCTACTTCTGCTGACTGCCTGCTGTCGGCAGTTCGAATTTCACCAGCTCAAGGTTGATTTAGCCTTCCTTCCTGCTGAGGTTGGTAAATTGAGGACCCAGAATGTTGGGGGCAATAGGCTGACTCTGTAAACCACTTAGAGAGGGCTGTAAAACACTGTGAAGCGGTATATAAGTCTAAGTGCTATTGCTATTGCTATTCTCTAATGGAAATTATTTAAAGCAGGACTCTCCAACTTGTGGACTTCAACTCCCAGAATTCCTCAGCCAACATGGAATTCTGGGAGTTGAAGTATACAAATCATAAAGTTGCCAAGCTTGGAGACCTCTAATTTAAAGAACTCTTTCCTATTTTAGGCTTCAATCTCTATAATTCCTGGCCCTTTACAAGAATGGAATGGAATGGAATGGAATGGAATAGAATAGAATAGAATAGAATAGAATAGAATAGAATAGAATAGAATAGAATAGAATAGAATAGAATAGAATAGAATAGAATAGAATAGAATAGAATAGGAATTCTTTATTGGCCAAGTGTGATTGGACACACAAGGAATTTGCCTGCGGTGCATAAGCACTCAATGTACATAAAAGCTATATGTGATAAATCATGATCATAGTCATCATAAAAATATATACATCATAAATCAGAAGATACAACACTTAGTGATAGTCATAGGATATTAAATAAGCAATCAACATAAATCATAGTAGGACACTAAATTTAAAAATATATAAATGGTAAAGATACAAGCAACAAAGTTATAGTCATAAGTAGAAAAGGAGATAGATATTAGGAAAGATGAGAAGAATAGTAATACAGCCTTACTAAATAGTCAGGACTATTTAGTCCTGTGATTAATGCGCAGTACCTTAAAATACAATTACATTGTGCTCTGAGACTCAATGAAACAAACTCTTATTTATTGTATTTCTGATTCAGGAGACAAAGGAACAATTGGAGATATTGGTGAACAAGGAATGATAGGTAAAATTGGACCAATTGGCAGAAGAGGTAAGTATTAACTGATCACATGTCTTCACTGGATGGTAAACCTCAGTATAAAATAAAAAAACACCTGCTATTTATGTTTCCAAATGAAACTGAAGGCTTTTATTTTCAAAACACAAGTACTGTTAACTTATGCTTCCCGTACCATGGCTACCAACATGAGCTCATTCAGACTCTTTTTGGTATTGTCTATGTTTTTGGAAAAGCTCGTCATAACCACGCATTTCAAGAACAGGCCACCATTGAGTTGCAGTCTTCTCACATCCCAATCAAGGATAGGACCCTCCTAGTCTGTGCTGGAACAACTGTAACTCATTGGGAGCCTGGATAGCTCAACAGACTAATACACTGTAATTTAACTCCAGCTGTCTGCAATTAGTAAGTTCAAATCTTGCCAGGCTCAAGGTTGACTCAGCCTTCCATCCTTTCTAAGGTAGGTAAATTGAAGACCCAGTTTGTGGGGACAATAAGCTGACTTTGTAAAAATATACAAAAGTATGAAGGCTATTGCTTAACACATTGTAAGCCGCCCTGAGTCTCCGGAGAAGGGCGGCATATAAATCAAATTTTTTTTAAAAAATGCAGAAGGTCATAGGTTCAATCCCCATCCCTTCCAGTAAGATTCATAAAAGTCTCAGTCAATCTATCCAAGTTCCTACATCCCTTTCGGTATATCCCTATCAACCATACCTCCTGAAAGCTACATGGTCAATTTTATTTTGAAGGGAACAGAAGTGTGAATTTGGGATTTCCCTATGGAAGCAGGAATTTTGGAATTGGTTAGTCAAACTTAATGCAGCTCTGTTGGGAGCTTGGCTAATAGGCATTTGGGAATTCATAATATGAGGTAGGCAGACATTATCAAGTTCACTTACACATTCATGAACAACATATGCATTTCTATGCAATTCTCAGATGTTTCTAGAATAAAAATGCTCCAGGGGCATTATCTAAATTGGCAACAACTGTTTCGCTTTTCTGTTGTATCCAAGAACATCCTTGTTTACTCTTAGTTGTATATTTTCTAACTGTTTCTTACAGAATTCTTCTACCTTAGAAATATTGTTGGGATTCCTTGCAATGCACTACATGTTTGAGATCCCCCCCCCACACGGATTTCCAGGAATATTTAAATCCAGGGATTGTAAAAGCCATTCCAAAAGTTTATGTATCTTCTTTGTGAAAATGTCATGGTTGATTTGGAAGCAAATTTAAGGTTTTTGTTATTTAAATGCCCTACCTCTTTTCAGTTTCTTCACCAACTGTGGGAGATATGGGTAATGCAAAGCAGATTGGGGGAAAAAAACAAAAATAAGAATGGAAAGATTGAGTTTGTTACAGAAAACATATGGAGGTGGAGATGGAGGTGGCAGCCATCACATATATAATCCTTCCTCCCACTGGCTGAATATGGTAGTGAATGCAGAATTATAAACATGTCTACTCTTTTCCACTGCAAACAATGCAGGAATACAGAAGATTGCCTTCTTTCCTCTCCAATTGTCCTATTGAAAATTATCTTTTTTCCTTTAAAAACAGAAGTCGCGCTGTGTTTTTTGTCCTGCCAGGGGCTAATAGCAACTAGGGATTGATTCTCATAAAATGCAGCGAGAGAAGGAAAGTTAAACCTCCTGTGTATTGCTATATACCAGGGGTCCCCAACCTTTTGGACCTCAGGGACCACTAAATTCATAATTTTAAATCCCACGGATCACTAATATGATCTGCCTAATGACCGGCTGGGCGGGTGTGGCTAGATGGTCATGTGACTGGGTGGGCGTGGCCAATTCAATGTCATTCACATCGAGGGGCGCCTGGCCAGCCGCTACTCACCCCTCCCCTCCCAGCCACTCCTCGCCTCCCCGCCCGGGTTCCTTAGGGCCCCAACAGGAAGTAGTTGTTGGAGCTAAGCAACCACCATGAGAAAGAGTTGGCAAAACAGCTGGCTCAGTTCAAATTGGATCTGGCTGAGAAACAGGCTCAGCAGAAGCATCTCACTCAGGACTACAAGCATAGGCTTTCCAAGCAGAGGGAAGACCCGCAGGAGTGCAAGGCCAGGTACCGGCACCTGGAGGTTCAATGGGCTGAGATAGTCAGCCAGTTCCAGGCCACGAGGCAGTCCCACTGGAACAAGGCCCTCTGGCTCTTCGCCACCAGAGAACTTCCCTCCAGCCTTCGCCGAAAGCCCCGCACCAGGAGGTTGAAGCAGACCCCAAGTCGGAATTTTTACCCCCCTCCAACCCACACAAAAAGACCTCGAAGTGGGAGATTCTCTGCAGCAATGTTCACTGCATGTATCCAGCCCAGGGGCCGTAGTTTGAGGACCCCTGATTTAGTGCAATATAAAAATGCAAATAATTTTTCTGTGGAGCACCAAATTTTCTCACAGACGACCAGTGGTCCACGGACCACCAGTTGGTGACCGCTGCGATATACTGCAATCCCATTTTAAAAAAAAACCTTCCACCTTCAGAATTCCCATTTATTCATAAATAATATCCTTAAGTGCCTCCACAACCTGCAAAAAAAAAAAATTCCTCATTCCAAAAGTGAAATGCATAACGTACCTGCATTAGGTATATTCACTTATTACATCATTAACTCTTTTCAGCTATTGTCCGTCTCCGTTTTTGCTGCAATTCCCTGAAGAAACAAAAGTACTGGGCACACCTAGCCACTAAGTCTTTAAACTTTTAATGGATCATCTATTAAAATCTGAAGTTAACTATCAGAAAGCAAAAGCCTTGGCAAGTCTACGGTAGACGAAAATAGATTCAATTGTATCCAATGAACAGATAGTCCTTGATTTATGACCACAATTGACCCAAAAAATTTTTTTGCTAGGTTTGTTAAGTGAGTTTTCTCCCATTTTACAAACTCTCTTGCCACAGTTGTTAAGTGAAACTGGCTTCCCCATTGACTTTGCTTGCCAGAAGGTCGCACAAAGTGATCACATAACCCGAGGACAGTGCACCGGTGATAAATACGCGCCAATTCCAAAGCGCCTGAACTTCGATCATGTGACCATGGGGAGGCTGCAACAGTTGCGTGAAAAATGGTCCATGTCGTTGTAATTTTGAACAGTCACTAAACAAACTGTTGTAAATCAAGGACTACCTGTATTCAGTAGAACTTAATCCAACCAGAGGTGGTATTCAGCCGGTTCAGACCGGTTCGGGAATACCGGTAGTGGAAATCGTGGGTCGGCCCACCCCGGCTCTATGCTGTCCTATTTAGGTACATTTTTGAGGCTGGGCCAGTGGTGGGTTGTCCCCAGTTCGGACCGGTTCGCAAGAACTGGTAGTAAAACCGGCGGGAGGCCCCACCCACTGCCCCGGATGTCATCATCAGCAATCTGCGCATGCAGATCCTGTTGCGAACCGGTAGTAAAGGTATGTAGAACCCACCCCTGGGGTGGGCACATGTGTGGAAGATGCACACGCGCACAAAGCATGCATGCGCAGGGAGTACTGGTAGTAACAAAATATGAAACCCACCGCTGAATTCAACCTATGTAAAATTGAACTATTTACCTTGTCCATCCCACCTATGCGCTCTATCCATTTCTCAAGACCTATTTTGTGAGTGTGCCTGCAACTTTCCACTTGAAGGCAATGTATTTTCTTCTTTAATTAGGTGACAAAGGAGTAAAGGGCGAATCTGGAGGCGCAGGAGGGAAGGGGAAAGCAGGTACACGTTGTTTGTTCTTCTTTTGCATTTCTGATGCCTTTGTTGTCTTCTAGATCAGAGACAATCAAATTGTAGTCACTGTGTACCCTAGCATGTTGGTCCAGAGGGCAAGGAGGAGGAAACGTGTTTTATTATCCTGGCATGTCCCATCACCATCACAGCAGATGGCAGTACCAGCCAACTTTGGCTGATCTCAGATAAATTAAACAGAATCAGACCTGACCGATAGCTCAGACATCCAAGGGCTGTAGGCTAAACTGAGAACTAAAATCAGTGGAAATTAAAAAAAACAAAAAACGATGAAGTGGATGTGATGAAAAATCTCTGGAAGAACACTTGTCTTTATAAGCTTCTGAAATATCAATGAATCAGAATCAGAATTGAGCTGGAAGGGATCTTGGAGGTCTTCTAGTCCAGCCCCCTGCTCAAGCAGGAAATCCTACACCATTTCAGACAAGTGACTGTCCAGTCTCTTCTTAAAAACCTCCAGCGATGAAGCACCCATAACATCTGAAGGCAAACTGTTCCACTGGTTAATTGTCCTCACTGTTAGGAAGTTTCTCCTTAATTCCAGGTTGCTTCTCTCCTTGATTAGTTTCCATCCATTGTTTCTTGTCTTGCCTTCTGGTGCTTTGGAAAATAAATTGACCCCCCCTCCTCTTTGTGGCAGCCCCTCAAATACTGAAATACTGCTATCATGTCTCTCCAGTCCTTCTTTTCTCTAGACTAGCCAAACCCTTCAATCAACTTAATTGTTCTTCTTCACACTTTTTCTAAAGTCTCGACATCTTTTTTGTAATGTGGTGACCAAAACTGTTTGGGATTAGTTTGGGATAAGGAGGAGGCTAACCTGATCTCTCCTGGAGGCTGTTCCTCTACCAAGGAAAAGCAACTCCTCCTTGTTTCATTTCCCATCCTACCCTCCGCAGACCTCCCCAAAATGTGGAATCCGAAAGAGTTTTTCTCTGTAGGGTTTAATTGGCCAGGCTAATTCTGGTTAGAGTAGTTAGACAGGCAAGTTTTTAAACTGAAGTGCTTGGAAAGTACAGGTAGTCCTCTATTTATGATCAGTGGCTCAGTGACTCTTTGAAGTTACGATAGGCTTCCCCAAGAGTATTTACAACTGAGTTATGAAGATCCAATCTCCCAGCAGTCACATGACTGATCTTTATCATGTAATTGCTGAAAACTGGCATTTACTTCTGATTTTCAGAAAATCTGATCCATAACGAACCATTGTTTCACTTAACAATCATTGCAAAAAAAAAAAAAAAAAACACCTCATAAAATAGGGTCGGTCACACAGGTGACCCACTCTACAAATATCACTGGTCCTAGGCAGGGGTGGGCTGCTGGGGGTTCGCAGGGGTTCAGGAGAACCTCTAGCTAAGATTCTGTGCAGTTCAGAGAACCCCCAAATCCCACTCCTGGCTGGCCCTGCCCATTCCTCCCCTCCCAGGAGTCCCCATGCGGCCCATTTTGGATGCAGGTAAGTGCAGGGCGCGTGTGGAGGCTCGGGTAGGGCGAAAAATAGGCCTATCGAAAGTTCAGGAAGGCTGGAAACGGGGCCATTTCCTGTCTCCAGAGGGCCTCCGGAGCCTGGGGAGGCTGTTTTTGCCCTCCCATGAGCTAGAGAAAAGCCTCCGGAGCCCGGGGAGGGCAAAAAAGCCCCCTCCACCATGGTACAGAAGGCCGACTAGGCCATGCCCACCATGGCCATGCCCACCCAGCAACCGGGCAGAGAACCCCTTGCTAAAATTTTTGAATTGACCCTGGTCCTAGGTCAAGAACTACCTATAAAAAGCCAATTTTCTGAAAACGTTCTTAATAAACAGTGTTTTCTTAAGCTAGAGGTAGGTTTGCTATATTCGAAACAGCCCCATAAGAGGTAGCCAAGGCCACAGTCCGGCTCTCTGATTCAAATTTTGTTGACCAAGGGATTGTTTGAAGGGAAAGAATAAAGTCTTACCTGCACTTTGAAATGGTACAGTCCATTTCAGTCAGAATTAGGCCTGCACCAATTAAAATGCCATGGTGATCCAGCCCTCTGCCCTCAGCCATTTTCATTTAATTAACTCTTTATGAAAAATGTAGTTTCAAAAAAATGTTTTTAATGTTACACCCAATGACTGTATTCACTCAACATACTTAATGAGTTAAAAAAAACAGCAGATGTATTCATAAAACAAGATAAGCCTGGTTAATTTTAACTTTGGCTTGGTTATTGTGTTTTAGCAAGGGATGCAAAGCCAGCTGGTTTAGTAAGTTTATGATATGATCCAGTCTTTCCCAACCTTGGGCATCTGAAGATGTGTGGACTTCAACTCCCAGAATTCCACAGCCAGCATGGGACAAATGACCGCCATCTTGCCCAAATGATTGCTTTTTACAGTTAGTCCTTGATTTAGGACCAATGATGGCTGTAACCGACCTCATTTTACATTTTTTGCAGTATTCGTTATGGGCCAGTTTTCCCAAAAATCAGAAGTAAATTCTGGTTTTCAGCAAAAACATCTCAAAATATAGCCGTTCAATGTGAATGCATCTAAGCAATTTGGGGGAAGCACGTTGCTAGTTGTAGTAATATTAATACTTGCCCTGAGAAACTCTACTTTTTATGATATTGTTAACTCCCATAAAACTACCAGATTTTTGTAAAAAAAAAAAAAAAAGTAGAATAAAATACTTAGTACATATAAATGATGTGGTTCATTTGCAAGGAGGATCTAGAAATGAACAGTAACAACCTCAGCTTCCCTCTTACTTCAATATAGGATCAAATTCAACTTCTTTTTGCCTCTCCTACTTTGCAAATACAAGCAGCAACAGAATTGCCTCCTGGTTGTAATAGGTCATTTCTGGAATTCAAAATTAACCCCAGCAGAAGATAATGGCAAACATTTCCACAATATAGAAAGTCCTCATTTAGTGATCACAACTGGGACTGGCAAGTTGGTTATTAAGCAAAGACCTCTCTAAGTGAAATCGTAACCGTGCTTATGATCTTTACTTCAGTTTTTCTCTGCTTTCCATACCTGTGAAGCAGAGGTGGGTTTCAGCAGGTTCTGACCAGTTCTGGAGAACCGGTAGCGGAAATTTTGAGTAATTCGGAGAACCGGTAAATACCACCTATGGCTGGCCCCGTCCCATCTATTCTCTGCCTCCCGAGTCCCAGCTGATTGGGAGGAAATGGGGATTTTGCAGTAACCTTCCCCTGGAGTGTGGAGGGAATGGAGATTTTACAGTATCCTTCCCCTAGAGTGGGGAGGGAATGGAGATTTTACAGTATCCTTCCCCTGCCATGCCCTCCAAACTACGCCCACCAAGCCATGCAACACCCACCAAGCCATGCCCACAGAACCGATAGTAAAAAATTTTGAAACTCACCACTGCTGTGAAGGTCATAAATGCGAGGACTGGTGTTGCAAATTTGTTTTTCCATCACTGTTGTAAATGCAAGCCGTCGCTGTACAAGGCAGTCAGAAAGCTAGAACTATCTGTAATAGCCAAGACAATTCCTCTGACATCACCAACTCAACTTAAGGCCTTCTTTATTTTGAGGACAAACAATATCTCTATATTTTGAATTATTTGTGAGACATTGAGATACATAAATACAATAAATAACTACGGTTAAAATATTATTAAGATGGAAGGGGGAATAGATAGGACTCATTAAAATTGCTTCGGACCAAAATCCCATAGCATTGTGTTATTCATCTTGATAATTAATGTTTCTATATTTATACTGAATTAGGTGGTGTCTGTGATTGTGGGAAATATCGCAAAGTTGTCGGACAATTGGACATCAACGTGGCTCGTCTCAAAAATTCCATTACTTTCGTAAAGAATGGTAGGTTTCATATCCTTAAATTGGGGATTTTTTTTTTTATTTGATTTATATGCCGCCCTTCTCCGGAGACTCAGGGCGGCTTACAGTGCGTTAAGCAATAGCCTTCATACTTTTGTATATTTATACAAAGTCAGCTTATTGCCCCCACAAACTGGGTCCTCATTTAACCTACCTTAGAAAGGATGGAAGGCTGAGTCAACCTTGAGCCTGGTAAGATTTGAACCTGCAGAAATTGCAGGCAGCTGTGTTAATAACAGGGTGCATTAAACCACTGTACTACCAAGGCTCTTTATATGCCTTGGTAGTACATGGGACCTCCTGGAAGCTGTGCAAAAGTGCCCAAATCCCTTAAAGACCGTGCCATTAAAATTCAGGGGGGAACTGCCCATTTTTGGTGACATACTGTTTCCTTCTTTCTAATAACAATTTTGATATGAGTCTTGTTATCAAAAAATGTTATCAAAGAAAAGAAAACGGCACACCACCAAAAATGGGTAAGTTTTCTCCTGAAATTTGATGGCATGGTCTTTGAGGGATTTGGGCATTTTTGCACAACTTCTAGCCTTCAGTGCTAATCAGTGCTAATTCACTGATAATTCACTGATAATACAGGAAATGTTTGTGGGGGAAAGCGAATAAAGTTCATGCTCAAGTACAGGTAGTCCTCAACTTACAACCAATAGCTTAATGACTATTCAAAGTTACAATAATTACTTATAACCTGGATTCAAAGTTTTGACATGGGTGGGTGATCATGTGACTGAACTCTGGGTGCTTGGCAACACATATTTACAATCGTTTACCACATCCTGGTAAAGTTAAGAGGTGGTTAGTGGCACAGTGGTTAGAGTGCAGTACTGCAGGCTACTTCAGCTGACTGCTAGCTGCAGTTTGGCAGTTCAAATCTCACCGACTCAAGGTTGACTCAGCCTTCCATCCTTCCAAAGTGGGTAAAATGAGGACCCAGATCATTGGGGGCAAGATGCTGATTCTGTAAACCGCTTAGAGAGGGTTGTAAAAGTACTATGAAGCGGTATATAAGTTTAAGTGCTAGTGCTATTACTATCCTGCGAACACATGAATTCATTTTACACAGTTTTACTGAAAATCATCACTTTCTCTTTTGGGCAAAACCACGGCCAGAGACAACCATTGGTTCGTTTAACGACCACAGCATTAGCTCAACAGCCACAGAGTCACTTTAATGGCCATCACACCAAAACAAAATTGTAAAATCAGGTTGGCCACATGACCCACCCATTTTACAACAATCATAATTTACCACTGTGATGGGCAGCCTCCATTACAGTCATAAATCAAGGACTATCTGTACCAGAGAGGAGTATCTAGTTCTAGTATATGTTCCATATCGACATAGATATTGGATATGAACTTTCAATAAGAAACTAATCAGGATTGATGGTTAGGAAGAGAAGAAGGTAGTTAATAAATTAAGGATATGCTTTTTGCCCCCCAAGAAAATAGAGAATATATAGCAAAGAGATGTGGGCGGGCTTCTAACTATGAAATGGCAGAGTTTGGGGGCAGAATTACTAAGATAAATTATCAGGGTGCAGGACATTCTAAACTGGAGATGTGCTACAAACTCAAAAATATATTTCCTGTATCCAATTCGTGCTTGGCTACAGCCATAGCATTTAAGCTTATATACCTCTCCCATAGTGTTTTACAGCACTCTCTGGGCAGTTTGCAATGTAGATACATTATTTGCATATTGCCTCCAACAATCTGGGTCCTCATTTTACCAATCTCGGAAGGATGGAAGGCTGAGCCAATCTTGACCCCCATCAGGATCGAACTCCAGGCTGTGGGCAGAGTTAAACTGCAATATAGGTAGTCCTCAACTTACAACAGTTCACTTAGTGACTGTTCAAAGTTAACAACAGCACTGAAAAAAGTGACTTATGGACCTTTTTTTTTTTTTTTTGCTTTAATTTATATGCCGCTCTTCTCCGGAGACTCAGGGTGGCTTACAATGCATTAAGCAATAGCCTTCATCCTTTTGTATATTTATACAAAGTCAATTTATTGCCCCCACAATCTGGGTCCTCATTTCACCTACCTTTGAAAGGATGGAAGGCTGAGTCAACCTTGAGCCTGGTGAGATTTGAACTTGCAGTAATTGCAAGCAGCAGATGTTAATAACAGTGCTTTAGTCCACTGTACTACAGGCTCTTTTTCACACTTATGACCATTGCAGCATCCCCACGGTCACATGATCATGCTTGGCGACTGACTCATATTTATGACGGTTGCAATACTCTAGGGTCAGGCCTTTTTGTCACTTTCTGAAAGTAAAGTCGATGGGGAAGCCAGATTCACTTAACAACCACGTTCCTAACTTAACAACTGCAGTGATTCGCTTAACAAATGTGACAAGAAAAGTCATGAAATGGGGCAAAACTCACATATCAAATGTCTCACTTAGCACCATAAATTTGGGGCTCAATTGTATGGTCATACGTTGAGGATTACCTGTACTGCACTGTAACCACTGCACCACCAGGGGTCTTCCATGTTTATATATAGGTAAAGGTTCCCTTCGCACATATGTGCTAGTCGTTCCCGACTCTAAGGGGCGGTGCTCATCTCCGTTTCAAAGCCGAAGAGCCAGCGCTGTCCGAAGACGTCTCCGTGGTCATGTGGCCGGCATGACTAAACGCCAAAGGCGCACGGAACGCTGTTACCTTCCCACCAAAGTGGTCCCTATTTTTCTACTTGCATTTTTTACGTGCTCCCGAACTGTTAGGTTGGCAGAAGCTGGGACAGTAACGGGAGCTCACCCCGTTACGCGGCACTAGGGATTCGAACTGTTGAACTGCTGACCTTTTGATCAACAAGCTCAGCGTCTTAGCCACTGAGCCACCACGTCCCTTTGTTTATATATACACATCCGTATTTATAGACTTAGGCATCATGAAATGGCTATTGTTTTTTTTAAAAAAACATACCAGATTTTTTTTTTATGTCTCTTTCTAAAAGTGTTAGCAGGCATCAGAGAAACAGAAGAAAAATACTACTATCTTGTTCAGGAAGAGAAGAACTACAGGGAAGCCCTCGCTCACTGCAGGATTCGAGAAGGAATCTTAGCGATGCCGAAGGATGAAGCCGCTAACACGGTGATTTCTGATTACGTCTCCCAGAGTGGCTTCTTCCGAGTCTTTATAGGGCTAAATGACATGGAGAAGGAAGGCCAGTTCATGTATGCGGACCGTACGCCATTGCAAAGCTATAGCAATTGGAAAGAAGGAGCACCTCAGGACACCGAAGGGAATGAGGACTGTGTGGAGATGCTCAGCACTGGGAAATGGAATGATACGGAATGTCACCTCACCATGTATTTTGTCTGTGAATTCCCAAAGAGGAGGACGTAGGCTGAAGAAGACACCTAAAGTGCACTGTAGAATCGTTCTTTGTCAGCTAGTGTTCTGTCCCCGTCTCACACACGCACACAAACAGACAGCTGGGGGTTAAATAAACTGGCAGACAACCAATTCTTCCGATAAGAAACTTGGCAGCAACCCAGTAGCTGCTTGCCAAGAACTTTACTCAAAAACAAAATACACACAGTCAAGAAATGTCCAGTTCGTAAAATAAATCCAAGGCCGATAATGTTGTTTCCAAAGATGCAATGTGACTCGATAGTAGTTAGTTTTGTCCGTCACAGAGTCTGAATGGCCACCTCACCCCCTTTTATATCCTGTGGGGTGTGGTCCAGTGACTCAGCTTAATCTCTGGCACGCCTTTTCTTCTGTTGCGCGCGCTTATCTCTGCGACGCTGCCGAGGATCCAGCCAAGACTCATTTCCCTCATCACCGTCCACCTGTGGCTGCGTGGACATGCTTGGCCCCGGCCCTATCTCTTGACCTTCGGCGGACACCGAAGGCATTGCCAGTGAGGAGGGTCCTGGAGAGGGAGGCCTTGCCAACTCCTCTCCTTCACTCTCGGAGTCCTCTACTGCCGATGACACAGGCTCAGGTAACGGAGCCACAACAGCTAGTGGGTTTAAGACTGTCTTTCCTCAGCCTGAGGTCGCTCAGGACAGTTGGACTTCAATTCTCATCATCCTGTCCTCACACAAGGGTGGAAGGATGAGAACTGGAGTTCAAGATATAGGGAGGGCATCACATTGTGGATTAACGGGCCTTTGGAAAGAATCTGGTTGTCAATGGCAGAGTGTATTTGTAGCTCAGGGTTGAACCGTGGAGTCTTTGGTGCCTTCTGAGTTTGGTGGCTTCCTCACAGATGTTTCATTACCCAACTAGGTAACATCATCAGTGCAGAAAACCACCAAACTTAGAGAGCACCAAGGAACCCACAATCTGGTTCTCATTGAGGGACATGGGAACAAATTACAATTGGACGTTAACATTCCAAATTGTGGTTTATTTCTTCCAAGTTTGTGTTTTAGTACCACAGAATTAAGATGGAATTTTGTTCTTTCTGTTAAGACAGAGTAGGCAACGTACTACCTGCAGGCACCTATGTACCACCAGAGACTTTTTTTAGTGTGCACCAGATCCTGTCTTCATGACATAATTTTAACATTATTATAGCCACACACAAAAAAAACACCCCAGAAATCCGGCGAACTGAAAAACAAAGCATCAATGTCTAGCATCATATTTATTTGCTTTAAAATGGATATGTAAAAGTTTATAGAGATTCTCAGTCATCCAGGTCATGGTTGTCCCAAAGGTGCTTTTTCAGGAGTCAACTGGACTTTCTTGTTTTTTTCTTTAAAGAGGTTTCACTTCTCGTCCAAGAAGCTTCGTCAGCTCTGACTTCAGCTCTCCTCACCATCCAGTCAGAGCTGAAGAAGCTTCTTGGATGAGAAGTGAAACCTCTTCAAAGAAAAAAACAAGGAAGTCCAGTTGACTCCTGAAAAAGCACCTTTGGGTCACAATGGACATATAATCTCACTTATTGGAATGATAGGAAACCAATACATCTTCAGTAAAATGGTTAGAAGTAGTCCCAATTTTACAACCATTTTTATCACAGTCATTAAGCAAATCAGGCAGTCATTAAACAAATCTGGCTTCCCCCATTGATATTACTTGTGAGAAGCCAGCAGAGGCCACAAATTGTGATCACGTGACCACGGGGGGTGGTATGATGGTCAAAACTTTGATTATGGGTCATAAATCACTTTTTTTCAGTGTTGTTGTAATTTCGAACAGTTGTTAAACCAACGGCCATAAATTGAGGACTACCTGCATTATGTGAGTGGCCATGCCCTCTGTTTTACAGTTCAGGTTGCCTTTGATTTATGACCATAATTGAGCCCAAAATTTATGTTACTAAGCGAAATATTTGTCAAGTGAACTTTGCCCCATTTCACGAACTTTCTTGCCACAGTTGTTAAGTGAATCACTGCAGTTGTTAAGTTAGTAACACGGTTGTTAAGTGAATCAGGCTTCTCCATTGACTTTGCTTTCAAAAAGGTGATCACATGATAAACATGAATCAATTGCCAAGTATATGAATTTTGAACACATGATCATGGGGATGTTGCAATGGTTATAAGTGTGAAAAGCGGTCGTAAGTCACTTTTTCAGGGCGGTTGTAATTTCGAACGGTCACTAAACGAACTGTGGTAAGTCAAGGTTCAAATGTAAGTCAAATCAAGAATTGCCTATACCTATTTTATGAAAAATAAGTCTTCTACAACAGCCTTTTTTTTGACTGGGCCTGTGTCAAGCTCTCACAATTTGAACTCTGGCTCTGATCTCTTTTTTCTTCTTATTTCTTATATTCTGCACATAGGCATCTGAAGCAGGGGTGAAATGCTCCCGGTTCGGACCGGATCACCCGATCCGGTAGCGATGGAGGCAGGGGGTTCGGAGAACCGGTAGCAAAAATCCCTGCCCCCCCCCCTCCCATGCCCAGCTGAGCCGCGCAATCATCAGAGGCTTTTTTTAAAAAATTTTAAAAGCATTTTTTCTACAACCTCTTCAGAGGTTATAGAAAAAAATGGTTTTAAAAGCCTCTGACGATCCAAGCTGAGTTGCCTGATCGGCAAAGGCTTTTAAAAGAAAAAAAGCCTCTGCCGATCAGGCAACTCAGCTGGGATCATTAGAGCCTTTTGAAAGCATTTTTTTACAACCTGTTCGCCGAAGAGGTTGTAGAAAAAATGGTTTTAAAAGTAAAAAAAAAAAATTGGCCACACCCACCCAGTCACATTACCCCACCACCACCAAGCCACGCCCACAGAACCGGTAGTAACAAATTTTAGATTTCACCACTGATCTGAAGCAAATGTAGCCCTATGGCACACATGATGGGGACAAGGGGAAATCAGAGAAAGAACAAAGACAATAAATTTTTCAGCTGCAAATGTATGGATTGGTAACCGAGCAGAGTTCTATTCCATCAGATTTACGTCTAGTTTTTTAATTAATTCTCCGGATATAAATCCAGGGTAGTGGGGGAAGATTTATTTCTTTCTGAAAATGCACAAAATGGCCAGATTTATATTTATGGCCAAAGGGGTTTGTTACAGAGATTGCATCTCTTTTGTCACGCTTCCTGGAATAAACGTGTGATTGTGTGATTTGTGCGGTCATATAGTTGATCCGGGAAGTGCTACAAAAGGCACTTGGCTATTCCAGCTACTATTAACGGCATGAGCTTTTCTAGTATGATAAAATTGGAAAAAGTTGGATACCCTGACCCCCTTGCAAAAGTGGGATGGGGTCAGGACATCCAACTTTCACACCTTCCAAATTAACATGGATTTTCTTCCTGGAAATTTGATTCTAGCAAATTAACATGGCAAAATTCCTTTACATCTTTACTTCAGAATACGCAAGTCCTCAACCTGGTCTCAGTTCAGATACAGATACAGATTAACAGAGTTAGAAGGGACCTTTTCTTTTTCTTTTTGTTTTTGTAAAAAGTTTTTTTTTTAATTTTTTAACACAGAGACAAACACACAAACAATGTATTTTTTTTCTGAACAGAGTATTGGCCGGTTCATAAATTTAAACAATTTTTCAATACAATTTATATATTCCCTTTTGCCATAATATTTTCCCTTCTTTTCCCTTTTTTTAAATCCATATTGCCCATTCATCCTAACTCTAATCTTCACCAAATTCCATTTTTCCCTTCATCTCTACATTAAACCCCTTAAATTTAAAATCTCATTTAACATAATTCCTAATATTACAATCATTCATTTAATATCAAAATAATAAACCAGAACATTTTATGCCATACATTTTCTTAAATCTTATTCCAAGTAATACACTCCAATATCTTAATAATAATCAATGACCTATATAGCAGTTTTCGCTAATTAATCTTATTTATATTTTTAGAATTTGTCCTTTTATAGACTCCAATCATGCAATTGAAAATCTTCCAATTGTTACAATTTCTCTAATTTTAAGTAAAGCATCTTTCTAAAACTTATAAAGTTGGAAGGGACCTTGTGGATCATCTAGTCCAACCCTCCGCCCAAGCAGGAGACCCTATACCAGGGGTGAAACGCTACCAGTTCAGACCGGTTCTCCCAAACCGGTAGTAATAAAAGCTATCGGTTCGCCCCCCAAAAATGCTACCAGTTCGGACAAACCAGTATTTCCGAAGATCAGCTGTGCCGCGCGATTTATATTCGCTAGAAAGCAGTAAATCCTGCTTTCTAGCAAATCTAAATTGCGCGGCACAGCTGTTTCCCCCCCCCCTTGCTGTTCTACTTACCTTAGAAAAGGCTTCTTAAGCCTCCTTTTTCAGTGCTGCGCAGGCGCTCACGCACGCGCTGGAGTGCTGGAAACCAGAAGAGCAGCTGGTGACGGCACTCGTGCCCACAGAAAGGGCACTGGCACACGTGCCATAGGTTCGCCATCGCAGCCCTATACCAATGGTGGGTTCCTCCCGGTTCCGCCCGGTTCCGCCGAGCCGGTAGCAATGACGATATGATGTCACCGAACCGGTTCTGCCTCCCTGCCCCCCCCTGCATTATTCTTATCTTTTATTTGGCCCCACCCCCAATCTATTGCTGCCTGCTGAGTCCCAGCTGATGGCTAGAGGGAAAAAAACTGTTTACACTCTTGCCACCGGGGTTTTAAAGGGCTGCCCTACAGCTGATCAGTGTTAAAAGAAAACAAATAAGTAGACCGGTGCCTGCAAAAACAAATGAGTAGACCGGTGCCTGCAAAAATAAATGGGTAGACCAGTGCCTCCAAAAACAAATGAGTGGACCGGTACAGCTCTGCAAGCAGTTAAAAGCCTGGTAGGCCAGTACCTCTGCTAAATCCTAAAGAATTGTCACATGACCATCAAGCCATGCCCACAAAATAAGCCACGCCCACAGAACCAGTAGTAAAAAAATTTAGAACCCACCCCTGCCCTATACCATTTCTGACAGATGGCAGTCCGGTCTCTTCTTGAAAGCTCCCACAACTTCTGAAGGCAACGTCTGTTCCATTGGTTGATTGTTCTCACTGTCAGAAAATTTCTCCTTATTTCTAGGTTGAATCTCTCCTTGGTCAATTTCCATCCATTATTTCTTGTATGGCCTTCAGGTGCCTTGGAAAATAGTTTGACCCCCTCCACTCTGTGGCAGCCCCTCAAATATTGGAACACTGCTATCATGTTTCCCCTGGTCCTCCTCTTCACTAGACTAGCCATGCCCAGTTCCTGTAACCGTTCTTCATATGTTTTAGCCTCCAGTCCCCTAATCATCCTGGTTGCTCTTCTCTGCACTTTTTCTAAAGTCTCAACATCTTTTTTATAGCGTGGTGACCAAAACTGGATGCAGTACTCTAGGTGTGGTCCTACTAAGTTCCTTACATACAGGTTAATCCTTGACTTAAAACCAGAGTTAGAACCAGAATTTCCATCTTTAAGCAAGACGGTTGTTAAGTGAGTTTCATGACCTTTCTTGCCATGTTTGTTAAGCAAATCATTATAGTTGTTAAATGAATCATGCCGTTGTTAAGCAAATCCAGTCTCCCCCATTTACTTTGCCTGTCAGAAGCCAGCTGGGAAGGTTGCAAATGGTGGTCGCACGACCACAGATGCTGCAACCATTGTAAACACAGGCGTGTTGCCAAGTTCCCAAATTTTGATTACATGACTATGGGGATGCTGCAGCAATAGTAAGTGTGAGGACTGTCTGTCGGTCCCTTTTATCACTTGTGCTACAACTTCCGATGGTCACTAAACAAAAGGTTGTAAGTCGAGGACCACCTTTATTTCACTAACTTCCGTTTATTTTATTGATAAAATAAGTCCCATGTCATATAATATTCAGTTTGTTCCTTTTCCTTGATTGCTAGTGTTAGTCTATTCATTTCTGCACATTCTAATATTTTCCTAATCACACTTTCATCTGTGGGAATCTCTTCACTTTTCCAATTTTGTGCAAATACAATTCTAGTTGCAGTTAATATATGAATAATTAAATATGCATTCCCCTTATTATATTTTTCGGGCAAAATCCCCAACAAGAATATTTCTGCTTTTAAGTCAATGTGCTGCTTTATCATTTTTTCCAACCACGTATGTATTTTTGATATGTTAAGAGAGAGAAGCAAATATTATGGTTATTATGTATATTATCATTTTAATGTTATAGAATTAATATGAAAGTAATGAATATTGCTGTAAATTTTGATTATTACTTTATAAAGATATCTGTAACCTGGACGACACACTGTTCAATTGAAGACGGAATTATTATATTGAAAAATAAAAAATTTAATTTAAAAAAAGAAAAGTTGAGGACCACCTATGTCTGTCATCTTGTCATAAAAAAGAAAGTTTGTTGCTTGAATTTAGGTTTGGTCCGCACATGCAGAGCAGAAGAGTTGGAAGAAGAGTTTTCAGAGCTCCAATGAGTAAAACAGAAAATATTTGTGACTGCTCCCCTAGTGCTAGATTCCTCCCAAAAGTTTAAGGGAATTGATTTTGTTTTCTGAGCAAAATTCTGTTGCAATATTTTTAGGATCAGACTCAATAATGATAATAAAGATTAGAGGTTTAAATATATCTCTCTTTAATCATAACAGGCATTCTATATTCACTGAATATTCACAGATAGAAGCGAGGAAAATGGTGAGGGTGGCTCCTTATATATACAAAGGGCGGAGTCAAGGATGGGAGTGGTGAATTATGAATACATTAGGAAACAAAGAATAAGTTAACCCCCGATATCCCATATATACATTATTTACACATTAGGGAATAAGGCATTTACATCTGACAAATCCCCCTCTAAATGCCGGTTCGCTATACAACACCAATTACATTCAGATTCAGGACAATATAAGACATATAATTTTGAAGTTAAATATTTGTGCTGTTTAGAAGGTAAAGGCTTCGTTAATATGTCAGCTAATTGTTCAGAGGTATCACAATGCACTGCTTTGATAAATCCATCTTGAGACAATTGTCTCACATGTTTAAACTTTATATCTATATGCCTGGATCTTTGTCCAATGGCATCGGATCTGGATATTTCAATGGCTGCTTTATTATCTTCATGCATAACAAAAGGTAAAGCAGGTTTTTTCCAGACATCTGAAATCAAATCATTAAACCATACAAGGTTATTTGCAGCTTTGGATAAACAAACATATTCCGCTTCTGTGGTTGAAGTGGCTACCAGTTCTTGTTTACCAGTGTACCAGTAAACTGGACAGTTATTTAATAGAAAAATATAACCAGAAGTGCTCTTTCTGCATGATATATCTCCAGCCCAATCCGCATCTGCGTAACAAGTAAGTTTTGGTTCTTTGTCATTACTAGGTTCTAATACTAAACAAAAGTCTAATGTACTTTTTAGATATCTTAGAATTCTTTTGACAGCTTCCCAATGATACATAGTTGGTTTACTAACATGTCTTGACAATAAATTGAGAGGTAATGCAATATCTGGCCTGGTCCAATTAGATATATAAAGAAGTGAACCTATGACTGATCTATAAAATGTATTATCTTTGAATTCAGGGGAAGACTCATCAGTGTTTCTAAGGAAATCAGTTTGCATAGGAGTGTCACATGGTTTAGCATTGTTTAAATTGCATTTGTTTAGAAGTTCAATAATCTTATCTTTCTGAGTAAGTTTGAATCCCCTTCTAGTTTTGTTAATTTGTACACCAAGGTATTTGTTTACTTTACCTAGAGATTTCAACGAAAAATGTTCGTTTAGCTTATTTACAAAGGTTTCTCTTCTCTCCTTGTGTTTTCCTATATATAAAATATCATCTACATAAATTAACACGAATTCAATGTGATCATCACTTTTTTTTACAAAGAAACAGTTATCAGCGGTGGTAGCGTTAAAATCCATGGTCTTAAGTACTTTTACCAAACAATCATACCATCTTTTGCCAGATTGTTTTAACCCGTATAGACTCTTGTTCAATAGCCAGATTTCATTCTTATTAGTGTATTGACTGTGTGGTGCCCTTACATATATTTCCTTATCTAGTTTTGCGTGTAAGTACGCAGTCTGTATGTCATATTGAAATACATCAAGATTGAGTGCAGATGCCACTACCAGAGCTGTTTTAACACTCTCTGTTCTCACTGTGGGAGAGTATGTGTCAGTATAGTCCTCCGGATATTTTTGTGCATAACCTTGTGCAACTAATCTGGCTTTGTATAGAGTATTGCCTCCTTCTAGATTCTTAATTTTATAAATCCACCTAGTACCTATGATTGTTTTATCTTTAGGTGCAGTCGCAGGTGTGAATACATTTAATCCTTGCAAACTTTCCATCTCTTTTTTCATAGCTAGTTCCCATTTTTCCTTTTCTTCATAAGGGAGTTTTAATACTTCCTCATATGTATTAGGTGTTATTTGTTCACCATCCATATGCATTATGTAATCTCTGTATTTACCTGGTATTTGATTTCTATTGTTTCTAATAGCTCTTTCAGGTTTGCTATGGTTGTCATGCAAATATCTTGCTTCCTTTTTTGTTAATGTGTCTGTCTTTATTTTGTGCTGACTATTTGTCCAAGTTTTGGTTTTGTTTGTATTTTTGTTGATATTTTGATTTTCTAATGTTCCTTCCTCACAAGATTTTGTGTCTTTGCATTTATCTGGAAATATTTCATTAAGATGTAATTTAGACCAATTAGCTTGTTCATGGAACACAGCTGTTCTGGAGACTATAAATTTGTTATTATTATCAATGAATCTGTACCCTTTGGTGCCAGTTTCATATCCCATAAATCTTAATCTTCTGGATACGTTTTCTCCCTTTCTTCTCAACTGCTTAGGTATGTGTACGTCTGCAGTGACTCCAAATATGTGCATGTGTGCTAATTTGGGTTTCCTATTATACATCACCTCATATGGTGTTTTATTCACAATACTGGACCAGGTTCTATTTTGAGTGTAATTTGAATAATGTAAGGCTTCTGACCAAAATTGTTTGCCTAAACCAGCATCCTCTAATGTGCACCTAATCATGGTTTGTAGTGTGGAATTCTTTCTCTCTGCAATCCCGTTTTGGAATGCAGAAAATGGACTAGACGTGAAATGTAGCATTCCTCTATCCTTTAACCATTGGGAGAATTCTTTAGACATGAATTCACATCCCCTATCTGTCATAATTTGTTTTATTCTGATATTATGTTGTGTTTCTATGCGTTTGTAGAATTCCTTAAATTTCTGAAAGGTTTCATCCTTGTGTTTTAATGTGTAAACAAAACCATAGCGACTGTAGTCATCTACTATTGTTAGGAAGTAACGTTTTCTATAAGTGATTGATGGAGTTAATGGACCAACTAAGTCCATATGTACTAAGTCAAAAATTTTGTTAGTTGATCTGTTGGATTTTTTTGGTCTGGGACTAGTTTTTAGTTTAGTGGATTTACATACTGAGCATTCCAAATAATTTTCACAATTTTTTATTTTGACACCTTCTGCGTGTTCAGTCATTTTTTGTACTACAGGAAAACTTGCATGTCCTAACTTCCTATGTAAGATGTGAGCACACTCATCATGAATTGGTTTACCTATTCTTGGTTTCTTCTCTTTGTGTGTATTTGTGTGATCATGAGATATTTCACATTCATCATTGTCACTGTTACTAACATTTTCATCATCTGCCTCAATACAATCTTCCATATTTGAGTCAATGTTATGTAACCATCTTTCTTTTGTTACCAGATAGGGTAGGCCTCCTTTAATCATCACAGTACCTACATTTGTTTTGTCCTTCTCTAAAGTTGCTTTCCCCTTTGAGAAAACTATATTGATATCAGAATCTCTACTTAGTTTTATGACACTTAGTATGTTATGAGGTATTTCAGGAATTAACAATACCCCCTCTATTTTTCCTAGACCAGGCAATGTTATGTTTCCTCTGCCTAATACTTGAACCTTTTCTTGATTAGCTACCTTTATTACAAACTTATCTTCTGTAAATGAAGACAGAATATTTTTGTTATTAGTGGTGTGATTGGTTGCCCCAGAATCGATAAGCCAATTATTGTTCTCATTTTGTTGTGTTTTAGTGCTGTCTTGTTTATTTAGTCCATTCAGTGAACCAGATTTTCTCTCTTTTGAATTTTCTCTACCCCCTCTACTTTCTCTGTAATTTGGTGGGCTTCTATATTTATATCTATCTGTGGAAGACTGTCTATAATCGTATCTGCTTCTATATTCTGGTCTATGTCTCTCCTTTGATATTTTGGGACAATCTCTTCTATTGTGTTCCCTGGACCCACAATTGTGGCATTTAAAAGTTTCATTGTATTTTTCTTGGAAAGCTACCTTCCTAAAAGATTTGTGTTCTGTGTGATTGTTAGAACGATTTCTTCTTGAATTGTCTTCAGCTATCAATTTGTTAGATAGACTCTCTATGGATAAATATCCTAGATTGATGGTGTCTAAGTGTGACATAAAACTATCCCATGATGAATCAAGTGAATTGATAATAACACTTTTCATTGTTTGATCTGAAATCACTTCCCCCCTCAGATGCAGCTCAGCTCTTATTTTGTTTAGAGATATCAAATGCTCACTTATGGAAACCCCTGGTTTTACTCTAGAAGAAAAGAAATCCTTAGACATTCTTGTAGTGGTAGCTACACTGTCGCTGTGAAACAGATTAAACATGCATTGAATTATTTCTGAAACAGTTAGGTTTGGTTTGATACTATGATACATTGCAGGAGATACGCTAGATATTATTAAGAAGAATGCTCTATGATGTAAACAATCTATTTTTAAAGTCCAAGGTCTTCTTGGAGGACTAGTGATAAAGAATAGTAAATTTTCTTTCATAAAGACAACCTGGAGCTGTTGATACCACTCTTGCAAATTAATGCCATCAACTCTAAGTTTTGGGAAGTCACTGGGTAAGTTTCCCACATTATTTTGTCCATTACTTACAACCTGAGGTAGTCCGTGATCTCGCAAGTGCAGGAAATTGCAAAACGGCATGGGGATGCTCGCAACGAGTCTGCGCGGTTCTCTGGCCAGTTCAAGTCTTTCCGGACCGTCTACGTGGTTTCGCACATGCGCGTTGCTCATTTCTTCTTTGGCATCGTCGTGGAAGGTTCTCTCCATTTCAGCTCGTTCGCTCTGCTCCTCTTCAGACGAGTCGGTCTCTGGCTCGGTTTTAGGAGTTCTGATGGCGGCGACTGTTCTTCTCTTTCTCTTGTGTGCGTTGATATTTGATCCGGTCTGCGGCGTGGGGCGGAATCGGCATGGCTCTCTGGGCTCGGGCGTCGTCGCTCTCGAAGTCAGGATGGGAGCGTGTAGGTCTTGAGGTATCGGCTTGTTCTCTTGCTTCTTCGTTGGCGCTTTGGAAATTTTTAATTTTGGCCCAAATGCAGCAAAAAGCGTCTTCATTGCTGATTTTATTTGGGATTTGGTTAAATCGTCTTCGCTTTCTGATTCGGGTTCTTCTGGAGATTTCGAATCTTCCTTTTCACTTTCGTTGTCTGATAACGTTTTTCGCGCCAGAAATTTTGAACTGAGCATTTTGATTGGCTCTGCTTCGCTCCCTTTGGAGGCTTGTTGAAACCAAGATGGCTGCCATTCAAAATTTCGCGCGGTATCACATCTTTTCTTTTTCATAATGACTTTCTCTGTAGTCATATCACTCACAGTTTTTTGGTCTTTGGGTTTCTCTTTGACGATGTTTTTCTCTCTCGCTGCTCCGCTGTTTTTCAGCATTTCTTGGAGATTCGCGATGAGACTTTCATCATTCTTCTGGCTTTTTAATAGCTTTAATATTTCTGACCTGAGTTCGTTATTTTCTATTTCGATTTCCTCCTGGCCATTATTTTCATTTGTCAGTTCTTCTTCTTCTGTGGTGTACTCTTCGGATTCTCTCGAAATCGCGTTTGTGGATTCGTTGATTATTTCTTGTTCAGTTTCTATTTCTTTGCTGTAGGCCCTGGTGTTGGGCCTATCTTTCTTAGACATTTTTAATTATTTATTGAGTCAATTAACCATCCTCTGCTACCAGCTTGTTGCAATATTTTTAGGATCAGACTCAATAATGATAATAAAGATTAGAGGTTTAAATATATCTCTCTTTAATCATAACAGGCATTCTATATTCACTGAATATTCACAGATAGAAGCGAGGAAAATGGTGAGGGTGGCTCCTTATATATACAAAGGGCGGAGTCAAGGATGGGAGTGGTGAATTATGAATACATTAGGAAACAAAGAATAAGTTAACCCCCGATATCCCATATATACATTATTTACACATTAGGGAATAAGGCATTTACATCTGACAAATTCAAGATGGGAGTTTCTCATGAATACAGGTAGTCCTCAACTTCTGACCACAATGGAGCCCAACATTTATGTTGCCAAGTGAGAAATTTGTTAAGTGAGCTTTATCCCATTTTACAACTTTTCTTGCCACAGTTCTTAAGTGAATCACTGCTATTGTGTAGAGGGCTTCAGTAGGCAAGAAGCAGACCAGCATAGCTACAACAGCATTTATTGACTCAAAACTGGAACTGAGGAACAGCAGGCAAATGCCTGTAATTTATACTCTAGGCCTGTGATGACGAACCTGTGGCACGCGTAGCCATATTGGTGGGCACGTGAGTTTAGCTCCGGTGCGCATGCACGCGCCGGCCAGCTGATTTTCGGTCCTTCTGGGCCCACCAGAAGTAGGGAAACAGGCTGTTTCCTGCCTCAGGAGGACCTCGGGAGCTGGTGGGGAAGGCCCGTGTTTCTCTCTCCCTAGCCTCCAGAGCCTTTCTAGGAGTCTGGAGAGGGCAAAAACAGCCTTCCCCACCTCCCCAGTGTCCCTCTGGAGGCCGGAAACAGCCCGTTTGCCAATTTCTGGTGGGACCGGAAGTCCCGTTTTTTGCTGTTCCCAGACTCCAGAGCCTTTCGAGGAGTCTGGGGAGGGCAAAAACTGCCTTCCCCATCCCCCCCACAGAGGCCCTCCGGAAGCCGAAAATGGACCGTTTGCCAACTTCCAGTCCCCCAGGCTGGGGACAGCAAAAAACGGGATTACCGTGCCATCACATGCCAGGAGTGTGGGGAGCGTGGGGGGGGGGTCGCATGCACAGATGCAGGGTGCATAGAATTATGGGTGTGGGCACACCAGTGCGTGACACACACCCCGCTCCTGGCACACAATGGCAAAAAGTTAGCAATCACTGCTGTAGGCCCACAAGGCCTTAACCAATCATAATCCTTGAAAAAGCCCACCCAAATATGAATGTTCCAAGTTTCCCTCCAAAACAGTTGGAGCTAACAGTGAGGGTCATCTAAAGGTTAGTTTCACTTTAGCAGGGCGTAACACAACTATATACATTCAATACATAACAACTGCAATTGTTAAATTAGTAACATCGTTTCGTTTCCCCATTGATTTTGCTTGTCAGAAGGTCGCAAAAGGGGATCACAGGACTTCAGGGCATACAACTGTCATAAATGTGAGTTCATTCTTAAGCATCTGAATGTAAATCATGTGACCATGGGGATGCTGCAATGGTCATAAGTGTGAAAAATGGTCATGAGTCACTTTTTTCAATGCTGTTATAACTTTGAATAGTCACTAAGCGAACTGTTGTAAGTCAAAGACTTACCTATATTTGTATATCAATGATTACGGCCAGTGGTGGGTTGCTACTGGTTCACCCCAGATTGGGTGTGTGGGTGAACAGAGGCTCCTGCCGCCACTACCGGTTCGCCCGATCTGGGGCGAACCGGTAATGGTGGCGGGAGCCTCCATCCACCCACCTGGACGCTTCTGCGCATAAGCATTGTGAGCGCATGCAAGCGTGCTCGCGCCCACGAGCAAACCAGTAGTGATGGGTTTTGAAGCCCACTACTGATTATGGCACAGTATCAAGTCCCAACAGCAGAATACAACTCAGCAGGAGAGCTCACTATGAAACACAATAGTTAATTTATTGTTAAGAAGGTAAAACATTAAGGTGCCAAATCTTGAAAGCTGAGTAAGACAGAATTGTAGCGTTCATTTTTTAAAGTACACTACACGCATTAAAGCAGGGTCTCTGAGAATCATTTCAACTGCTTTTTTCAGGACCAATGAGCTAACCATCCTTTTTCTTAATTAGATAGATCCTAAATTATCCATCTGCTCATTGTTAATAGTGGTTGGATACACCTCCTTTTCTTCCCTGCTCCACAATCTCTTCTGAACACATTTTCCCATTGGATCTTAAGACAGGAGGCTACCTATAAGAGCACAAGGCAGGCTGAATATCACACTGTTTTCTCCTGCACTACTCCCAACATCTGTTGCCCAACGTCCCTGCTTCAGTCTAGCTCTTTGTACAGCCAGCCCTGCCTACTGAAACAAATCAGAACAGAAAACCAGCGCAGCAGGCAAAAATCTGGGCTCGTTTTCTGTTAAGAGGAAATGTATAGTTTTACTAACATAATGGAGCCTTTCATACCAGAAATGTGAGAAGATGCAAAGATCTTGCTTTAAATGAAATTTAGAACTGCAGAAGTACTGCTGCGGTGACCAGATAACAATTGCAATGCAAAATGAGGATTATTTTATCCATTGTTCTTTTGGGACATTGGGCTATGATCTTTTTGATTTGTGACAATGAGTAGAAAAAAAAAGAGCAGAAAAACCTGAATCACAGGTTCATTTCAGAGACAGCATTGGAATCAACCAGTTTTCTGAACTGCCTTTCAGTCCCTGCCATTATTCTGCCAAATGTGTACCATCTACAAAGATGCTGGAAAAAGGGAAGAAAGGTTTATTTAAAAAATAATTACAGGATGTCATCCAAAGGAAGACCAAGTATTATCCAACCATAGTTAATTTTTTTTTTCAGACAGAGGCAGACAAGGGCAGAAGATTAAAAAAAATTGGTGGCTGTGGAGAAAGCTAATTGGTTCAGGAAATGAGGTGTTGATGCTGTTGACTCAACTCTTTAAAGCGATGCTACTTTGAAACTCAAATACTTGGGCCACCTAATGAGAAGGAAGGACTCACTGGAGAAGAGCCTAATGCTGGGAAAGTTTGAGGGCAAAAGAAGAATGAGACGACAGAGAATGAGGTGGCTGGATGGAGTCACTGAAGCAGTCGGCGTGAGCTTAAACGGACTCCAGAGGATGGTAGAGGACAGGAAGGCTTGGAGGAACGTTGTCCATGGGGTCGCAATGGGTCGGACATGACTTCGCAACTAACAACAACAAAAACTTTTACAAAACTAATAAATATCCATCAAAGGGACCAAGCTAATCTACTTCTTTTCTGTAATGAACATACAATAGTATAAACAGGTTTATGGAACCCCCAAATGAAATAAACTGGCCAAAATCAGTTGAGAGCAGCAATTCTCACAAGATCTCAGTTTTCGCATGAGATAATATTAGCATGCCAAGGATTCATAATATTTAGTGTATAAGAAATACACTAAATATTATTTGGTGGTCCACTCCGCCAGAATTGATGATGCACTCATGCTGGGAATTGTTTTAGATTGTCCCCTATTTTTTTGGAGTTTAGAAGTGATTGCTTATCTTTCATGACTCTAATCAAATAGAATGGCCTCTTTTTGGAACTGAAATTTGCTTCATTAGTAGTTGAGATACATATCAAGATGATAATTTATTTTAGTGATTGCTCCATTTTTGTGATTGGTCACAATCAGCCAGATGTTTAAACTCAACTTGACATTTTTATCCCTGTTGAGTCCTGTCAAGGACCTGAGATAGGCAGATGTTGATGTTTCATGGTGGTAAAGATATTGTCACAGGATGTAAGCTGTTCCAAGTATAGCTGCCTTTTGCAATTGACGGATGGTGATTTTGTCAATGCCAATGATGTTCAATTGGTACTGGTTCAATTGTTTTGGGATTGCACCCAAGGTGCCTATTACTATTGGTACTATCATTGCTTTCTTTTGCCACAGTCATTCTATTTCTATTTGCAGATATTTGTATTTTGTTTCTTTTCTCTAGTCCTTTCTCACTATTATGGTTATTTATCATATTTTAAATGTATTCAAATTTCTTGCAGACATTTTGATTGTACTGGGATGTCTTAGCTTTATCACTGTTGGCCACTATTGTTATTAACTGCAGTGTGATCTTTGCAGATTCAGCAGTATACAAATGAAACAAATAAAGAATAGAAGGTTGATACAACTCTATTGGAATTTAAATGCATGCTGAAATATTTCTACTCATTGTGGCACTACACTGCACTGAACTAGATATGGTCATTCATATATTTTATATTATTCAGAATGTTTACTACTGCATTTTGTGTGGTTTTCTATTATTTTGTATTACGGTGATTGGACAGGGGTTTTTTCCTACTTTGGAATTGCTAGAGTATATAATAATTCTTCATAAACAGTTAGGGATGTCACTGCAGGAGAAGCACTAAAACACTCAGAAAAGGATATCAATTGCTAATACTGCCAGACCATGGCACTTTTGCACTCTATTACAGTAGTATAAAAAGTGCCCAGCAGAAAGAGCAGAGGGCATTGAAGCAACTAATTGCACACTAATCCCCAAATGGCATTTGGCAAAATCTTTCCTGAGTTGGTTTCCAAGCCTATGTATGAGACTGTGCAGAATTCTATTATCGTATTATGCAAATTTATCTTCGTCTAAAACAAGAACGAGAAACTTAAGACCCATAAATTCTCCAGTCTTTGTTTTTGCCATTCCTAGAGCTTTTCTACAATTGCACTGCCACAATTTAGTGAATACAAAGCCAGTTCCTCGTAGCATGTTGGGTTTTATTTTTCCATGGAAATAAGAACAAAAATGAGTGTGTTAAGCCATTGTTAAGCTTTAAGACACTTGTTTTCTTTCAACACCATCCCCAAAAAGGCCTTTAAAAAAGAAAAGCTTTTTCCTCTCCAGGGATCTCACTGGAGAATTGGTGACCTCAGAAAAATTGTAGCAACATGCAATGAAATGAAGGGAATGTTCATTGTATGTATATGTTTGCTTGCTCTCTCTATGCACACATGGAATAATGCATGCTCTCTCACACATAAATATTCCCCACACATACAAATATATTAACAGAACTGTAGTTTACAACTTCTCCTGCTTTTGCCATTCACTTCGCATCATAAATCAACATTATATGGTCTGTGCATCCTTTGAGATTAAAAATAATACATTCAAAATTGGATTTCCTATTTTATCATTCTTCATGATGAAAAGAATCCTTTGTAATGTAGAAATTCTTGTCAATTTTATACTTCATGCTGTAGCACAATGTGCCGACACAAAGCCTTGCGTATTTCCAAAGCTGTGCACCCAAGAGGAGATTTTGCGGTGCCTATTTTTCATAAAAAAGGATTTGGTCTCCCTCTTTTCTGAAGCATGTCTGCTTTAATCTACCACAAAGAGCAATCTCCCCGCTTCTCAGAAGTCTTTGGTTCCAATCAAGCACAGCCATCCTATTTCGATCACCAGTGTGACAGAACATGCTGGGTCTGTAATTATAAAACACAATTACAATATTATAAGGACTACTGCATTTCAGCAACTTGTCAGGAAGCAAAACTAGGCAATTCATGCATACAGATTCCCTTTTGTTAGGTATATTCAGTGGTGGGATTCAGCCAGTTTGGGCAAATCAGTAGTTAAATTGATGGCTGGCCCCGCTCCGCCATACCTCTTCCAGGAGTCCCCACGTGCCCCATTTTGTCTCCCAGGTAAGTGCAGGGAGGCCTAAAATGGGGCACGGGAGGGTGCAGTGGACACCCCCACCGCCCCACAGCCTATTTTTGTTCCCAGGAGGCTGCAGGGAGGCCTACTAGGCTCAAAACAGGGCCCCACCCCTGGGCCTGTTTTTGCTCCCAGGGGGTGCAGGATGCCGTGCTGCCTGTCACACCCCCTGGCCACGCCCACCATGGCCACACCCATGGTGGTCATTAGGGCAGAGAAGGTTGTTAAATTATTTGAATCCCACCACTGAGTATATTCAAGCAGAGGCCTGCTAGTCATTTGAGAGAGAGGCTTTAATTTGGATTCCTACACTAAGGAGACTTAAATATGATCAAATTGCCCTGTGATTCTAATCACCTAGGATAGTGGTCCTTGTTTAGGGATAATTTATAGTGTCTACGGAGATTATCAGTCATCCAGGTCATGGTTGTCCCAAAGGTGTTTTTTCAAGAGGCAACTGGACTTTGTTTGCTTTTCCTTGAAGACGTTTCACTTCTCATCCAAAAGCTTCTTCAGTTCTGAAGAAGCTTCTTGGAAGAGAAGCGAAACATCTTCAAGGAAAACAAAGCAAGTCCAGTTGCCTCTTGAAAAAGCTCCTTTACGACAGTTACGACAGCGATGGAAAAGTAGCCTTGCCACCAATTCTTGCATTTACAACCTTTGCAGGTCAGCAAAGGGAAGCTAAAGATCATAAGCCCGGTTGTGGTTTCACTTAGCAACTACTCTGCTTAACAAAGTCGCTAAAAGAGGACCACCTCTAACAGCATTCCAACAAGGGAACCCACTTCCCTAAGAAATGATGCATTGTCTTTCCTTGAATGTATTCAAGAGGCTAAGCCATCATCTTCCTGGAGTGCTTTGATTCGGATTTCTGCACTGCAACAAGGAGTTGGTCCTGATGACATAGGCCAGCGGTCCCAAACCTTTCTGGCTCCGTGGATCAACAGTGGCACTGAGCCACTGGCGAAGGTTCGTGCACGCACCCACTGCTTGTGCAAATAAAGCTTTGTTCAGTCAAATACTGCTTTTGTGCAGCCAGGTTCCCAATAGGCAGCAGCCTGGTACCCGGCCACAGGCTGGGAATTGGGGACCCCCGACATAAGCAACCCACTCCAAATCCTATGATTCTATGCCAAAGTACCCCATGATAATTAGTAATACTAGAACTCCATCACTGATTTCAAAAAGACCAAAATGGGTTCCTCTGCACCTAAAGGAATCCTCTAACATCTGTGAATTCCTGCTCACAAACCTGCCCAATAAAGCATATATCCAGGACAGATTTTTTTTTTAAATGTATTTCTTTTTCCAACATTCTTATCTTTAAAATCCTAGAGGGGGGGGGAGCAACTGTATTTTAAAACCATAGAAAAAGTTGCATAGGATACTATAACTGTCTTTTATGTACACCGAGAGCGTATGCACCAAGACAAATTCCTTGTGTGTCCAATCATCCTTGGCCAATAAAGAATTATGTTCTGTTCTGTTCTATTCATGGCTTAGAACCTGGTTATTTACGGGACCACCTGCTACCACCAATAGCCTCCCACCGGCCAGTATGCTCCCATAGAGAGGGGCTCCTCCAGGTGCCGTCGGCCAAACAATGTCGGCTGTCGGCCCCTAGGGGGAGAGCCTTCTCTGTGGGGGCACCTACGATCTGGAACGAGCTCCCCCCAGAGATACGGAGGATCCCAGATCTGCGCACCTTCCGCCGCGCGCTTAAGACTCTTCTATTTCATCAAGCTGGCCTGGCCTAAATCTTCCCCTTTTAATGTGGAAATTTTAAATTTGTTTTAATTATAGGGTTATGGGTAAGGCGTTTTAAATTGGGGAGCCATTTTGGATTTAATTTTGTTTTAAATGTATTTTAATGTTTATATGGTATGTTTTTTAATCTTGGCTGTTCACCGCCCCGAGTCCTTCGGGAGAGGGGGCGGTATAAAAATTTAATAAATATAAATATAATATATAAATATTCTAATTTTTAAAAATCAACAGACTAACTGGAAAGGGATGGTTCACTATTCTAACTGTCCACTAAATATGAAGATATTGCCCTGATTTACATTATTTGTGTAATGAAGTCAGGACAGAGATCATTTTATTTGCATAATAGTGCTATTATTCAAATGAAGCAGATCAGAGCAACAATGAATTTCTGAATTTTTTGCAATCTACGGTGGAATACTTTATTGAGTTGCTTATTTTATTTCAAAAATGTATATTCAAACACCGTAACTCTGAATAGATTACACTTAAACCCCAAATAAGCAAAACCATATAGTGTCGTGGCCTAGGACTCTGAAAAAACTACTCCAACTGAATCTGTGAAATTTCAGTTCAGGAGATGCCAAGCCAGAAATCACCTGAGGCTCATCCAACACAGGCACCATCCGAACACCTGGAGCAATCAGATGATGACAGGCAGTCTTAAAGCCCTTGAACTCGGGGAGTGGAGCAGAGAGTAGAGCAAGGTCGCTCAATGAGGCTCCTTGCCAAGCAAGGAAGTAACTCTTGATTAAAGACAACTGGCTATAACTTGATTTACAAGCAGCCCTCTGATTTCCTGCTCTGGTGTGTCATTGTTGTAAAACTCTGACCTTGGATTGACAAACTCTGACAAACCTGACTTGGCTCTCGGAACTTTGGACTGAATTTGGACTACAGTATAGTATTGTTCTCTGTGCTTCTATTGAAAGTGAAACCACTCAGGCAAGCATTTTTCTCCAAAATACTCTGTTTTGATTTATATTCCTTTCCTTGTCTGTGAACTATTCAGCCTTGAGTAAATTGCTATTTTCACCTAGCAATTGAGTGTGTATCAGTTTGGAACCTGAAACAGGATAGACAGTTCTGATACACTGAAAACAAGCCCTTGATAGGCAATTAGGGACTTGAAACTATTCTCTAGGCTGGGACCCCCATCATCCTAGCCACGGTGTCTGAGTAACTAACTGGGTTGTCACATCACCAATTTGAGGACAAAGGCCAGAATCAGCAGAAGAAGCCACTCCATGTACTCAAGCAGTACATGGAGTGGCTGAACCAGGGGTGAAATGCACTTACCTTCACTACTGGATCACAAATATGAGTGTGTGTGCGCGCATGTGCAGAGGGTCAAAAACGGGATGTGATGACATCCGGGTAGGTGGGCGGAATCTCCCGCCACTGGCCCTACCGGATCGTGCAAGCCGGATAGATCTGGGTGAATTTCACCACTGGTCTGAAAACTTAAACTTGCCTTATAATTCATAAGCCACAAGGAAGATACAGTCTGTATTCACTAGGAAGATGAAGGAAAAACCTATCATGAATCCCCAGGTCAGACGCTATCATCTCACATAGTCCAAGGAGTAGCATAGAGGTAGTCCTCAACTAGCAACCATTCAATTAGTGACCATATGAATTTACAAGAGCACCGGGAAAAGTGACCTATTGCTTTTCGCCCAACCGTAGCAACATTCTCATGGCGCATGATCAAAATTCGGGCACTTGGCAACTGACATATGACAGTTGCACTGTCCTGGGGTCATGGGATCACCATTTGTAACTTTCCCAGCTGCCTTCTGACCAGCAAAGTCAATGAGGAAAGCTAGATTTAAGCCCATTTGTGGCCAAAAAGAAAAACAAAAACCAACATAAATCATGTGACTTTGGGATCTTGCAAATGATCATAAATGCAAGCTGTTGCCATGCACCCAAAATGTGACCATGTCATGATTTTGTGGGGCATCAGAACTACAAATCTAAGCTGCAAGTTCCTGTTTTGGAGTTTGTTGTAACTTTGAACAACGCTAAGCAACCAGTTGTAAATTGAGGACTACCCTGCACATACCTTTTATTCCTTTTGCAGGAAACTTACTGTTCTAAATATACGAAGTTACTGAGTTTCCTTGTCAGCCTTCCTGTAAATAAATTTACTTTTTTTTTGCCATCTAAGGAGACTTGATCGTAGATCTTGGATTTAAACCGGCAGATGCCACTGAATAGATTACACAATAGTATTACAGTGGGGGGGGGGGAATTAGAGAACACCCATATACTTCCACACCCCTCTCTTGCTCTCACTTTCTTGCTCACTTGCTAGAGTACAATATACTCAAATATTTTGAGGAACATTCAATGATTGTTCATGTTAAAACTTGCATTAGCATTGAGTGGTTCCATATCTTGATGTTACTTATAGTCCAGTTATCAGAAAAAGAGATGAACCGTGGCAAAAGATTATATCCACATGCACAAGTATAGCATTGAAAATGATGGACATTTCCCCCCAATTAAGTACAAGTCTCTCTCTTTCATCTGGTTTTCGTTCTGCTCCACTTTCAGAGAGCCCCAAACTATTTATCCAGCTTGAAAGTTTCACCACGCAGCTCTGAAGCCAATGTTTTACTCATTAAGAAGGGTGGAGTTCATCATAACAAGTATAGTCCTGTTGAGCAGAGAATAACATAGCAGGAAGAGGAGAAATCTTATGAATAACATAGCAGGAAGGAGAAATCTTATGAAGTTTTGCAGGATATGGTCTATGTCTTTAAAGGCACTGCCCATGCTTGGTAATGATTCAACAGTGAAGTTTAGGGTTAATTTTAAGCCCAGTTTCCCAAGGCTACAACCACACAACAATAGACCCAGTCTAGATTTTAAAACCCAGCTGAAGCTGATGGGATAATTAAAAGCTAGCTTCCAAATTGGTTTGCAGACATTTTATTATCCGACATCAGTGCTTGGTCAGTTCTCTTCTATTGGATTCTGAGAATGTTTCAGATTGCATTTATTACTATAAAAGTGTATTTAAAAAAATGAAGTGTGCAAACCAGCCTCCCCATTTCCTATGTCGGATGAGGGGAGCACATCTGTCTCCTTCTGTCCTGGCCACTTTTTACAGAGGCACGATTGAGAGCATTTTAACAAACTTAGCCATCACTGTTTGGTTTGGTGGCAGCAATGCCTCAGATAGAAAGTCCATACAGAGAATGGTAAGGACAGCCGAGAAGATTATAGAAAGTCACTTCCTATTATTCGGGATACTGCTTATAAGTGCTATGTGCTTAGAGCTCGAAGCATTGTTAGACACTCCACATGCCCACTTCACAGTCTGTTTCTGTTGCTCCCCTCCAAGAGGAGATTTCATAGTATCTATAGCAGGATACTAGATTCTGTAACAGCTTTGTTCCCCATGCCATCCGTCTGGTAAACTCACAAGATTCGTTTTTCTCACCATGTACATGTATACATCTGAACTAGACTGTGTTGTTTCTCCGTGACATATATGTGGGTATATGCAAATTTATTTATTTATTTATTTAATTTGTCATGCTTATGTAGTGCATATTGGAGGTGGTGATCCTTTGAGAGCTGCATGCAATGAAATTTCATTTTAATATATGCCGATTAGTGTACATTCGAAGTGACAGTAAAGTTATTCTAACTCTAAGCCTAAGTATGGTTCTTTTTTTTCATATTTCTTCCAAACGGATAAAAAATGATCATGTTAGCAAATAATTCCTTTAATGAGCAAGCAGCAGATGTTGAATATTTCAAGGGGTAACAAATTCTACATTTTCAATTTACGGGATCTACATATTTTGACCCAAATCCCACTAGAATAATAGAATTCAATTGTAAGCCTACAGCATTACTTCTGGTTTCATGTATTTAGTTCTCCAGCTTTTTAAAAAGAAAGGAATTTATTTTAAGATGACATGTTACAACTCCTTCTAGGTGATGCATGACTTTTACTCCTCCACAAGAAGGAAACAAGCAATCCAGAAGAATGCTGATAAACTGGCTTACATTTTGATGAAGGAATTGCAAAAATAAAACCTGCTTGCTTTCTTTAAAAGATCCTTGATCAAATGTCTTGGACTGTTAATCTCATTTATATCAGAGGAAGAGCAGAGAAACTGATAGTCTGAACTCATTTTCTGTATCGTAAGTAAAGAGGTCTTCCAATATCTAAGGGGCTCCACAAAGAAGAGGAAGTCAGCCTATTCTCCAAAGCACCTGAAGGCAGGACAAGAAGCAATGGATGGAAAATAATCAAGGAAAGAACTGATCTAGAACTAAGAAGAAATTTCCTGATAGTTAGAACAATTAATCAATGGAATGGTTTCCTTTCAGAAGCCGTAGGTTCTTCATCACTAGGAGCCTTGGTAGTACAGTGGTTTAAAGCACCCTGTTATTAAGACCAGATGCCTGCAATTACTGCAGGTTCGAATCTCGCCAGGCTCAAGGTTGACTCAGCCTTCCATCCTTTCTAAGGTAGGTAAATTGAGGACCCAGTTGTGGGGGCAATAAGCTGACTTTGTATAAATATACAAAAGGATGAAGGCTATTGCTTAGCACATTGTAAGCTGCCCTGAGTCTCCGGAGAAGGGCGGCATATAAATCAAATAAAAAAAAAAAAACTGGAGGTTTTCAAGAAGAGACTGGACAATCATTTGTCTGGAATAGTATAGGGCAGGGATGCCAAATTCAAGTCCGGCCCACAGGACCACCCTGGGAATGGTGAAGGACTGGCCCATAGTGCCTATGCCAGCAAAAACAGAGCTTGGGAGTGCTGCAGATAGCCCTTCCGAACTCTGTTTTCACTGGCAGAGGGTTGCAAGAGGCCATCGCAGTCGAAAATGGAGCTTGGGGACCCATTTTTACTGGCACCCCCAACACGAGTGACGTTGAGCTGGCCACACCCATCCTGGCCACGCCCACCCGGGCCCCCTGAGGTCAAACACAACCCTGATGCGGCCCTCAATGAAATCGAGTTTGACACCCCTGGTATAGGGTCTCCTGCTCAAGCAGGAGATTGAACCAGGACAGTGATGGTGAACCTTTTCGGCACCGAGTGCCCAAACCGGAACACGCGTGCACACTGGAGTCCCGGAAACTCAAAGACCAGCTGGCTGGCGTGCCTGTGCGAAGATCAGCTGGTCTTCGAGCATGCGCGTGCCAGAAACCAGAAGAGCAGCTGGCGACGGCATGCAATGCCCACAGAAAGGGCTCTGCGTGCCACCTCTGGCCTGTGTGCCGTAGGTTCGCCATCACGGAACTAGGAGGTCTCCAAGATCCCTTCCATCCTATACTATATTACTATACATATTTACTATATGTAAATGTAGGAATACAAATGAGTCTAAAATCTGAAAGGCTTTACTTTACTGAAACTATTGGACACTCTTCTCAACCATTCTGGAACTGATGGGAGTTGGAAACAACAGGTCGGGTTACAGAGAGCATATTTTAAGTTTAGAGCATGTCCAGAATGGTCAGAACAGTTTGGATCGCCCCCAGAAATTCTGGAATAGCTCTATGGTATGGAGTACTTCAAACTCAAAGCAGAACATCTCAGACTTAAATGCTTGAAAATTCTGTCCATCACCATGCAAAGCCAAGTTAAGGCATCAGGCTGGAACATTGGGAGACCAAGAGTTCTAGTCCTCCTTAGGCACAAAGCCAGTTTAGTGATCTTGGCCCAATACAGATAATTGTCACTTTAACCACCGTATTGGAGCCTGGAAGTACAGTTTTAAGTGGCCATTAAGTGGCCATTAAGCAAGTCACCCTGTGTCCATGCCTGATTTTACTATCTTTTTTTGCAGCAGAAGTGAAGCAAATGTCATAGTCGTTAAGTGAACCTGTTGCCTTCATTGGATGCTTTTTGCTGGAAACTGGCAAAAAAAATGCCAAAAATCATGGTCATATGGCCATAAGATGCTGCAAACAGCCATAAATGTGAGCCAGTTCCCAAGAACCCAAACTGTAATCATGTGCTGAAAGGAGTACAGTTGTCAGAACTCTGGAATTGTTTTAAGTAGCTATTGGGAAGTCTTTGAATAGTCGCTAACTTGTTGTTAAGCAAGGACTACTGCAATCCTCAGCTCGAAAAAGGTGGCAAAACCACATCTGAAATTTGCCAAGAATATTACAGGGATCTGTCTAGGCAGTCATCAGGAGTCAACACTGACTCAGACATATGGAAAGAAAGCCCACCACTATGATAAATGTTTAATAAAAAGAAGGACTGGGGGGGGGGCAAGATAAGATAATATCTCAGGGGCTGCCACAAAGAAGAGGGGGTCAACCTATTCTCCAAAGCACCTGAAGGCAGGACAAAAAGCAATGGGTGGAAACTAATCAAGGAGAGAAGCAACCTAGAACTAAGGAAAAATTTCCTGACAGTAAGAACGATCAATGGAATGACTTGCCTCCAGAAGTTGTGGATGCTCCAACGCCGGAGGTTTTTAAGAAGAAATAGGACAACTGTTTGTCTGAAATGGTATAGGTTTCCTGCTTGAGCAGGGAGTTAGACTAGATGACTTCCAAGTTCCCTCCCAACTCTATTATTCTGCTATAATCATATTGTGTGGCTATGGCTCCAGATGTGGTTGAATAACCAGTTTTTTTTAAATCTATTTAAGCTGTTGACTGTGGGTTCTGGGAGGCTGTGCCAAAGGCCATGGGATACTTTTTTGTCAAGTCTGAGACACTCTCCTGAACAATATTGGAGAGGGCTAGATATAGAATAGAATAGAATAGAATAGAATAGAATAGAATAGAATAGAATAGAATAGAATAGAATAGAATAGAATAGAATAGAATAGAATAGAATAGAATTCTTTATTGGCCAAGTGTGATTGGACACACAAGGAATTTGTCTTTGGTGCATATATTCTCAGTGTACATAAAAAGAAAAGATACATTCGTCAAGAATCATAAGGTACAAAACTTAATGATAGTCATAGGGTACAAATAAGCAATCAAATCATAGGAAACAGTCAATATGAATCGTAATCTCAGCCACTTGGCCACACTTGTGCTGAGCCTTTGCAACTAACTGGAAACTCATGGAATATTTGCCAGATGTGGGTTTATTTCTGCTACAAGCAGGCTACAAGTTACATTGAGCTTTACAATTGCAAAGTCGGGCTGAGAGCTTCCGCCTCTCAGTGCCAGTTTTCAAAGCAATGCGCCGCCCCTCTAATTGTCTAGGCACATGGCATCTGCTCTCTCAGCTGTCCTGCGGTCTGGATCAAACAAGGCACCTGCTCGTCGCTCCCAACGTCATCCGATAGTGCCGTGAGTCAGTGGCGGGTTGCCCCCGGTTTGCATCGGTTCTATAGAACCGGTAGTAAAACCGGCAGGAGGCTCTGCCCACCGATTCCAACGTCATCAAAACACTTCTGCACATGTGCCGAAGCTTCTGCTCATGTGCAGAAGAGAGTGCACGCGCGAGCAAAGCACAGCCCCACTGCGAACCGATAGTAAAGGTAAGTAGAACCCACCCCTGCCGTGAGTCCAGCATAGCTTGCCTGATCGATCACCCTGTGCCACCACCACCGTTTGTGTCCCCGTCTTTGTTGCAGTCCTCCCCCCGTATTTTCTCGCTGCAGGTCCTCGCGCCAGGTTTCTTGCCGCCCACCCGGGTTCCCGCATTTCTGTCCCGTCTGCAGCTCGTGTGTTGAGCTGCGGACGCGGCTCGACACATAAGGATACAAGCAAGAAGGTTACAGTCATACAATCATTAGTGGAAGTGGATTAGTGGAAGGGTCAGGTAACGGAGCCACAACAGAAGGAGACGGGTGATACGAACGATGAGAATTGCCATTTAAATTGACATTCTGCTATGTAGTTCAACGGATGCGTGTATGTATGTATGTATGTATGTATGTATGTATGTATGTATGTATTTATTTATTTATTTATTTATTTATTTATTGGTTTGATTTATATACCGCCATTCTCCGGAGACTCAGGGCGGCTTACAATGCGTTAAGCAATAGCCTTCATACTTTTGTATATACCTGCTTAGTAGGGCTTTCGGGGCCCCCTAAGCGGTGTTCTTTTTATACAAAGTCAGCTTATTGCCCCCACAATCCAGGTCCTCATTTTACCTACCTTTGAAAGGATGGAAGGCTGAGTCAACCTTGAGCCTGGTGAGATTTGAACTTGCAGTAACTGCAGGCAGCTGGTGTTACTTAACAGCGCTTTAGTCTGCTGCGCCACCAAGGCTCTATAATAAGGCCCCTTATTCTGACCAATCTCCCTCACAGAATTGTTATGTGGATAAAGAACTGGGTTTTGGGAGACCCAGGATATGCCTCTTTAAGACAAACTGGGTGTAATATGCATATAACTAAACAAAGAGAACTCTGTTAGAGAGTTTTGATTACGAGTCCCACAATATATGGAGCCAACTTTGGTCATTCTGCCAGCTAAACATCCGTTTTTATTTCCATTCAAGGTACAAATATGAAAGCAACATTAGTAAATTAATTTTTCATCAGAGGTTTACAGACACCAGATCTGGCATAACTCGCTGATAAGACACAATAGCATATGATTTCTGTGCAATATAACTGGATGTGATAGCACACCATTATCACAGGATGGCACTCCTCCTTGGATAGAAACCAAGAAAAGCAAATGCTGTGTTTGTTTAGGCAGCTGAAAATTACACCCTGAGCTAGCAAGAACGAACATTCTAGATCTACTCTATGCATATTTTGAGTGGGATTAAATATGCACTATACAAATAAGATAAAAAGTTAGTTGGTTCCTCAGGAGTTTCTATCATCCTAATGGTGGTATCTACTCATACTTCTGATTTTTAATTAGTTAGCTGTCAGGGATGGGGGGGGGATGAGTGGGAGGGAGAAAAATACCAAGATTGACTAAGCAACCATTGAACTTCGTCCTTACATGACCCTCCTTTCCCTGTGTACCTGTGGCACAACAGTGAAATTACACAACTGCAAATCAAAAGACAAGAAGTAGACTCTGCAGCACCTAAAGACTCACACTGATCATAAGAAAGTGTGTTTCTAAAGTGTCGCCCAAGCTATCTCAGAGAGTTTTTGTAACCCAAAGGTTCCTCAGAACCTGGTTGTACTATTAAGCTGAGGACCCAGAGGGATTATTGACGGCTCTCCTATTATTAATCTTCTTGCCTAATATTTCTTATTTTTAGTTTTATCTTCTCGTCTTTAATTTGTTTATAATGAGTATTGCTTTGCTATTTATTAATTTAATCGATTTTTTTAGCTTTGCTGTACGCCGAGAGAGATGTGCAGGTATATAAATTTGACAAATAAATAAATAGTGGGATTAAAATAGGAAAAGGAGATTAAAGTGTACTTGGTTTTTGGATTAAAGATGGGCTTGCCTAACACAGGGGTGTCAAACTCGACTTCATTGAGGGTCGCATCAGGGTTGTGTTTGCTCTTCGGGGTGGGCGTGGCCAGGGTGGGCGTGGCCAGCTTGACATCACTTGTGTTGGGGGCGTCTGTGGTGGCCCAAGTGCTCTGCCAGTGAAAATGGGTTCCTGAGCTCCGTTTTCAATTGGGACATCCTCCTGCAACCCTCTGCCAGTGAAAACAGAGCTCGGGAGGGACACACGCAGCCCTCCCGAGCTCTATTTTTGCTGGCAGAGGCACCGGAGGCCAGTCCTTCGCTGTTTCCAGGGCGGCCCCACGGGCCTGATCTAAGCATCCTGTGGGTCGGATCCGGCCCCCAGGCCTTGAGTTTGATACCTCTGGTCTAACGCCATGGCTCCTGATCTCAGATACTTAAGAGATCAAATGTCCTTAGCACTAAACAGAAACAGTGTTTCCTAAGAGAAAACCTGAATGACCTAGATCTGTGTTTTTGCTTGAAAACTCATGAAAGTTAGTGTCCCTGTTCTAATATCTCAGAAGATCTTCGATAGGAATATCAATGTAAAATTTAATGATCTCACACATATTTCAATAATAATAGCAACAAGCAGCTCTGGGACCCCTTAGGTATCAAGTTGGGAGATGCTCCAGTTGTTTTATCTTTTCTTTTTCTTTTTTTTCTTTTCATCTTTCCTCTTCTTTCTTTTCTTCCTCCTCCTCCTCCTCCTCCCCACCTTTCTTCTTCAAACTGTCAAACTTGTTATTAAATCTGCATTACTATTAATCTTCTCATCGTTTCTATCACCCATCTCCTCCCACTTATGACTGTATGAGTGTAACCTTGTTGCTGGTATCCTTAAGATTTATATTGACTGTTTCCCTATGACTATCATTAGGTGTTGTACCTTATGATTCTTGATGAATGTATCTTTTCATTTATGTACTCCGAGAGCGTATGCACCAAGACAAATTCCTTGTGTGTCCAATCACACTTGGCCAATAAAGAATTCTATTCTATTCTATTCTATTCTATTCTATTCTATTCTATTCTATTCTATTCTATTCTATTCTATTCTATTCTATTCTATTCTATTCTATTCTATTCTATTTCTATTTCTATTTCTATTTCTATTTCTATTTCTATTTCTATTCTATTCTAGGATTCAACTGACTGTTGATCCATTGGTTACAACAGGAATTGACTGGTAAGCTTGTCACCCAAATCTGACATTGTGAACTGAGAAAATATGACTGGCCTCAAATCACCCAGCTGGCTTTCATGCCTAAGGTGGAACTAGAACTCACAGTCTCCTGATTTCTAGTGCCTTAAGCATTAAACCAAACTGACTCTCATACCAATAGTTTTATAAAATAAGGGATCTTAGGAAGTCATTTTGTCTGGAAAGCGAAACCTGTTGTAATATCCACTTTCACATAGTTGAATAAAGGTAAGGAGGTTGGACTTCTTTTCTTTGTTAGCTACCTTGCCTGATCTATTCAAGCATCCAAATGAAGCGATAAAAATCCCATGGATGTAAATCCCATGGATGGCACAGAACTAGAATTCTATTCTTATTAAAAGAACCCTGCATATAAACACTGCAAATCAGAGCCCAAATGAGAACAATTATTTCAAATTGTAATTAGGTCCCCCCATTCAGCTCTTTCAATAGGAAGCTTTTGAAAATGAGATTCTCCAAATGTGGGCTTGGGGTGGAAAGTCCCTTCCTCAACAGTTTTCAGAATTGTTGACTTTTCTTCTCTAACTGGAGTATTTTGGCTTTATGATTTTTTAACCTGTTTACAAAATGGTGAAGTTTACACTGCTCAGAGTCATACTGACTGACATATATGCTGAACAAATGAATGAGTAACACACTCCCTACTACCAACACAGATTGCTTGTATTGATATCTTCAGATCAAGACTGACAGCCTTTCCTATTTGCCTAATCATAATATACTCCCACACATTGGAAACACCTCTCTCTCTTTCTCTCTCTCCCTCTCTTTCTTTCGCTCTTGCTCTCACTCTCTCCACTCATCCAGGTCATGGTTGTCCCATGATCTGAAAAAGAAGCTTCTTTGATGAGAAGCAAAACATTTTCAAATTAAAAACCAAGAAACAGCAGTTGCCTTTTGGTAAAGTATCTTTGAGACACTCCCTCTCTTCCTCCCTCCCCATTTTTCTCTTTCTCCCTCCCCCCCCCATATCTCCTTGATGTTGACTTCTTAATCACATTCCAAGCTCATGAGTGTCATAGGCTTAAGTCATCCTTAATTGTACTGGCATTCAAGTAGCATTTGCACTCTTGTTCTAAATCATCAAAGAATATTCTCAAGATGGATAAAACCTGCTAGGCTTCACCAACTAATACCTGGAGATGGTATGAAATTGGGGGGGGGGCAGTACATTTAATGCCAGTAAAGGTTTCTGTCAACTCAAGGATGCATAAACAGACTTTTATCTTAGCCCTTGAGTTCGTTAGAGTCCCTCCTTATTGTGCACTTTTTCAAGCCATCTGGCATTGGCTCATATTTCTCTTTTTCTAAGCAAACCAAGCCAATTTTTCTTAGACAGCCCTGCTCGTGGATGCTTCATTTTTCTAGCCGCAGTTTCTTCTTGCCTTTTTTTGAAAGCTGAATATTTCCTTGCTAACTATTTACTTGTCTATTTACTATTTAAATAGTAAACTATTTACTTGCTAACTACTAACTTGTCAAACTATTTACTAAGTCTGCACTACTATTAACCTTCTCATCGTTCCCACCACCCATCTCCTTCCACTTATGACTGTATGACTGTAACTTTGTTGCTTGGATCCTTAGGATTTATATTGATATTGTTTCCTGATTGCTTATTTGTACCCTATGACTATCATTAAGTGTTGTACCTTGTGATTCTTGATGAATGTATCTTTTCTTTTTATGTACACTGAGAGCGTATGCACCAAAGACAAATTCCTTGTGTGTCCAATCACACATTCTATTCTATTCTAGCCACAAATCTTCTCCTACATTAGACACCAGAGTTGCTATTTCAAAGCCATTCCTTTCCTAGGCCAGGATGAGAGCTGTGTTGAACCATCTGGGTCATTGAGATAATCAAGGACTTATTTCATGATTACGGATTACTATGCAACTATGTAGTTGAACCTGAACGAGTGGTGCTGCTTGGGCCACAGGAATAGGATGAGTAATTTTTTAAAAAAGAATCTTGAAACATGATGCATAGACACAGATGTTCATTATAGTCACACCTAGAAGGGTGTGCATAAAAAATTAACAAGAGGTCTTATAGGAGGCCCTTGAAATCACATAAAGAATTCTAAACAGGTCTGGAAATAGATATCCTATTATTAATAGTACATTTAACCCTATAGCCAAGCTGAAAATCTCCAAGCTTTATAAAACCAGACATATTTTCTTTCTTCTTAATGCATTGGATAGACATATACCATGTTTCCCCAAAAATAAGACCTAATCGGAAAATAAGACTTAGCATGATTTTTCAGGATGCTCGTAATATAAACCCTACCCCCAAAATAAGCCCCCGTTAAGATCGTCAGCCAGGCGGACGCATTTAGTATCATATTTTTTTTTAATTTTTTTAAAAATTTGATTTATATGCCGCCCTTCTCTGGAGACTCAGGGCGTCTTACAATGTGCTCAGCAATAGCCTTCATCCTTTTTTGTATATTTATACGAAGTCAGCTTATTGCCCCCACAACTGGGTCCTCAATTTACCTACCTTAGAAAGGATGGAAGGCTGAGTCAACCTGAGCCTTGACGAGATTCAAACCTGCAGTAATTGCAGGCAGCTGGTCTTAATAACCAGCTTAATAACAGGGTGCCTTAGACCACTGTACTACCAAGGCTCTTCTCCCCCAAAATAACGCTTAACCGGAAAATAAGCCTTAATGCATCTTTTGGAGCAACAATTAATATAAGACCCAGTCTTATTTTTGGGGAAACACGGTAGGTAGTCCCTGACTTACGACCACAACTGAAACAAAAAAAAATAACATAAGTAATGCAGTTGTTAACTGAGGCATTACACCCAATTTTGTGACCTTTTTTTGCCATGGTTGTTAAGTGAATTACCATGGTTGTTAAGTGAGACATTACAGAACCGTCACTTGCAATCTTCCCTGCCATCTTCCCCATTGACTTTGTTTGTCAGGAGCTGGCCGGGAAGTTGCAAATGACAGTCACATGACCACCAGATGTTGCAATCATTGTAAATATGAGCTGGTTCCAAAAGCCTAGATTCTGATCATGTGATCGTGGGAATGCTGGAATAATCGTATGTTGGATTTACAGTTGTAAATCACTTTTCTTAGCATCATCATAACTTCAAGAAATTGCTGTAGAACAGGGATGTCAAACTGAGGGACGTATCAGGGTTGTTTTTGACCTCGGGGGGGTGGGGGGGCATGGCCAGCTCGACATCACTCATGTAGCCCGAGTGCTCTGCCAATGAAAATGGGCTCCCAAGCTCCGTTTTTGGCTGCAATAGCCTCCTGCAACCCTCTGCCAGTGAAAATGGAGTTCGGGAGGGCCGCACACGGTCCTCTCGAGCTCCATTTTTGCTGAGAGAGGCACCACAGGCCAGTCCTTCGCTGTTTCCAGGGTGGCCCCACAGGCCAGATCTAAGCACCCTGTGGGCCAGATCCAGCCCGCGGGCCTTGAGTTGACACCTCTGCTGTAGAATGATCCTTAAGTCAAGGATTACCTGTAATGTGTATATTGAATTAATGAAACAGGTACATTAAAATGTTGCTTAAGTGATTCGCTTGGAGAAGAATCTGTAAGTAGGATTTTTGCAACCACTTAATTGGGGTGAGAGTAATTTGGAATATTTTTGACCAGCAGTATTATAGAAAATGATGCAAGGTCATTATAAGGTATTCAATTTTCATCCTTTTCTGATCTCTGACATGCCTCAGGGTTGCTGTACAGTTCAGCCCTTATGCACACTACAAAGTGATATATTCTGAGATTCAGACCGATCCTGAACTTGCAATATAGATCTAAGCCTGTTATTGAGCAACATTTCAAGATTATTTCAATCTACTAAGAGACTGACTGAGAATACGAAGCATGAACTGATCTACTGTTATCTTTTCCAGATGCTGCTTCTTCCAACCTATCATGGGAAGAAGTATTTATTTTTTAAAAAGTGCTTTTTTATTCAATAACACCTGGATTACAAAAAAAGCTATTTTTTTTCTCCATTTATATACAGTAAGTGGATATATTGCAGAGAAGCATAGTGTAAATTGCTAACTGGCTATAAGAATGGAAATAGAGGTGGCGTTTATTCTGATCCACCTGCAAGAAAACAGGATGGTTTATCTTGCATCTAAATCGATATAATTCTGGGAGTGCCCAATAATACCATGTGGAAACTGAGCTGAACTTTTATTATGAAAGTCTTGTAATGTACAGGCAATATGCAAGTATCACTTGCGGTCTCAGGTAGATATTGGAAATGGCTAATAATTAAGCTCTTGCCCATCACAACCTTAACAAGTTTAGCCAGTTATGTTTACTTAGAAGTATGGTTGATTGCTCTGTCCATATCTGTCTTTTCCTCAATTCCAGTTTATTAAGTGGGATTTATTTAAATAATTAAAGCAGAAAACAAAAACAAATTAGCCAAGTCCATTTGAGCTTAGCGTATGGCTCAAAACCAGTCTATTATTTACGTTTCCACGTGTGTTGCAAACTCAGGAAATTGAGTTGCACCAATGACTGTCAAAGATTTTATTTAAAGTCTGTCAAAGATGTTGTTATAAGCCATCAACAACCCTCTAAACAGTTGTGTTCATACAACATCCCAAATCAGGTTATGTCAAGGCCTAATAGCTACATTCACACAACCTGCTAAAACTTGGTTAGTTTTTACTATGTAAGGGATTTTCTTTTTTTCAGTGATTTCATGTATCATGACACCTTAGCTGTTTTGGTAAATTCAGAAGGTTCTATAATCCCAGAAAATGACTTAATTCAGGATCTAGGTTAACAAAATCACATGAACACAATCAGTTTTTTGCTTTTGTCCAATCTGGACCAGATGTACATGCAAATAATGCTGTACATTATAAACCGCCCAGAAAGTGCTGTAAAGCCCTATGGAGCCGTATATAACTTAAATGCTATTGCTATTTTAGTTGCTGCAGTTGAAGCCTTCTCTCTTACTTAAAATTAGGGCTTTTAAAGTAAGGTCTCCCTTGAATTGAGCTTGTTTATTGCTGATTCCAGAGCCAGTTTTCCATGACATGAAATGGAAATAGGAAATAGTTTGTTACACCTTCAACGCTAAGGGTTTAATTAAGAATTCTATGTAGAGATAAGATAATCTTTATCATCATTTTTTTTTTCTGAGAGCACACTGGCACACATTAAAAATGAAATTCTGTTGCCTGCTCTCAAAAGAAAGTATATACCCATACCCAACACACTACACATGCTATATACACACATATATGCATCCATATATATATGGATCTGAATCTGGATGTTCTGCTTCGGATAACCACAAAGACTCCTCCCAGAAGGTAACAAGGAAAACATGTCCTGAAGAAGATATGTAGCATCCCTGACAATCTGAAGAGTGGGAGACCACCAGGTGATCCACCAGATGATCCTGCGGATCACCTGGTGGTCTTCCACTATTCAGACGCAAGGTCAGCCCCAGCTTTTTAAGAGCAACAAAGTTTGCAGGTGGGAGGCTCTCTAGTTGGGTAAGAAAAAGGGCGCAGAACCATAACCTCCAGAAGCATTCCCTCTCTCACTTCTTTCGAAAAGTGCAGTTGGGGGGGGATGAAAATTTTGCTAGGATAGTTATCTATTCCCTCAACACTCTGAATTAACCAAGTCCACACTGTGTCAGTGACACCACGTTGTGACGCAGTGACTCAGCGGCTGATCCATAGGTCGGCAGTTCAGCGGTTCGAATCCCTAGTGCTGCGTAATAGGGTGAGCTCCCATTACTTGCCCCAGCTTCTGCTAACCTAGCTGTTCGAAAGCACGTAAACAAAATGCAAGTAGAAAAATAGGGACCACCTTTGGTGGGAAGGTACCACCATGTGTCTTTGGCGTTTAGTCATGCCAGCCACATGACCACGGAGACGTTTCCGGACAGCGCTGGCTCTTCGGCTTTGAACGGAGATGAGCACCGCTCCCTAGAGTCGGGAATGACTTGCACATATGTGCTAGCTAGGGGAACCTTTACCTTTGTTTTAGTTATAATAAGATCTGCATTTACAAGCTATTCTGCTTCAAGAAATACAAGAAAATAACAGGAGGGAAAATGGACAGCTATGCACATGTCCAGATTCACATTTTTATTTTATTTTATTTTATTATTTGTTTGTTTTTTATTATTTATTTATTTATTTATTTTATTATTTATTTATTTGTCAAGCATATATAAGATAACAGGTAAAAGTATAAACATAATTTGAATACATGAAAAGAGTAAGAGTAAAAAAGGAATATTAGGACAGGGACGGTAGACATTTATGCACATCATCCCGAGTTGCCCCTAAAAAAAAAAAAAAAAAAAACCAAACCCACCCATCCACACATACAAAAAACCCTTTACTCGAAGTTAACCCGAGCGCGTTTCGCTCGCTTTGCCCAAGGCAGGTTCCACTCAGGTAAAGCGCGGGCGAAGGCGCCGTGCGAATAGGCCGAGAGTCCCTTCCCTGCGACTGGCGGCAATTAACCCGAGATAACCTTCTCCCGCCTGTGGAGAGGCAGGGAGGCAGGAATTTGGGGGCGAAGCCTGGACTAAGGGTTACCCAGTCACGGGCGTCGGGTGACGTCCATTCGGGGGCCTATTTTGTGTCCCCCCCCCACCTCACGCCCCGCCGGAGTTGTGGTTAACAACAGCTTCGGTGAGAAACGCTGGAAAGGAGAAGGCCGGCGGTCTCCGGAACTGCGAAGGCGCGGGAAGGTGGGCGCAAAAAGCCGCCCTCGCCACAGCCTCGGAAAGGGGCGGGCGTGCGGGCGGACGGACGGGCGGCGCCGGACCAACGCGCCTGCCTTTCCCCCTTTTCCCGCCCTGCCGCCACCTGCAGCTCCGGCTTCCTCCGCCTGGCGTAACTAAGTCTTGCCATACCTGGCGAGGCCACGTCAGGGGCTCCCGCTCCTTGTGTTCCCGCCACGGCCGGCCGCTCGGATCCTTCCGCACCATGATCTCCGCTCGAGGCGGGGGCTCCATGCCTCCGCCGCCCAACGCCACTGCCTATTACCCCCCGCCACGCGTGAATCTCCCCTCCGGCGTGGAAATCCTGCGCACTTACTCGGGGGCCTTCATCTGCTTGGAGATCGTGAGTGCCGAGGGAGGGGCGGGAGGAGGAAGGAGAGGAGGGAAGGAACCGTGGGCGGCGGAGGGGCAACAGGTGGGACAGGCTCTTCCCGGCCAGGATCGTGGGAGGGGAGGGTCGTCTCTTATTCTTCCCTTGGTCTAGGAGCGCCCTTGCTTGCTTGCTTTGTTTTCGGCCGAGTCCCCTTTAATAGAAAATCAAAGCGATCGACTGGGTAGAAGGACTGGATCTGGTAGGTAGCTGGGCAGATCAAGAAAAGTTGACTTCCGCGATGGGGGGAAAAAAAACACAACACCTTTGACTACGCACAGATCCGTCTTGCAGCCCGATGCTGGGAAGCAGATACACCTGTTGGATTCTGCACCTTGCATACAGCTGTCAGACGCTCAGGAGAGGGGAAAAAAACAGCCGCCTGTCCCAACTTCTGGCGACGTCAGCCTCAAGCTCCAGCTTTTCCCCGCTCCTATTTATGTTGCATATTTTCCCCCAAGGCCTTCACTGTAGAATATTCCAATTTTTTCCCCCCTGTTGTTTTCCTGGTGGGCTGCTGCATTTCTCAAAGCAGAATAGCTGGTAGATGCAGATCTTATTATAACTAGGACTGCCTAATAGGTTAAGCTAAAATAAAATGGGGAGGAGGGGCTTCCCCTCTTAGTCTAGGATATTGTGAGCACCCGAATGTTTTCTTAGCATATGGTGTGAATGTTAAGGCCTAACACGGTTTATTGATTTGACCGTGGGGTGTGAGGGGAACACAGGAAATGAACTCGTTTTTGGAATTCAGATTATTGTGGGGATCTGCTTCAGTGGCGTATCCTTTTTTAGTCATTTGTGCGTTAGACCTTTGCCTTCCACTTTGGTTCTCCCTTATCCATTTAGCTAAAAGCTTCCTGCTCTCTCATTTAATTATAAATCTGTTGGGTGGGTAGTAATTTAGCCCAGTTTTATGTAACTAGCTTTCTAGAATCTCAAGTGGAGATCTCTTCCTGCCTTTATACCTGAGGAAATTTATCTCTAGAAGTCAAGATGGGACAAAATACCCGCAGAGCATCTCCTCTTCAGTTGTACTTCTTATTTAGCTTTTTTTAAAAAACATCACCACACCCTTTTCTTTCAAGATCAGCTTGTTTTTGTTTCCAAACAGCACAAAAAGTGTTGTGATGATGACAACTGATTACATGCCACTAAAGTCAGTTCAGAGGCATGATTTGTCATCACTTCTCTCTAATAAGGTTCCTAAAATTCCTGTAACATTTTTATGATGCACACAAGTCTCAGACTGAGTGATTTCCTTGTTAGGGAGAGGACAGCATTTAAAAGAAAGAACATCTAGAAAGAGTGCAGAGAAGAGCAACAAAGATGATTAGGGGACTGGAAGCTAAAACATATGAAGAACGATTGCAGGAACTGGGTATGTCTAGTTTAATGAAAAGAAGGACTAGGGGGAACACGATAGCAGTCTTCCAATATCTAAGGGGTTGCCACAAAGAAGAAGGGGTCAAGCTATTCTTCAAAGCACCTGAAGACAAAACAAGAAGCAATAGATGGAAACTAACCAAGGAGAGAACCAACCTAAAACTAAAGAGAAATTTCCTGACAGTTAGAACAATTTATCAGTGGCACAACTTGCCTCCAGAAGTTGTGAATGTTCCAACACTGGAAGTTTTTAAGAAGAGGTTGGACAATCATTTGTCTGAAATGGTACAGGGTTTCCTGCCTGAGCAGGGGGTGGGACTAGAAGATCTGCAAGATCCCTTCCAACTCTGTTAATTCTGTTCTATTTGCTGGATTTTCATCTCCCATAGTGCCAATAAACCAAAAGATCCTTTCTAGAAACCAAGCTGGCAATGTTTTCTGATAGTCTAATCTCTATTTCTCCTACACCTTTCTCGAGCACACCTATGTTGTTGAAACTGCACTCTGTTATTACTCCTCCAACCACTTCCTGCCTGCCTGCTCGGTATCTGAATGTCATTCTTCCTGCTGTTCTTTGCAGAGACAGGATCAGGGTGCACTAAGGATAGGTAACAGAGAAGTCCCAAGACACACCTGAATGCCCCCTTAGCAGCCCAATTATCAGAGAGAAAAGTCCCATCTCATCACCAGCTCATTTTAGGGATTGGCTTCACCCTCTTCTGACTTTGTCTTCACTGACAGGTGAGATTAAAGGGATGTCATAATGCCTAGCTCACCTATTATATGATACCATGATTTGTTTAATCATGATTTAGTACAGGGAAGATCAATATGGTCTGCACAGGGCCTCCAGCATCTGGACATAGTGTCACATGAGTTCAACAGCAGAGAGGCCAAATTTCTCCTTCTCCAAAAAATTCAAAATTACTCCCTTCTCCCCAAAAAATTACTAATTACTTTTTGGGGATGGGAGTCATCAAAACATTTGTCATAAATGTGAAAAAGACGTCTTCAGGTGGTTAAAGGAAGCTTGCCTCCTGCTCTTAAAGCTCTCCAGGAAAACCCTACAACAGATTGTCCCATCCCTTTCCACAGGGGTGCTATTCAGCAGGTTCTGACAGGTTCTGGAGAACCGGTAATGGAAATTTCGAGTAGTTTGGAGAACCGGCAAATACCACCTCTGGGTGGCCCCAGAGTGGGGTCAGAATGGAGATTTTGCAATATCCTTCCCCCAGGAGTGGGGAGGGAATGGGAATGGGGATTTTGCAATATCCTTCCCCTGGAGTGGGGTGGGAATGGAGATTTTGCAGTATCCTTCCCCTGCCATGCCCACCAAGCCACACCATGCCCATCAAGCCATGCCCACAGAACCAGTCGTAAAAAAATTTGAATTCCACCACTGCCTTTCCATGACATCACACAGCATCATTGGGTGGCCTTCTACAGCCATCTGGACATTGCAGAGATAGTCACAGACAATCAATAGGGAAGACAAAGCACCAAAAGTTTTTTATTTGGTGATGAAGGAGATAAGCAGTCTGACCCCGAAGGAGGGAATCAAACGCTTCATCAGTCTCAAGTCTTTATTGTCCATAAGAGATCTAAGTCTGGCCCACCTTGAATTCCATTGACTCTTATCTACCACCAATTTACTTGGACCGTTAGTGGTTCAGATTCTTGTATAGAGTTTTAGCATGCAACAAACCTGTATCTGAACCACCTTGGTTCTTTCCTGCATTTAACAGGTGGTCTGAAAAACAATGATATCCTGTTTCTCTCGCTTACTCTTTCCTGGAACCAAATTAGTGTAGGAAAGTAAGAGTGATTAATGCAGCTAGATAGCAGTGTACAAAGCTAACATCTCACAGGTCCTACTCAAACATTGTTCTACTTGTCATTGCTTACACAGGATAAAACTTTGAAACAACTCTTGAAACATCTTCTTTGTTACTCTATCCCTGAAGGCATGACTAAATTGCTGGGAGCAGTTCCTTGGTGCTCTTCTCCACATTGTCTCATCACTCTGCATGGTCATAATGTTAAATATTATGTAATTGTTGATTTTTTTATTTTTTATTTTTTTATTTTTATTTTTTTGTTAGCAAGGAACTCTGACAAACTCCCCAAGAGATTTCTGCAAATTTTCTCTAGCACAATCCTGCTACTGTCCCAGAAAGTTCTGTCCCCTGGCCTTCCAGATACTATTTTATGGAATAAATCATAAGTAGCTGGCTATATAAACAGCATTCTGGATCAAAGCCAAACAAGACACATTTGGATTTGCAATTTGCTCAGCCGCTGGATTCACACGACCCATTAAACTATTATTATTTTATTGTATTAAATTTAGAGGCCACCTGGCTGCAAGTGACTCTGGGCATCATGCCTTTTAAAAAGTAAGAACAATAAAATAAAGAGAGGAAATTGTGTACATCTGAAAAGAAAATACACAGTTTACAAAAAAAATAAAATAAAACTAACAGAGGCTCAACATTAAGGGAAGCAAGCTAGATTTTTAATGATCTTTAGAATGTCGATCAGGGTGGGAGCTATATGAATCTCTGGGAAGATATTTTTTCCAGAGGCCAATATTATGTCAAAAGACCTATTTCCTAGGTCCTGATAAATGAAAGTACTGTTTAATTAAAGGGATGTATAACACACCCACTGTGCCAGGCCTTACAGAAACTATTTGTGATAGGCACTCCTTCAAATAACCAGGTCTAATTCCACAAGCAGCTTTTTAGTCATTCATTTATTCATTCATTCAGTTTGTATACCCGCCCATCTCAAACGGGTGAATCTGTATACGGGATACACCAGAATTTTGAATTGCATCCTGAAAGCCAATAGGTGACCAGTGCAGGTCCTAAATTAGTGATGACCAGAGGGGGATGTCATGTTGTGTTCATCATTGCCTGCGCTGTCACAATCTGGACCAGCTATAACAAGGGTGTCAAACTCGGGGCCGCATCAGGGTTGTCTTTGACCTTGGGGGGCCAGGGTGAGAGAGCCAGCTCAACGTCACTCGTGTCAGGGGTGCCTGTGGCGGCCCAAGTGCTCTGCCAGCGAAAACGGGCTCCCAAGCTCCATTTTCGGCTGTGATGGACTCCTGCAACTCTCTGCCAGCAAAAATGGAGCTCGGGAGGGCTCCACGGGCTGGTCCTTCACTGTTTCCAGGATGGTCCCACAGGCCAGATCTAAGCACCCCACAGGCCAGATCTGGCCCCCGGACCTTGAGTTTAACACCCCTGAGTTATAACTTCCAAATGGTGCTCAAGGACAGCCCCATTGAAAGAGTATTGCAATACAGGGAGCCCTTGACTTTAAACCATTTGTTTACTGACTGTTCAAAGTTAACAACGGTGCTGAAAAAAGCGACTTATGGCCTTTTTTTTCACACTTGAAACCATTGCAGCATCCCCCTGGTGACATGATCCAAATTTGGATACTTGGCAATTGGCATGTATTGATGACGGTTGCAGTGTCCTAGGATCGTGTGGTCATCTTTTGCCATTTTCTGACAAGCCACATCAATGGGGAAGGCAGGTTCACTTAACAACCATATTACTGACTTAACAACTGAAGTGAGTCACTTAACTGTGGCAAGCAAGGCCCTAAATTGTGGCAAAACTCACTTAATTGTCTTGCTTAGCAATGAAAGTTTTGGGCTCAATTGTGGTCGTAAGTCAAAGACTACCTATCACCTGTCTGTGAGTTAAACTAGCTTTTATATTCAAACGATATGCTAACCTTGATTGGTTTTGATTACTGTAGTTAGATTTTTAATGACTTAGTTGAATGGAGAAACTCACCCCATTTAATTAGCTTATAATACAGAGGATTGTGCAAAGCTGAAAAATGAATCAGTAACCAAGTAAAGGGTATGATATGAAGCCAGCCCTGAACAAAATGGGTAGTATATATTACTGCTGTCATTTTGTGCCTGCTTGCTATCAAAATATGCTACTTTATTGCAGGACAAATCCATTTAGTTGGCCATTGTGGAAGGGGATTAATGTGAAGAGAGGGATAACAAGAAGCTGTTTAAAATAGAGGTTTTTTGTTCTTTTATTTTTTCCAATCTAATAAATGTGGAAATAAATTATGTAAATGGTGGGTATTTTCTTTGTCCACCTGTCAGCAAGATAATTCTCTAAAATAGATCAGAATAGGGCTGAATTTGATGTGATGGGGGGGAAACCCTTTAAAAATGAGTTTAAAAATGAGGCTATAGCGAAAAAGAAATCAGATATTTTTCCCTGGTGAAAGGAATAGTTGGTCATTTTTATTTTTATTGATTTTTAAAAATATATATCTTAAGTTTATAGGTTGCTTAGTTCGCAATGTTCTGGACAGCTTACAATTATTCTTTTTTGTTTTTTAAAGTACAAAGACAAAAAAAAAAAAACCTAGTTGCCCTGAAAAAGGAGACTTGCAATCAATCCTCACACTTATGACCATCATAGCATCCCCATAGACACATGGTCAAAATTTGGGTGCTTGGTAACCAGCATGCCATCCCTTACAACGGTTGCAGTGTCTCTAACACCTGATTACCATTTGGCTTTCTTCCTAGCCAGCTTTTGATAAGCAAACTCAATGGGAGAATCCGGATTCGCTTAACAACTATCTAATTCAATTAACAATTGCGGTGGTTCGCTTAACAACCATGGCCAAAAAAAAAAGTCATAAAATTCAACATGACTCATTTAACAACCTCTTGTTTAGCAGTGAAAATTTTGCTCCCAATTGTAAATTGAGGACTACCTGTAAAACAGAAGGAAGTTCAGTAGTGGCCAAAATTGTGGAAATCTTTTGGGAAAAGTGTATTTTCTAAAATTAGCTAATAACTTTTTTTTTGGAGGAGGAGTACCATAAAATTATATATATTATCAATGGAAAGATAATTTAATCAAGAATATAATGCGATAACTTTTATAAGGGATTTGCTATTAGAATAGCAGCTACAGTGTAAAGAAGAAAAGTGAAACACGTAGAAAAAAACGAGATATACAAAAATGATCACCATGTCAGTTAATCCTTAGTTGGGTAACCTTTAGCATGAATTACGGCCTTACAACGTCTTCCCATGGAGTGAACCAAGTCTTTTAGTTCTGCAGCTGTTATCATGTGAAACCAAGATTGAATGATTGCTTCTATTAACTGGGTTTTATTGCTGGGTCGCTTCTGACTAACAAGTTTCTTTAGTCGGCTCCATAGATTTTCAATTGGGTTAAGCTCTGGGCTATTCCCAGGCCATTCCAGCAGTGGAATATGAGTGTCTTGAAACTCCCCCACCAAAAAAAGTGGTGTTATTTGCCATCAAACCTCAAAAATGCACTTTTCCCAAAAGGTTTCCACAATTTTGGCCACTGCTGTATATCCAATAGAGTTTAGGAGCATAATTGGCTCTTTAGTGGCTTCCAAAATCCTCAGGTAACAGTTACCTGGATCTTGGGGGAGGGGGATGTCATCCCAGAGGGCAAGCAGGGTAGTCCAGAGCTACAAATATTGATGACTTCTCCATTCTAAGCCTCCCACCCACTGCCTTCCTGCTTCACATGACTCAGAACTGTGCATATATAATCTGATTCATGCTTCCCAGCACACCCATACATGCCCATACAGTAGGAACGCTATAAGAGAACAGGAACACACACAGAGGCGTAACATATTACATTGTTACGTAGAAGAAGATACAATAACTGTGGCCGCTTCTCATAAAAGGTTTGGGAAAAATTCGAGAAGCCACGCTTAGCTTGGCTTTTGGTGGTGGATTTTTTTTTTTTTAACATACGGAATGCTATTTGATTATAGTAACAATTAAAATAGCTGGAGTCACGTATCACACTAAGTCAAAACGAAGCAAAAACAGTTAGGGTTACTATGATGTATGATCCCAGTCCATCCTTTGGTTATTTCTACAATATCCATATAATACATATGTTGATTGGGATGCTACAATGTTTTAATTTCTTAGACACAGAGAGTGTGAATTGGCATGAGAAAATGAAATTAAGTGACTTCTGAGTATCTCTCTCTCTCCTCTCTCTCTCTCTCCTCTCTCTCTTCTCTCTCTCCCCCACTCTCTCTCTTTCTCTCTCCTCTCTTTCCTCCCTCTCTCTCCTCTCTCTCACCCCCCTCTCTCTCTCCTCTCTCCTCTCTCCTGTCTCTCTCCTCTCTCTCTCTCTTCTCTCTCTCCCCCCCTCTCTCTCTTTCTCTCTCCTCTCTTTCCTCCCTCTCTCTCCTCTCTCTCTCCTCTCTCTCATCCCCTCTCTCTCTCCTCTCTCCTCTCTCTCCTCTCTCCCCACTCACTCTCTCTCTCTCCTCTCTCTCTCTCCTCTCTCTCCCCCACTCTCTCTCTTTCTCCTCTCTTTCCTCCCTCTCTCTCCTCTCTCTCACCCCCCCTCTCTCTCCTCTCCTCTCTCTTTCTCTCTCCTCCTTTTCCTCCCTCTCTCTCCTCTCTCTCCTCTCTCTCACCCCCCCTCTCTCCTCTCTCTCTCCCTCTCTCTCCCTCTCACCCCCTCTCTCTCCCCCCCTCTCCCTCTCTCTCTCTCTTCTCTCCCTCCCGCCCTCCCTCCCTCTTTGATTTATGTTCCACCCATCTCGTCAAGTGGTGACTCTGGGCACCACTTACAAACATTTACCTATCCAGTGATGACACCTGTGATATGCGTATCTACTTCTACGTAACAAATTCTCCTGGAAATTATTCATTTTTCAATACAGTAGGACATAGCGATAAACTTTTGCTGCTGGTGTCTAGAAATGTTTCAGGATCAGCGCATTAAGAACAATGCAGTGATTCTGCCAGGAATCATAAAGTCAATTTCCTTCTTCAGTTTGCAGGACAGTAAATGTGACCAAATTACAGTTAGGAGGGCAAAAAAAGTGTGCTTCTATGGTCATGTAAGACACGAGACTATCTGGATGGACGCTGGACAGGACTTCTTAAATTCCAAATTGGATAGCCAGTAACAAACTACAACATGGCTCCTGCCTCTTTAATCGTTCTTTGAAATGATTAAATTCAATCAGTGGGACATTTATACTTGCTAAATCATCACTTCTTTAAAACTTTTAAAGAGGCTGTATCTCTGCCCTCATTTGCATAAGGCTATCCTCTTTGAAGGGATGCAGTGGCTCAGTGGCTAAGATGCTGAGCTTGTCGATTGAAAGGTCGGCAATTCAACGGTTCGAATCCCTAGTGCCGCATAACGGGGTGAGCTCCCGTTACTTGTCCCAGCTTCTGCCAACCTAGCAGTTTGAAAGCATGTAAAAAATGCAAGTAGAAAAATAGAGACCACCTTTGGTGGGAAGATAACAGCGTTCCGGGCACCTTTGGCATTTAGTCATGCTGGCCACATGACCACAGAGACGTCTTTGGACAGCTCTGGCTCTTCAGCTTTGAAATGGAGATGAGCACCGCCCCCTAGAGTCAGAAATGACTAGCACATGTGCGAGGGGAACCTTTATCTTTACCTTTATCCTCTCCTCTTTTGGCATAGATAAGTGTTTCTCAACCTTAACAATATAAGATTTGGGGACCATCCTGGCTGGAAAATTCTGGGAGTTCAAGTCTTCACATCTGAAAATTGCCAAGGTTAAGAAACACTGATCTTTTTTTTACTAGAGAACTGGAGTTGAAAGACCCATTCCCTTTGTTGAAGTTCTGAAGAAGATGGGCTTAGAATGAAAATTCATAGATACTTTCTCTTGTATGTTACTTCATTTATTCTCACACTTTTGGCAACCAATCTTTAACTTCATATTTGCACAAAACTTTACATAATTTGCAACATTGCTGCTGCATTAATGACTTCATCTTTTTATTCTTGAGCTCTAATATTAGTAGCATGTGTTACAATCCCCACTTGCATAGATTGTTATCGTTTTATACAAATCTCTAAAAATGTGCTTAGAAAACTCACATACACCTATATCACTTCAAGTCTTTTCATCAATTTTATCTTAAACTCCAATTCCATGTTCCTTGCTTAGCCTTCTTAACCCACTTCCAAAGTATTTCATTTCTGTCAAAATGGTTCTATATTTTCTCTACCATTTATTCTGCAGTAATTAGTATTTTCTTCGATGCATTTTTATCTCATCTGCAGCTCCTTTCACATCGTCATCCCACCCAAAATAATCTTTTGTACTTCCTATTAGGATGAGAAATTATGAAATTCTGTTCACCCTGTTCCAAGCAGCTTCCACATCCTCTTTCATTATTTTCCTCTTATTCTTCTGGCGGATAAATCTCACTTTCAGTATTTATTTCATTCAGGATATGCGTTCCTGCAGTTGTCATACATTGTGATCTGTGTCTAATAGATCCTGGGAGTCAGACTATTACAGGAAGGAGTGGGCAGATCAGGGGGAAAAATCCTTAGTCTTTGAAAAGGAACAAACATGAGAAAAAGATACTCCACCTTCATTATGCTAGATATAAATTGGCTTGGAGAATTGCTTTAACATTTATTCATTCATTTCTAACAAAATAAAATTCAATGGTGAAAAAAGTAAGGTTCTACATTTAGGCAAGAAAAACAAAATGCACAGGTACAGTATATGTGATACCTTGCTCAATAGGAATAACTGTGAGAGGGATCTTGGAGTCCTAGTGGACAACCATTTAGATATGAGCCAGCCGTGTGCAACAGCTGCCAAAAAAGCCAACACAGTTCTAGGCTGCATAAACAGAGGGATAGAATCAAGATCACGTGAAGTGTTAATACCACTTTATAATGCCTTGGTAAGGCTACACTTGGAATACTGCATTCAGTTTCGGTCACCACGATGTAAAAAAGATGTGGAGACTCTAGAAAGAGTGCAGAGAAGAGCAACAAAGATGATGAGGAGACTGGAGGCTAAAACATATGAAGAACAGTTGCAGCAACTGGGTATGTCTATTTTAATGAAAAGAAGGACTAGGGGAGACATGATAGCAGTGTTCCAATATTTGAGGGGTTGCCCCAAAGAAGAGGGAGTCAAGCTATTCTCCAAAGCACCTGAAGACAAGACAAGAAACAATGGATGGAAACTAATCAAGGAGAGATCCAATCTAGAACTAAGGAGAAATTTCCTAACTGTGAGAACAATCAACCAGTGGAACATTTTGCCTTCAGAAGTTGTGGATGCTCCATCACTGGAGGCATTTAAGAAGAGACTGGGTAACTACTTGTCAGAAATGATATAGGGTATCCTGCTTGAGCAGGGGGTTGGACCAGAAGACCTCCAAGGTCCCTTCCAACTCTTGTTATTCTGTTAAATCTGTTAGGGCCCCCTCTATGCTGATCCTTCAACTACAATGCCTCCATAACCCCAATAAATCAGGGATCACCAAAGTCCTCTTCAAGCATTAAAAATAGAAAATAAAGCAGGCATTCTGATAGTTCCGTGGCTGTCCCATTCCATTCAACAAGTTTAAAACCTCCCGTGGGAACACACAGGCTTGTATAATCGGGTTTCCCGTGTCTATGGGAGATTGTAAGTACCGGTAGGTTCAACCAAATATACTTACAGCCTCCTTGCAAGCTTTTTTTTTAATCCAGAAAAGGAGTTGAGAGCTGTTGTGATTGGCAGCAGAGCCTTTTTTTTTTTTTTTTTTTTTTGGCTTGTTTGTTTGTTTCAAATGCCTGCACTGGTTTTTCGTGAATGGCTCCATAGTGTTGGGATGTTATGCATGTGATTTGGCAGCCTTGCTGTAGCACAGGCAACGTGCCCTAACAAAACTGTACTGCCGTAGCTGGGCGATTCGAAGGACACGTCCCTGTGGCTGAATCAACCGAAACTAACTAACTATTGCCTTGCAGTAGTAATTGGCGTTGGAACTGGCATCATACTTATGTTGTCTTGGCAACAGGAATATGAATCATTACATGGACACAGAGGCATAGCTGTAAAAAAAAAAAAAAAAGCAACACACTTCAATTTTGATGTAGCCCTCCAAAATATTTCTGTATTTCTTTATTATATGCACGAAGAGAGATGAGATTGATTACTTTCAATCACTGCCTTCAGACTTCTAGTCAAGAGATCCTTGTTAAATCTATTATGAGCAGATGTCGGAGACTGAAGCTGGATTCGTCTCTGTATGATATCTATGCTGGAATTATGGAATTTCTAATTCCATAAAATCTTTTTTTGTTTTCCCATCAAAAAGACAGGCAAACAACATCAGGAAGATGCTCCATTGAATAGAATGAGATTTGGATTATGTGGCTCATTTAAACTCCTTAGCCTCCCAACATGCTTATTTGGCTAAAATAAACCTTATCAGTGATTGGGACACGGTAGCTCAGTGGCTAAGACACTGAGCTTGTCCATTGAAAGGTTGGCAGTTCAGCGGTTCGAATCCCTAGTGCCGTGTAACGGGATGAGCTCCCGTTACTTGTCCCAGCTTCTGCCAACCTAGCAGTTCGAAAGCAGGTAAAAAAATGCAAGTAGAAAAATAGGGACCACCTTTGGTGGGAAGGTAACAGCGTTCCGTGCACGTTTGGCATTTAGTCATGCTGGCCACATGACCACGGAGACGTCTTCGGACAGCGCTGGCTCTTCGGCTTTGAAACGGAGATGAGCACCGCCCCTTAGAGTCGGGAATGACTAGCACGTATGTGCGAGGGGAACCTTTACCTTTAATATCAGTGGTTGGAGAGAGTTATTTCAAATTGAAGGGATTTGTATTGTTGATTGATACAAAGTTCTGTGGAGAAAAAGCAACAGCAATTGTGCTTCTGTTTTATAATTTTATTTTAACTCATTTTTATTTTCAGGACCCAGCTAATTGGCAACACCTAGCCCAGTGGTGGGTTCCTCCCGGTTCTGCCGAGCCAGTAGCGGTGATGATATGATGTCACCGAACCGGTTCTGCCCTCCCAACCCCCCCCCCACCCTCTCTCTGCGTTATTCTTACCTTTTATTTGGTCCCACCCCCAATCTATTGCTGCCTCCTGAGTCCCAGCTGATGGGCTATAAGGAAAAACTGTTTAAACTCTTGCCGCGGGGCTTCAAAGGGCTGCCCTACAGCTGATCAGTGGTAAACAGCAGTTTGGTGGTAGACCGGCGTCCTCCAAAAACAAATGAGTAGACCGGTGCCTGCAAAAATAAATGGGTAGACCAGTGCCTGCAAAAATAAATGGGTAGACCAGTGCCTGCAAAAATACATGAGTAGACCAGTGCCTGCAGAAATAAATGAGTAGACTGGTACAGCTTTCCAAGCAGTTAAAAGCCTGGTAGAGCAGTACCGCTGCTAAATCCTAAAGAATTGTCACATGACCATCAAGCCACACCCACAAAATAAGCCACGTCCACAGAACCGGTAGTAAAAAAATTTAGAACCCACCCCTGGTTCTACTTACCTTTACTACCGGTTCGCAACGGGAACTGCGCATGCGCAGATCTCCGATGACGACATCTGGGGCAGTGGGCGGGGCCTCATGCCAGTTTTACTACCGGTTCTAGCAAACCGGTCCGAACTGGAGGCAACCCACCACTGACCTAGCCAAATTTGATTGATCGTGAAGAAGCATTGTGAGACCAGACCAAGATACAGGTAGTCATTGGCTTACCATGATTCATTTAGTGACCATTCAAAGTTTATAGTGGCACTGAAAAAGTGACTTATGACTGTTTTTCACACTTACAACTGTTGCAGCATCCCCATGGTCACATGATCAAAATTCGGACACTTGACAGCTGGCATGTATTTAATTTAAATCAACTGTTGTGTAAATCAAGGGCTATCTGTATAAATTGCAGTCTTAATCTTACAGTAATCATAATCTTAAAGACCAAATTATCCTAAATACGGATTCCAAACTTCGACCCAGCTATAGTTTAAGTGATGTTGACAGTCTGACCTTAGATCAGTGTTTCTCAACCTTGGCAACTTGAAGATGAATGGACTTCAAGTTGCCAAGGTTGAGAAACACTGCCTTAGATGGAATGTATAACAAGCAGACAATGCACTCATATGTTTTTTTGTGGGGGGTTTTGTTGTCTATTTTTGTGGGGTTTTCCTATTTTGGGATAGCGCACTGTCAAATCAGACACTGGGCCTTTAAAGAAGCTCAAGTCGATTGATCCAGATTGTTCTGTGAATGAAACATGCTTTGAGACCCAAAAGAAGTATCGACTGTTTTTCAAATACCTGAATAATATAAGAAATTATAGTACATTTCTGTGCAAGTCTAAAATAGTCCCATTATGTTCAGTGGAATCTTCTTCCCAGATAAGTGGATATCACATTGCGGCTTAAAGCAGGGAAAGACATTCTCCCATGGGGATACAATGATAAAGTATATCAGATTAATTTCTCCATGACAGGGTAAAGAAGAACCAGTATAAAAATCAACGCTTTTGCCTAGTAGCAATGCTGGGGTTTTTTTTAAATTTCTTTTTTTTCCCCCAAATGTTTTAACACCTTGTTTAAAAAAAAAAGAAATTCTATTGATTTCCTAAGCAAGTGACAGGAAAAGATTTACCACAGAATTACTTGTCAATTTAAAAATACACAAGCCCTGGAGATTTATCTGCATATAATTTCTTTTTGAGTAGTGTTTGGTTTTGGGGGGGGGTGTCTTTTGGGTGGGTGGGTGGGTGAGTTGCATATATTTTCCAAAAAAAAAACAACAACATATAAGTAGTCCTTGTTTAGTGACTGTCTCAGATAATAATTATTCATTATTGCAACAGTGATTAAAAACTAACTTTGCAACCAACCAGTCCTTGTATTTGTGACCTTCACAGGTCTGTAGAGCAAAAAGCTAAAAATAAGTGCCACCGCCGGAAGGTGGAGGGGATGGAGCTGCCCTATGCACCCGCACTGGCTTACCTCAGGGCCCCCACAGCCAGGCCACCCATGCCCCAACAACTGCCTCACCTTGCAGTGGCAGCTCCAGCAGCCCCATCCAGCAGGATGCCGTGTGGCTACTAGCCCACTTCTTCTGCTTCCTCGCGGCCGCAACAGAGCATTGGTGCCGTGGCCATGAGGTGATGGGGGGTGGAGCTGCCCCATGCTTCCCACAGTGACTTACCTCAGGATCCCTGCAGCCAAGCCATCAACACCTTGACACCTGCCTCACAGCCGCAGCACCAACACACTGCTCGGCCTCCTGCTCCATTTTGGCCACAAGCTAGCAGAAGAAGTGGGCCAGCGGCCATGTGAGCTCCTGCTGCACATGGCTGCTGCTGAGAAGTATTGGGGCATGGATGGCCTGGCTGCAGGGGCCCTGAGGTAAGCCGGTGCAAGGCGCATGAGGCAGCTCCACCACCACCCTGCGGTACTGTGAGCGACCAGATGGAATGGGCTGCGCAGGCTCCTAAGTAGGGCTTATTTTGGGGGGTAGGGCTTATATTAGGCAGGCATAAAAACCATGCTAGGTCTTATTTTCTGGATAGGCCATATTTTCGGGAAAACAGGGTATGTATAATTTTGTCACAAAAAGGAATAGAGTCATAGGCATGTATGTGCGTATGCTTCCTTACCGTTTCTTTATATGTTTGTGTCTTACAGCTTTTTGGAGCACTTGTATGGATACTAGTAGCTGCTACAAAAGTTCCTTTGCCTCTGCTACAAGGCTGGGTAATGTTTGTATCTGTGACGGCCTGTTTCACCTCCCTCTCCTTCCTTTCGGTCTTCCTCTTCAGTTATCGAGAGAGAATTGCCATCGACTGGAACCGTTTGGTAAGCATGCAAAAAGGCTGCAAGTTAAAAAAAAAAAACACTGGGAACAAGTCAGAGGGATTTTCAGGAATGAATTTATACTTATCACAAAACTACAAGGTGATTTATTTTGCTTCGGCATATCGGTAGTCCTCAAATTACAATCATTGCAGGCAGCTGGTCATTGCATTCTTTTAGGGATTCGTTGAGGTTTATTGGTGTCACAAAGTATAACCTTCGAGTGGCCTCAACTACTCTCTAAAAGGATACAAATGACCAGCTGTCTGCAAGGAGTATAAATCCTTCCATTTCTCACCATCCCGTCAGAGCCGAAGAAGCTTCTTGGATGAGAAGTGAAACGTCTTCAAAGAAAAACTGGAAAGTCCAGTTGCCTCTTGAAAAAGAGCACCTTTGGGTCATGTCTGAAATGGTACTCTCAAATTATATTTCTGCTTTGCACCAGTAGTGGGTTTCAATTTTCTTCGCTAACGGTTCGCTGTTGGGAGCATGCAGGTGCTTGCTTCATGAGCACACGGCACTTTGCGCATGCACAGAGCGTTTTTATGATGTCTGGGCATGTGGGGGGAGCCTGCCGCTGCCACCGCTACCGGTTCATCTGAACTAGGGCGAACCAGTAACAACTCATAACTGCTTTGCACGCATATTTCTCTTATCTGACTATTAACTTGGTTGCAGTTCTTCCCTCCTGTACCTCAAGGTTCTTCCTTCTAGCCATTACAGATGCCAGATTAGAGAAGGTTCATATTTGGGGTTTGCTTGGGTCAAACAATCCAAGCACCTGTTGAAACAAAGCTTTTAAAAACACTGCCTTAGTGTTGGATCTGGCACATTAAATCATCGGGATTAATAAAGCAGATTCTCCTACAATAGTCCTTGACTTACAACTGTAATTAAACCCATAATTATGGTTGTAATTTGTGCCAGTCATTAAATGGGTCATCACATGACTGCGCCTGATTTTATGACCTTTTTTTGAAGTGGTCATTGAGCAAACCCTGCAGTCATCAAGCAAACTTATTGACTGCAATGTGCTTTTTTTTTTTGTCAAAACCTGAAGTAAACACCATTTTCCAGCAAAAATCATAAGTTGTAGTCATGTGACCATATAGTCTGGTTGCTGAGTGCCCAGAATGTGATCACATGACCTCAAGGGTGGAGGCGGCCATCATAACTGGGGAAAGGTAGCCTGAGGGGAGATCCATCATAACGTCAAACGGTCGCTAAGCCTAAAGTCATAACTCAAGGACTATCTGTACTACCCTGTTTCCCCCAAAATAAGACATCCCCTGACAATAAGCCCAATCGGGCTTTTGAGCACATGGCAATAAGGCCAAGCGCTTATTTCAGGGTTCAAAAAAATATAAGACAGAGTTTTATTTTCGGGGAAACACGGTATTAATAAATGAAGGCTGTTTTTTTTTTTTGTTTGTTTTAGAAGACCCATTGCTAGAAATGAGTTGTCACTGCCCAATGTGTTGCTGCTAAGTATTGCGAAACAAAAAAAAATAGAGATGGTTGATGAAAGAATGGCTTATTCCTGCATGTTCTGCATGTACGTTTTATCTAAAGTGAAAAGTTTTCTTGAATTACCGTTTTTGTGAGTATAGGGGAGATCACAGTAAGTACGGAAGGAAGCCGAGACTCCTTTTAAGAATGCCAATTGTAAGGAGCTACTTGACGAATTGCTGAGTATACAGGCCCAAATCCAAAAGAATTATCCATGCTATAAATCCACAGGAGGAGCAATTCCATTAATGCAATTGTAGCTTACTGCTGTGTTATTTTTTTTAATGTTTGTGCACGCATATGAACTTGTAAAGATGGAAGTTCATGATGATTTACTTGTGTGTTCTCTTGATGCCTTGGTTGTGGATTTTGGCTTTCTTTTGTTTATTCTTTTTTGGGATTGCAAGGGCACCTTTGCTCTGGAAAGCTGCAAACTCACAAGCCGAGTTAACTTTAATTCTGCCTTTGTTTGCACAGTAAACAAGGAAAGATCCATTGCTCGGTATTAAAGTAAACATTGAAACCTAAAATGACCCTGGTCAGGTCTGCTGTATCGTGAGCATTTCAACGTTGTTTTTGGTTTTTTTTAAAAATCCACCTGAAAATCTCTACGTTTGGCATGCGTTTGTTCCTGACGTAATTTTCTCCCGTATTCTGAATAGAATAGAGTTGGAAGGGACCTTGGAGGTCTTCTAGTCCAGCCCCCTGCTCAAGCAGGGACCCTATATATACCATTTCAGACAAGTGATTGTCTCTCCTTAAAAACCTCCAGTGATGAAGCACTTACACCTTCTGAAGGCAAGCTGTTCCACTGGTTAATTGTCCTCACTGTTAGGAAGTTTCTCCTTAATTCCAGGTTGCGTCTCTCCTTGATTAGTTTCCATCCATTGTTTCTTGTCCGGCCCTCTGATGCTTTGGAAAATAAATTGGCCCAAATTTTGGTATCAATTTTTTGTTCTTGTAAAACATTATTGTACATAATTATGTCCCAAGGATACACTGATCTGCAGATTCAACTCATAGATGACTGAGTTTGATGAAAGAACAGGAGGACCTCCAAGACTCCTTCCAATTCTGTTATTCGTATTCACCTAGGAGAATGAGGAAATTAATAGACTTGCATTAAAATTAAAATTGAATGAATGTTTCTCGTTCTTCCTGGGCTTCATACAAACCATGGTGATTGTTGAATGGTTTGTTAATAGGGCTGTGTTCAGAGATGTGACTGGAATTGCCGTGAGGATACAATTTGATTGAGTTCACAATCATCCTCAGGCATTTACAAGAGAAACAATAAATCTCTGAAGGAGACTGGCCACTAGTTTTCCTTATATCCTCTGGGCATAAACACATTATGATTGCTTCCTGGAAAAATCAATAGGTTGTGGGCCATCTAATTTCCCCCTTGTTGAGGAGAAACTTTCTATTCCAACCCCCCCCCATCTTTGCTTTCTCTTGTTTTAAACCAATCAGCAGTCAATGAGAGGACAGATCCACTCATTTCATGATGATAAGTTTATTCAAGATAAGAGAAAGTTCCTTATTAAGGGCATTTGGGAATTCTAAGTACCGTATTTTTCAAACTATAAGACGCACCTGATTATAAGATGCACCTAAATTTAGAAGAGGAAAACAACAAAAAAAGATTTTGGTTTCCCTTTTTTCTGGCCTTTTTTTTTTTTGCCCGTTTTGGGGGCTTTTTTCGGCCTGTTTTCAAGGTTTTTTGCAGCCCATTTTTGAGGCTTTTTGTGGCCCATTTCTGGGGCTTCTTTTGGCCCATTTCTGGGCTTCTTTTGGCCCATTTCTGAGCTTCATTTGGCCCATTTTTGAGGCTTTTGGGGGGCATTTTCAAGGCTGTTTTTTCCAAAAAAACAGGCTGAAAAAGCCTCAAAAAAAAACTTGAAAAAAGGCCTGAAAAAGGCTGAAAACAGGCCCCAAAACAGGGCGTGCGGAGGCCAAAAAATGGCTGGTGGGTAGGCTGGGCTTCGGCAATATTTGGTCTATAAGATGCACAGACATTTTTGCCCCCTTTTGGGAGACAAAAAAGTGTGTCTTATAGTCTGAAAAATATGGTATACAGACCCCAAGTCAGAATTCCTGCCCCCTCCAACCTGTACAAAAAGACCCTGAATGGGGAGACTCTCTGCAGCAACACAAACATTCATTGCACGTATCCTGCCCAGGGGCCGTAGTTTGAGGACCCCTGATTTAGTGCAATATAAAAAATGCAAATAATTTTTCTGCGGACCACCAAAATTTTCTTGCGGACCACCAGTGGTCGACAGACCACCACTTGGTGACCACTGCTTTGGACCAAACCAGCTCTAGTCCTGCTTTAGAAATAAAATCAGCTGGGTGACTTAGCCTTCGAAAGAGGAAGGTGGAAATCACATGCCACTTCTGAAAATCTGTAGAGATTCTCAGTCATCCAGGTCGTGGTTGTCCCAAAGGTGCTTTTTTAGGAGGCAACTGAACCTCTACAAACTTTTAGCTATCCAATTTGGGGTGGACACCCTTTGAATGTTGTGGGAATAAGGAATGGATTTCCAGAGGAAAAATTGCAGACTACAAGAACCATTAGCACTACTCAGGTGACCTTGAGGACACAGATAAACCTCCAAGTGCGTGCTCTAAAAGGATGCAAATGACCAGCTGTCTGCAAGAAAAAACAAGAAACTCCTGAAAAAAGCACCTTTGGGACACTTCTGAAAATGTTGCCCAAAACCTGCCCTCTCCAAGAGTTAAGACTAACAAACACACTCACACAGGGGTAGAAATTAGATGGGTAGACTTAAAGAGCTTTTCTTATTTAAAAAATTGCATTTGCTCTTTTCTTTGCCTTAAACGACTGTCATGTTTTCTTGATTCAGCTTTGGGAACTGCAGGCAGAAGGGAGAACAGCAGGCTCACCCTGAGAGTGATAATATTACATCGTGCATTCCTTTCAGTAAAAATATGTCTCCATAAGTCAACTGCTTCTGCCCACCTTTGGCCTCCAATGCTAAGCGGGATCATTCCTGGTTAATAGTTGCCTAGGGACAGGACCATGGTGGCTCTGTGGCTAAGACGCTGAGCTTGTCGATCAGAAGGTTGGCAGTTCAGCGGTTCGAATCCCTAGTGCCGCGTAACGGGGTGAGCTCCCATTACTTGTCCCAGCTTCTGCCAACCTAGCAGTTCGAAAGCACGTAAAAAAATGCAAGTAGAAAAATAGGAACCACTTTGGTGGGAAGGTAACAGCGCTCTGTGCGCCTTTGGCATTTAGTCATGCCAGCCACATGACCACAGAGACGTCTTCGGATAGCGCTGGTTCTTTGGCTTAGAAATGGAGATGAGCACCGCCCCCTAGAGCCAGAAACAACTAGCACACATGTGCGGGGGAACCTTTACCTTTACCTTTACCTTTACCTAGGGACAGGACCACAGGAATGGCAGACTCCTGGATATTGTGTTGTAATCCCAGCCCTGAGGCCAAAAAAAATTCTGCAAATTAATTCTGACTTAGACTTAGAATAACTTTATTGTCACTTTGAATGTACACTAATTGGCATACATTAAAATGAAATTCCGTTGTATACAGCTGTCAAAGGGTCACCACCTTCAATAAACACTACGTATACATGACAAAATTAATAGAGTATTACAAAATTATGCATACACCCACCTATATTATATGACACAGGGAAACAACACAGTCTAGTTCGGATGTATACATGTACATGTTTTTTTTTCCTTGAAAGCATTCACTTCTCATCTAAGAAGCTTCTTCTCAAGAAGAATTGAAGAAGCTTCTTGGATGAGAAGCGGTTTGCAGAAAAAACCCAAGAACATTCAGCTGCCTTTTGAAAAGCACCTTTGGGGCAACGATGACCTTGAGAATCTCCATGGACACTCAGTCCTTCATTCTTTCTTTAACAGAAGCTGGAGTCCTCATTTTAATTCTAGCTACTAGATGGACTTTAGCTTCTTTTCATCCTGTAAGAACAGACATAAATAGCATGTTCTGGGTTCCATTGATTAGACTTAGATTTAGAATAACTTTATTGTCACTTTGAATGTACACTAATCAGCATAGATTAAAATGAAATTTCACTGCATACAGCTCTCAAAGGGTCACTACCTCCAATATACACTACATAAGGAGTACCCGGAGGCTCCAACTGGTGCAGAATGCGGCCGCGCGGGGGATTATGGGAGCGAGGGGTCGCTCCCATGTGACACCTCTCTTGCGTGAGCTGCATTGGCTTCCAGTGGTCTTCCGGGTGCGCTTCAAGGTATTGGTTATCACCTTTAAAGCGCTCCATGGCATAGGACCTGGGTACTTGCGGGACCACCTTCTGCCGCCGATAGCCTCCCACCGTCCAGTACGCTCCCACAGAGAGGGACTCCTCAGGGTGCCGTCGGCCAGGCAATGTCGGGTGGCGACCCCCAGGGGGAGGGCCTTCTCTGTGGCAGCCCCCGCCCTCTGGAACGATTTGCCCCCGGAGATACGAAGGATATCGGATCTTCGGGTCTTTCGCCGAGCCCTGAAAACACTTCTTTTCCAGCAAGCAGGGCTGGCGTGAACCCCGCCCCCCTTTTTAGTTTTTTAATGGTTATTAATTGTTTAGTTTTAATTTGTTAATGGGTTTTAATTCGCATTGTTTTAATTCGGGCCAAAGTATATAATTCTTTTAATTAATTTTAAATTTTGTATTGTTATGTATTTTAGTTTTGGCTGTGCACCGCCCTGAGTCCACTAGGAGAAGGGCGGTATATAAATTGAATAAATAAATAAAACATGACTAGATAGATAGATAGATAGATAGATAGATAGATAGATAGATAGATAGATAGATAGATAGATAGAAGGTGAAGATTCCCCTCGCACATATATGCTAGTCGTTCCTGAGTCTAGGGGGCAGTGCTCATCTCTGTTACAAAGCCAAAGAGCCAGCGCTATCCGAAGACGTCTCCATGGTCATGTGGCCGGCATGACTCAACTCCAAAGGCGCATGGAACGCTGTTACCTTCCCACCAAAGGTGGTCCCTATTTTTCTACTTGCATTTTTTATGTGCTTTCGAACTGCTAGGTTGGCAGAAGCTGGGACAAGTAACTGGATCTCACCCCGTTATGCGGCACTAGGAATTCGAACTGCTGAACTGCTGACTTTTCGATTGACAAGCTCCGCGTCTTAGCCACTTATAGCCCCTTAGATAGAAAGAAAGAAAGAAAGAAAGAAAGAAAGAAAGAAAGAAAGAAAGAAAGAAAGAAAGAAAGAAAGAAAGAAAATTATGCATGTACCCACATCTATTATATGACACAGAGAAACGACATAGTCTAGTTCGGATGTATACATGTATATGGCGAGAAAAATGAATCTTGCGAGTTTACCAGACGGATAGCATAGGGAACAAAGCTGCTACAGAATCTGGTAGTCCTGCTAGAAATACTTCAAAACCCTTTTAGACATACAAGAATAATGTGATGACATGAGACATAATCTATTTTGCGCAGCCAATCATTTGATTCCTGCAAATGTTCAATCTTCTCAATTTTTTTACTTTTGCATTTTTGCTTCCCCCAGGATTTCCTTTACCACGCAGCCGTCTTTGTCTTCTACTTTGGGACCTTCTTACTGCAAACTGCAACAACATCTTTGCACAGTCACCCACTAAAGACCACCAATCTCGTCTCAAGCAACACCACCCACGGAGCACTTCTAGATAGCCATGAATATAATTTAAGCATAGCAGCTGCGGTGAGTATCACTCAGGGATGTTCGGTGATCAGCCAAATCTAACTACAGTTAGTCCTCGATTTATGAGCATTCATTTAATCACCATCTTCTTTTAGCAACCCCATAATCCCTTGCAGGGTAGAGTCTGGGCAACTGAATGGAGCTAGCAGAGTGTTTACTGGCCGGATGCCCTTCCTGATGCCAATACGGAGATTGGTTCGGTAGATATATTCTCATTGTGCCCAGAGAGAGAGAAATATCTGCCTCTATCTAGGATCGAACTCACAGCCTCCTGATTGTGAGACGAGAGCTCCACCTCAAGGCCACCGCATCACTCCTATGACCATTCATTTAATGACTGTCTGAATTATGATAGTCATTTGGTGGGTCTTCTGCTCCTGTAGCCCATCGCAGTCTATCTGCACATGAAAACCCTTTTGTCTTCTCTATAGGCTGGCAAATAGACTTCTCTCTCTCTCTGCCAGCCCTCACAGGCCTCTCTTTCTGGAACTAGTTTCTGGAATTCTGCATCTGGGCTGCTACATGCAGTGGGCTTGCAGACTGTGGTCAGTCTTTTTTTCTTCACCTGTTCTCAGCTCTGCTTCTCTGTCGGTCTTGCAGCTCCAAGAATTGCAGTTTTCTTCTCCTCGCTGAAGACTGCTTATCTTTGGGGATAAGGACATCTCTACTGCCTTTCCAGTTTGACTCCCTTCTTGACACACCCACACTCACTTTCAATTCCCTTTTAGAATCGATTAGAATAACAGAGTTGGAAGGGACCTTGGAGGTCTTCTAGTCCAACCCCCTGCTTAGGCAGGAAACCCTACACCACTTCAGACAAATGGTTATCCAACATCTTCTTAAAAACTTCCAGTGTTGGAGCATTGACAACTTCTGGAGGCAACTGATTGTTCTAAGTGTCAGGAAATTTCTCCTTAGAACTAAGTTGCTTCTCTCCTTGATTAGTTTCCACCCATTGCTTTTTGTCCTGCCCTCAGTTGCTTTGGAGAATAGCTTGACTCCCTCTTCTTTGTGGCAGCCCCTGAGATATTGGAACACTCCTATCATGTCTCCTTCTTTTCATTAAACTAGACATACCCAGTTCCTGCAATCGTACTTCATATGTTTTAGCCTCCAGTCCAGTGGTGGGTTGCCCCCGGTTCGCACCAGTTCTATAGAACCGGTAATAAAACTGGCGGGAGGCTCCGCCCACTGACCCTGACATCATCAAAACACTTCTGCGCGCGCACGAGCAAAGCAAGCAAGCGCACGCGGCCCCGTTGCGAACCGGTAGTAAAGGTAAGTAGAACCCACCCCTGCTCCAGTCCCCTAAGAGACAAACTCTCCAGTTATGAGGAGGTTGGGGCTGTTTTAATCCTTCCCAGGCAGCACCAAACTCTGGGTCCCAATCTGGGTAGTGAGCTATTCTTTCATGCTGCTTATTACCACCTTTGTGGAGCTCAGCAGGTGACAGCAGCACTACCGAATAGGAAGAAGGCTCATCAGTGTGGCTAGATTGTGAGCCCTCTAACTGCCATGGAGTAGGCCTTCTCCTATAGCTGTGATGGCGAACCTATGGCACGCGGAGCCATATTAGTGGGCACGCCAGCTCAGCTCTGGGGCGCATGCGCGCACTGGACAGCTGATTTTCGGGCCTTCTGGGCCCACCAGAAGTAGGGAAACAGGCTGTTTCCTGCCTCTGGAGGGCCTGCGGGGGGTGGGGAAGGCCCGTTTTTTTTTTCTTACCTGGCTCCAGATCCTCTCTGTGTATCTGGGAAGGGTGAAAACAGCCTCTCCCACTCCCTTGGAGGCCCTACGGAGGCTGAAAGGGCCCATTTCCCAACTCCCGGTGGGACAGGAAATGACTTTTTTTCTGTTCCCAGCCTCCAGAGACTCCTAGAGAGGCTCCTACAGACTCCTAGAGAGGTTCTGGAGGCTGGGGACAACAAAAAACATCACTTCCTGTCCCACCGAGAGTTGGGAAATGGGCCCTTTCAGCCTCCATAGGGCCTCCAAGGGAGTGGGAAAGGCTGTTTTCGCCCTTCCCAGATCCATAGAAAGGATCTGGAGCCAGGGAAGAAAGAAAAATGGGCCTACCAGGCCATCATGTGCCAGGAGCGGGGGTGGGTGGGATTGCGTGCGCATGCGCGTGGGCACATGCATGCACGACCGCCCCCCCTCTCCTGGCACGCGATGGCAAAAAGGTTAGCCATCACTGTCCTATAGACTGCCATTTTACAAAAGTGCCTACAGCCTCTTCTTCGCATTCTCTTCCTTAGCAACTTAAAGGTGGAGAATTTCTGCTCCAACCACTACACTGCATTCTCTCTTAAGTATTCATGGTCTTCAGGGTTCCAGCCCAGCATTGTCCCAAAGGTGCATTTTCAAGAGGCAACTGGACTTTCTGGTTTTTCTTTGAAGAAGCTTCATCCAAGAAGCTTCTTCTGCTCCATAAATGTTGAGTTGTAAGTAGTTTTGGGGGTGATCCAGGGGTGAAATCCAGCAGGTTCTGACAGGTTCTGGAGAACCGGTAGCAGAAATTTTGAGTAGTTCGGAGAACTGGCAAATACCACCTCTGGCTGTCCCCAGAGTGGGGTGGGAATGGAGATTTTGCAATATCCTTCTCCCAGGAGTGGGGAGGGAATGGGGATTTTGCAGTATCCTTCCCCTGGAGTGGGCTGGGAATGGAGATTTTGCAGTATCCTTCCCCTGCCACGCCTACCAAGCCACACCACGCCGACCAAGTCACGCCCACAGAACTGGTAGTAAAAAAATTTGAATTTCACCACTGGGGTGATCTGATCTATCATAACTTTGAAGTTAAGGCCTGTCATTAAGTGAGGACTACCTGTAAGACAACCCCAAAAACTAATTACAACTCAATGTCTATGGAGCTGAAAAAACGTCTTGGATGAGAAGCAAAATGTCTTCAAAGAAAAACCAGAAAGTCCAGTTGCCTCTTGAAAAAGCACCTTTGGGACAACCATGACCTGGATGACTGAGAATCTCCATAGACATACCCAGCATACAACAAAAGATCATACATCACCCATGTGGGCGCATGCTCCCTTCCTATGAAGTAAACCAGGGGTGGGTTCTACGTATCTTTACTACCGGTTCGCAATGGGAGTATGCAAACGCTTCTGTGCATGCGCAGATCGTCAATTATGACGTCTGGGCAGATGGGCGGAGCCTCCCACCGCTTTTACTACCAGTTCTAAAGAACTGGACCGAACCGGGAGCAACATACCACTGAAGTAAGCCAAATACAAACATTAAGTTTACGAAACACTGAATGCTTCAAGAAGTGCAACGTGCTATGTTTATTGTGTGAAAATAACAATCTAGAAAACGAACATTAAAGATCAGCGCAACTGCCAAACTTTTGATACCCGTTTTCCTTTCTATTTCTTCTTCCGTGCCTCCTCTTCCACTCCAGATTTTTTCCTTTGTAACAACGGTGTGTTATGGATGCAGCACCACCCTGGCTTTAAGAAGATGGAAATTATAGCATCGGAAAGAGGCCACCAGCTCCGCTACATCCTAGCTGATTTTGCTCAACTCTCAAACAGAGTCCAACGTGTCCCATCAAATAGGAGTGGCGTTCAAAAGGATGTTTTGGAATACTTTTGTTGTTTTCTAAAGCACTGAGACGAACACACCCAACCCATGCCATAAGTACAGTATATACACTCTCAGGGGTGGTGGTGGGGAAAATCTGTGTTTATGTTGAGATTGTACCGCAGCTGCTATCTCGGTTCAGCAGCACCATTCCCATGTCCCCAAAAGTGGGTGTAGTATTAAGAAGCAAGGTTTTAGGAACAGAAGGGATTATTATCAGTTTGGGATGCAACAAAATTCCTAGCTTGACAAGAGGCAGACAATAGCAATAGTGGCCTTTGTGTATATATATTTATATTCTTTCTTCAGTGAGAATAAGGTAGAAATTTCTGTTAAAACACCAACCACTTTCATCCTCGTTTTCAGATGAAATCTTTTGTTTTCTTCCCCACACAAATGTTTCTGAAATACCTCTCTACCAACAGCATGGAGGGCCCCAAAATATCATCCATTGCTCCACAGAATTTTCTCAGTGACCTACATTTTTCTCCTTCTTTCCTTCCCCAGGTTCTTTCTCTGTTGCAATGTTTTAGATATGTCAGCTGTGCATGAAACATATTGTGCTGGGCAGAGGTGGGTTTCAGCAGGTTCTGACCAATTCTGGAGAACTGGTAGCAGAAATTTTGAGTAGTTCAGAGAACTGGTAGCAAAAATTCTGACTGGCCCTGCCCCCATCTATGGGGGCACTATCCTTCCCCTGCCATGCCCACCAAGCCATACCACGCCCACCAAGCCACACCCACCGAACCGGTAGTAAAAATGTTTGAATCTCACCTCTGGTGCTGGGACAGTTTCCACTCAGCCAATGTTTTCAGTTGCTAGGTTGATCTTCCCAAGAACATTGTGTCTATTAACTTACAACCTGCCCCTCCCTCATCCCACAGTATTATAATACTATCTTTAGCAGACAATTGAATGTTGGTGCTCTGATGGTTATAGGAGAAATAAAAGCTCTTAGCAAATGTGCAATATATCGCATACATGCAATCAAGAAAGACAACGATGCTCATCTCCGTTTCTTGGACAAGGGAGCCAGCATTGTCTGAAGACAATTTCTGTGGTCATGCAGCCAGCATGGCTATACACCAAAGGTGCACAGAGCTCTGTTATTTTCCCACCAAAGTGGTACCTATTTATCTACTTGCATTTGCATGCTTTCGAAGGAGCTGGAGCATGTAACAGAAGCTCACCCCATTGGGTGGCACTCGGGACTTGAACCCAGGCTGTACTTTGTATTGCTGGGTTTTTTTAGCTGAAAAAACCATGCTTTACGGTCCACCATGCCCAGCTGTCTAATTTCAGCAGGATTGACATGGACTGCCAAATTTCAGGATTTAATTATCCCTTCCATCAGCCTTCCATCCTTCCGAGGTGGGTAAAATGAGGACCCAGATTGTTGGGGGCAAGAGGCTGACTCTGTAAACCACTTAGAGAGGGCTGTAAAAGCACTATGAAGCGGTACAAAAGTCTAAGTGCTATTGCTATTGCTATACCTTCCTAGGCCCAAAAGGTGGTGAGTTCGGTTCTCAGAATTATTCACAAGTACCAGATTGCAACCTCTGAATCTTAGGCCAGACTATAATAGTATTATTTTTAAGTGCAAGGAATATATTATTTTATTCTTAAAATAAGAACACATGCACACAATTTATTTTTAATTCCTAAAATTCCTAATTTAGGAAAATAAACAAGGATGTTTCTCTTAGGTTTTCCATTTTTCCTTATAATTTTGACCTTACCCATTCCCCATGCACTATCTAGCACATGTTTATCTTTCAAGAATTGCAGCCCTGTGAATTGGGAGATTACCAGAATTCTGGTAATCCAAAATAGAATTCCTGTTTGAGTTGTTAAACCTTACTAGCATTGCACAATAGATTAATACTCCTATAAGTTTTATGCTGATACTCATACAAGCCAGGTCACACAAGGATCCTAAACTATCAACAAAAGTGGAACCTTTTACAAATACTGTGTTGTGTCTCTGTTGAAAGAATAATTTGCAGCAGGAGAAAATATTTCATGTGTTTAGGTTCTGCCTAACCAGAATCTAGTTGTAGCTTTGCTAGACAATGATGTTTTCATAAAAGATAGTTGTGGCTTTAAAATATATATATATATATATATATCCATGAGTGAAATGACAAACTAATGTCACAATTCATTTTCCATTGGTGTAGTAAACCTGAGAAATGTTGTGGTCATGTATTTGAAGTTATGTGCCTATATTCAAGGGAAACATGTTTTATTCAAGAACAGTTTTTATCTAAAAATTTGCTAGTGGGGCAAGTTAAAAGAATTAGATGGACTGGCGACTCTATGCATACTCCATTGATACAAATTTTGCTTGTACAAATATTAAGACTCTGCAATCCCATTTCCTATAACTGGGAAGCAAAAGAGAGCCAGCCTTCCTTCCTTCTATCCTTCTCTCCCTCCCTCCCTTTTCTAATTTATCATATAAACTCATTTATTTATCAGCTTTAGATGTAGAAGCCAAAGAAGCTTCTTGTTTTTATTTTAGCAAAACGACTAATATTTTAGAATGTTTCCAATACATTCGTTTCTGCTTATGAAAATGTTTGTGCTTAATTGTTCTGGAAATTTCTTGTCTCCCTCTGAACATTAGTGCTTTCACAATTTTATATTTGAAGTTGTACGCTCTGTTTCATTTTTCACCCTTCAGGTTCTGGGGAAAGATCATACAATTAGATTATTGTACTGTTTGATGCCTCTCATATCCCACGTTTTGTGTTACATTACTGTAAATTGCTATCGGGTAGAAATCAAACGTGAACCAGAGAAAGAGCACTTAATGGCAGATCAGGTTATTTAATTGGATGCATGTTGCTTGCAGTCTGGTTATGGAAGATGGGTTCAGATTCAAGTCACAAAGTGGTTTTAATGTGTTGTTTTTCCTATTGCAAATATATGACTGCTATTAAAGGGGAATACATTTGACAGTTGAAGCTATTGTGTAATTCATGTCCCATGTCAAAAGAGGGCTGTGTCTGCAAAGCAAAATAAAATGTATTTAAGTTAGAAGCAGGTTAGAACTGCTGGATGGGCAGTTTTGCCATACAACACTTCAGCAGGCCTTACTACTGCCGTTGTTGCTATCACAACAAAGGAGGTGTGCAATAGTTCAAAATCTCGTAAATCTGAGCTCGGCTGTTTTACATTCCCTTTATATTTTTATTGGAATTTATCCTTATAATTAATCGAACACTCTAACCTCCAGAGTAGCTCAGCAAAACATAGAACATCGAATAATGTCCTGTTTTAGTCCACATGCACAACACTGTTCTGTCCTAGGCTTCCTTAGAAAGCATGAAGCAAAGTCTTAGTCCCGCAAAACCTCTTTTATTTATAAGACTGTAAATTACTTTCATTTACAGTCCGCAAAGCTTGACAAACAGTCTTTCAGAGGAAGGTTATCAACACCCACCTATCTCACTTGGAATGTTGCCAGAGAGCTAATTTCCAGACGCAGAGCAAGGCCAAACTTGGCACAGAGTCACAAAAAGAACTTTCAAATCTTGAATCGGCCAAAATGAATTAATTGCTTCCTGCAAAAGCCCACGTCCCGTTCACTCCTCTTTTATGTCCTATGGGAGGGGCCAATCATCTCCAAGGTGTAGCCTTATTCCCAAGTCAACCCTGCTTTCTTAATTGTTCTTGTTTTCTGGCAGCTCTGCGCATGCGCACACTCCAGGACAGGCTCCAACTGTTCCTCTGCCTCGCTGATGTCTGACTCCAGAGGCATCTCATAACTACCAGGTGGTCTTGGCCCCCTCTCTGCCTCTGACGCAGAGCCCTCATCCAAGCCTTTCCCAGATTCAGGACTGGCCCATGTTCCTCCCCAACCTCCTCACTGACTGAATATGCTGCCAGCTCTGCTGGCCACTGGCGGACCACAACAAACACACACAAGGATTTTGCCGAATTTCGTGATAATCAAAGCCCTCAATGTTAATCCCCTAGGTCTCTACTTGCACCCAATGCAAGGTTCAATCCTATTGAACCCAACACTGCTCAGTCGTTACACAAGGTTACCAAATCCAAAAGCAAAAGTCCGCAAAGTCCAAGGTGGAAGTTCAAAATCCATGAACAAAACCAAGGTGTAAACACACAAGCACAGCACAATCCAGAGTCGAGGAAACTGAACTCACGAAGGCAAAGCATGCACACAGCAGAATGGGTGCTTGTTTCCTTTTTTAAAATGAATTTATAATATAAAATGCAAAAATAAATAAGAGGAAAAATAAGGGAGGGGAAAGGGTATAAAAGAGGGGGGAAAGGAAGAAAAGGCATTTTATTACAATTCCTTTTGGTGCATTAGAATAAGATAAGATTCCAACAACCCCCTGCTCCATTCATCTGATTAAATAGGCGCTCATTGGTATAGCTCATTAGGAGGAGTGAGGCTGCCTCCTCACGAGTTGCCTCGCCGACCTCTGTTGAGCCTGCCTCTGTTCTGCCCTGCATGTCCGTAGATCAGATGGAGGAGGCAACTCCTCGTCCCTGCTGGCCGGCTGCAGCTATGCACCTTCTGCATCCAGTGTTTCCAGTGGGGCCTCTGAGCTCTCCAGCTGCAACTGTGCATCTCCTTTTTCTTCACCATCCAGGTGTTCATCTGGTCCCTCCTCCAGCGACCCCTTCAATGTGCCTGGCCTCTACGCGCCTGACTTGGGCCCTCAGCAACTTCCCACACTCCTCCGCACCCCCCCACTTCCAAAGTCCCTGGAGTCGGCTCTTCCTCATTTTCTGAGCTGGCATCCAGAGAAGCCATCACTAATAATAGCTCTGGAAGGGACCTTGGAGGTCTTTCAGACCAATCTTCTGCCCATGGCAGGAAATCATATACCATTCCGGACTTTCTTTGGGCTTGATGGGATCGATATACATGATCATAGAAGGAAAAACAGAACAACAGGACAGAATGCATCCCAGGTCCCATCAGATGGTATTGTGTAGTTGTGGGACAGACTGAGATATTTGGAGACAAGCAAACCAGTGGAGGTATTCAGACAGTTCAGGCTGGTTTAGACCAGTTCGCTCGAACCAGTTGTGGCGACCTGCGGGCGGGCCTGTCCACCTGTCCCGGCACTATGCCATCCTATTTAGCCATGTTTTCTAAGCTGCGTGCATACATGCAAGCCACGCACACAAGCAAAGCACATGCATGGAAGGCCGCGCACATGAGTGGAAGGCGCATGAGTGAAGCAAGCGTGTGTGCACATGCGCTCACATTTTTGGTGTGCGGCGAACCAGTGGTAAAATTATGTGAAACCCTCCTCTGAAGCAAACCCACAAATAATCAAACCTTCTACCAGGGAGAGGTTTATGGCTGACCAACCAGCTCCTTGAATTTCATCCAAAAATGTATTGAGAGACTGATTCACAAGTAGCCGTAAATAAATGAGTGTACCAAACTGCTCCTATAGAATAGAATAGAATAGAATAGAATAGAATAGAATAGAATAGAATAGAATAGAATAGAATAGAATAGAATAGAATAGAATAGAATAGAATAATAGAATAGAATTCTTTCTTGGCCAAGTGTGATTGGACACACAAGGAATTTGTCTTTGGTGCATACGCTCTCAGTGTACATAAAAGAAAAAAATACATTCGTCAAGAATCATAAGGTACAACACTTAATGATAGTCATAGGGAAACAGTCAATTTAAATCTTAAGGATACCAGCAACAAGGTTAAGTCATAAGTGGGAGGAGATGGGTGATAGGAACGATGAGAAGAGTATACCTTCATACTAGCACATTCTATGCCAGGTGCAGCTTCCAATTAACATTTTATGTACAGAAAATGTATCACAAGTAAAAAGACAGAAAAAGGTTGGGCATTGGTGTACCTAAAAGTACAGCAGAAAAGTTGACCAGATGGCTTGAAAGTTCATTTCCCAGCTCTAATGTTTAATAGGAAAGTGGGTAGAATCATATACAATGGGCTCTTCATGCTATTCTAACATAGGGCAAACTGGGATACAGAGTACTGAGGGCTCCTTGGTCCTCTCTCAAGTTTGGTTGCTTTCTTGCAGATGTTTCATTACCCAAACAAGGTAACGTCATCAGTGCATTGATGATGTCAACTACTTTGGGTAATAAAATGCCTGCAAGAAAAGCACCAAGCTCAGAGAGCACCAAGGACCTTCATTTCAACCCTGAGCTACAAATATTTCTCCTCTATTGATACAGAGTACTAAGGATGGTGAGAACTACAACCATCCACAAAGGTTGCTGTGAAGCCCAGAACTTGCTTCTCCACCAATAGATGGCACTGTAACATTACTTGACATCCTTATTCCGTGTAGTAGAGAACCGGGGTAGGGGAGGAGGGGTGTGAAACCAGCATGTGGCCATCCTTGGCTGATCTCAGAAGTTAAATAGAGTCAGTCCTGTTTAGCGTCCAGGGCTTTGGCTAGACTAGAAAGTCATTTTTTAAAAAGTAGAAGACAGCAGGAACGTACCATTGCCATACTGCTGCCCAGAAAGCGGTGTGGAGTCTACAACCACTATTCAGGCTGGACTTGGAAGCTGCTTTATTTTACTTTTTATAGAACACTGGGGCACCGAGGTGAACTTTTACCGAGCTGGAGAGTACTTTGAATTAATCTTTGAATTAAGGAGAAATTTCCTGAGAGTGAGGCAACTAATCAGTGAATGGCCTGCCTCTGGAAATTGTGGGTGCTCCATCACTGGAGGTTTTTAAGAAGAGATTGGACAGCCATTTGTCTAGACCAGGGGTGGGCAACTGTGGCCCTTTTACAACCTGTGGACTTCAACTCCCAGAATTCCTGATACAGCCAAGCTGGCTCAGGAATTCTGGGAGTTGAAGTCCACAGGTTGTAATAGGGCCACAGTTGCCCCCCCCCCGGTCTAGACTCTAGAATGTGTGGGAAGCTACCCTCCCCCCCCCCCAGGAATAAAATATTTTGAGAAATATTTTAAAAAGGCAGGATAAAATATTTCCCATTGTAGGAAGTTAGCACCCACCCTCTCCTAGAAAAATGAAATATTTCTAGGAAATATTAAAAAGGCAGAATATTATATTTCCCTGGATGAGAAATGGAGAAACATGTTTTTAGGCAGGGAACAGACTCACTCTTAATAGCCCACACCACCCTCAATAGCCCACAGCAGATGTCCATGCTTAAGAGATAAAGAGATAGCTAGGTCTATTCATAGGCAAATGCCCTCACCCAAGATCCAACAAAGGTAGGATTAGCCCTCTACCTATCTAACAACAGAATTCACCACATGGCACCTGGGAAGATTACATCACCCAGCAAGGCTCAACCAAGCTTGGGATTCAGGACAGCCTACAGAGTTGCCCCTGTATGGCCCCATGGGAGTCTGACAACCAATCAGAATACAAGCTCAAATTCAAAGCCCAACAGAGGGCATAAAACCAAGACACTCTCAGCAGTCTGCCCTTTTTCCAGCTCAGGAATTCAAGCCATGTGATCCTTTCAGGAACTCAAGCTATGTGATCCTGTTCATCAATAAACCTTCTTTCCAAGCAACTTCCATGAATCCAGTGTCTTTTTCCCCACTTGGAACTGAATCCAGAAGGATATTTCTTCCAACACCCTAAAAGAGAAACAAAAATCTTAAGGGAGACAGAAACTCAGAGCCTCAGCTCCCTGCCCACCCACTCTCAAGCAGATACTGAGCTGGGGCAGCTTTAGAAATGCAGATTTGGTAACCCATTACTGCTTGCATTAAGGGCTGAACAAACGTAGGATAAGCCCTTAGCCAGAATAGGAATTGCCTAACAAGCCCCTTCATTGCATCAGCAGACCAAGCTTCAACCAAGTTTGGCTCAGACAACCTACAGAGCCAGCTATGACCCCTACAACAGCCAATAGAATACACCTTCTTGCACAGGAACAGGAAGTTCAAGTTCAAAGCCCAAGAGAAGGTATAAATACCCCTCACTCTCAACTCCAGGTGGTCAGCTGCCCAGAACCCCACATGTGCTTCTGCTTCATCATTAAACCATCTTTCCAATCAGCCTCTATGTTTCCAATATCTTTCTCCCGGCTTGGAACTGAACCAGATGGATATTTCTTCCAACAATTGGTATAGGGCCGTGATGGCGAACTTATGGCACATGTGCCACAAGTGGCACGTGTAGCCATATCGGTGGGCACACGAGCTCAGCTAGAGCGCAGATTCAGTCAGCAGATTTTCGGGCCTTCTGAGCCCACCGGAAGTAGGGAAATGGGAAACCTTGGGGGGAGGGAAGGCCTGTGGAAGCGAAAGTTGGAAACAGGCCGTTTCTGGCCTCTGGGGAGTGGAGAAGGCCGTTTTCGCCCTCCCCAAGCTCCTAGAAAGGCTCTGGAGCCTGGGGAGAGAGAAAAATGGGCCTACCAGGCCCACCATGCCATTGCATGCTAGAAGTTGGGGGAGGTCACGCGTGCATGCGTGGGAGCTGGGTGCATAGAATTATGGGTGTGGGCACACGTGCGCGTGACACACACACACACACACACACTCCTGGCATGCGATGGCAAAAAGGTTAGCCATCACTGGTATAGGGTCTCCAGCTTGAGCAGGAGGTTGGACCAGGAGACCTCTTAAGGCAGGGATTCCCAACCCTTCATCCTTGGACTAGTACCAGACCATGGTATGTCAGAAACTGGGATGCGCAAACAAGTGAAGCCCCATTCGCAGGATTTAGGCAGCACACGAAACCATGTCCCCTCTGGTCCGCGGAAAAACCTATCTCCACAGAATTGGTGCCTGGTGCCCAAAAGGTTGGGGGCCGCTACTCTTAAGATCCCTTCTAGCTCTGTTATTCTGTATTTTTTAAATAATTTTTATTAATTTTCTATTAATAACAATTCTTTGGGCTTTGTGTTGTCTGGGTATTTAATTGGCTTAATAGTACAGATTCCATTCTTACTCTCCACCCCTTTTTTCCAACCAGTGGTAAAATAAGTTCTGTGTTTGGTACCGTATTTTTTGGGGTATAAGACGCACCTTTTTCCCCCCAAACAGAGGGTGAAAATCTGGGTGTGTCTTATACTCTGAATGTAGCCCCGCCCAGCTTCTCAAACAGAGGTTTCAGAGGCTGAAAAAAGCATCAGAAACGAAGCTTCAGAAAAGAAGCCCCCAAACAGAGCTTCAGAGGCTTTTTTTCTGAAGCTGTTTCGGAGGCTTTCAGAGGTAGGAAAAAAAGTTTTTTCTGAAACAGAGTTTCAGAAGTTTCAGAGGCTGAAAAAAAAAGCAAAAAAAAAGCAAGGCACAGAGCTCACAACCAAGGAACCTGTTGCTAAAATTCACCTCTGGGAACAGCTGATTGGGGGTATTCGAGAAGGCCAATCTACCTGCCAATCAGCTTTTTTCTTATTTTCCTCCCCAAAAACTAAGGTGCATCTTATACTCTGGTGTGTCTTATACTCCGAAAAACACGGTAATATTCTGTGTCTTCTTTCTGTTTGATTTTCAATGTAAGTCTGTCCATTTCTGCACAGTCTAATATCTTCTTAATGATCTCTTCATCTTGCGGTGTTTCTTCATTTTTCCAATATTGTGCGAAGATAATCCTCGCTGCTGTTAAAACATGTAATACTAAATACATCATTTTCTTATCAAATTTTTCTGATATCATCCCTAATGAAAAAAGTTCAGGTTTAAAATCTACATGTTCTCTTATTAACTTTTCTAGTCATCTGTGTATTTTTGCCCATTTTTTTGTTTTTGTTTTATAACAATAACAACCCTGTTATTCTGTATTTTGTAAACTCCAAAGGAGGTTTCTGTGTGCATGGAAGTCCAAAGGCAAGCAAACATTTTTTGTTTAGAACCTGAATTCAAAGCAGGGCACAGCCCTAAAAAGCTCTAAAGGTTGTGCAGATTAAACACTAGAGCAGGGCTCGGCAACCTTAAACATTCAAAAACTCATTTGGACCCATTTCCCACAGAAAGGAAGCTCCTCTCAAAATTGTGGCGCCGACCAGCAACAGGGAGCCGCAGCAGAGGGATAAAAGAGCCACATGCGGCTCCAGAGCCGCGGGTTGCCGATCCCTGCACTAGAGGAAGAGATAACCAAGGCCAAGCATTGCTAAAAGGGATTACGTGCTGTCTTTCCCCATTGAGTTCCTTAAGAATGACTCACCAACGAAAACACAATTCTTGAAAGCATCTGCTGGCTGAAGGAACAAAGTGGAGCACAATTGGCTGAAGATTCTTCTGCCTTGGTGGAAAGCCTTTGGCAGCAAGAAATTATCACCACTGTACTTCATGTCCCTTCCTCCAAATGCTGTGTGGCTCTTTCCTGTTCTTCCTGAAACCTGTCGCTTTTCCCATCTGTGACAAGTTGAGTGTGCTATAAAATCAGTCCTGATCCAGTAAATTTTACTTACTGCCACAACCGCTTAGGGAAAGAGGCAAAAGCTTCTTGAGACATTAGCAAGCAAATAAATGATTGATTTAATTTATTTACATGACCGGCCAACTTACAAATGCAACTCTGGGTTGCCAGCAATTCATCAAACTATACAAAAAAAAACAAAAAACAATATTAGCAGAATTTTAAAAAAACCAGTCACCAAGTATTAACCTACCAATGCAATAGGCAAACTTCTCAATGGACCATCAACAGCCTGATACCTCAGTCACTTGAGGACATCCAAGTCTTCAACTTTGTACAGAAGGACAGCAAAGTTGGGGCCAGTCTGATTTTGGAGAGTTTGATGTTCCAAAGAATAGATGCTGTGGCAGAAAAGGCACAATTCATTTGGCTTCTGGGTATAATTGAAGGTGAAGATTATCACCTATAATCAGTGGTGAAATCTAAAATTTGTTACTACCGGTTCTGTGGGTGTGGCTTGGTGGGGGGGATAATGTGACTGGGTGGGCGTGGCCATTTTTTTTTTTTTACTTTTAAAACCATTTTTTCTACAACCTCTTCTGCGAAGAGGTTGTAAAAATATGCTTTCAAAAGGCTCTGACGATCCCAGCTGAGTTGCCTGATCGTCAGAGGCTTTTTTTAAAATGCCTCTGCGGATCAGGCAACTCAACTTGGATCATCAGGCATCATCTTGGATCGTCAGCTTGGATCATCAAACTCAGCTTGACGATCAGGCAACTCAGCTTGGATCATCAGAGGCATTTAAAAGAAAAAAAGCCTCTGATGATCGCGCGGCTCAGCTGGGCATGGGGGGGGAGGGTGGCAGGGATTTTTGCTACCGGTTTTCCGAACCACCCGCCTCCATCGCTACCGGATCGGGCGAACCAGTCCGAACTGGGAGCATTTCACCCCTGCCTATAATGCTCTTCATATAAAGCTTATAAATGGTTTATGCAAGAACTCATGATTAATGTCAGCTTTGTTAGGTAGACCAGAGTACAGGACAGAGCATGCTGATCTAAAGGGGCAGCCACAAAGAAGAGAGGGTCAACTTATTCTCCAAAGCATCTGAAGATGGGAGAAGAAACAGTGGACAGAAACTAATCAAGGCGAAAACCAGCTTAGAACTAAGGAGAAAATTCCTGACAGTGAGAACAATTAACCTATGGAATTAGTTGCCTCCCCAAGTAGTGGATGCTCCATCATTAGAGGTTTTTAAGATGAGATTGGACAGTGATTTCTCTGAAATGGTACAGGGTCTCCTGCTTGGGCAGGGGATTGGACTGGAGGACCTCCACAGTGCCTTCCAGCTCTTATTTTCTTATTCTTCTATGATGATGTGTATCTACCCCACCAAGCCCAAAGATAGTCCAAAATGGTATAGGCTCTCCTGTCATGAGCAGAGGTTGAGCTATCGTAGAAGGTCCCTTGTAACCCTATTATTCTATGTTCTAAAGCAACTTTTATTTTAAAAGCTGTAAGGATTAGCTACTAGAGACTCATAATACATATGAAATATTCCTTGAATCACCAATAGAAGCCCAATAAGATGATAGCCTTTAATTGAAGACACCCAAAGCATGACCCTCCTGTTTGACCTCCTTCCTAACCCTAACCCTTCCTTTTGTCACATTTATGATGGCAAACCAGAGGTTCCCTGCTTAGATTAAAATTGCATGTAATTAGGACTACCCAATGCAACTGGGGAAAATGTTTTCCCATTGCAATGTACGGCTGTGAAAGTTGGACCATAAGAAAAGCTGGGCGCCAAAGAATTGGGGCGTTTGAACTATGGTGCTGGAGAAGACTCCTGCGAGTCCCTTGGACTGCAAGGCAATCAAACCAATCAAGGAGATCAACCCTGACTGCTCTTCAGAAGGCCAGTTCCTGAAGATGAAACTCAAACACTTTGGCCACCTGATGAGAAGGAAGGACTCACTGGAGAAGAACCTAATGCTGGGAAAGATTGAGGGCAAAAGAAGAAGGGGACGACAGAGAACGAGGTGGCTGGATGGAGTCACTGAAGCAGTCGACGTGAGCTTAAATGGACTCCAGAGGATGGTAGAGGACAGGAAGGCCTGGAGGAACGTTGTCCATGGGGTCATGATAGGTCGGGCACGACTTCGCAACTAACAACAACAAATCTAGATGATTGCTAGATGATAAGAGTTAGAGATTTCTGTATCTCTTCCCTGCCAATGAGTGGCAATCTGGATTTTTGCAAGCCACATTTCATAGTGCTCCATGAACTGCTAATCTTGCTGAAGTTTAGCAGGTTTGGAACTAGTCAATACCTGGACAAAAAAAAAAGTCATTATGCATTCAGTTTTGAGTTCAAAGGAATAATACTGAATAAGAAATAGAAGGCTAAGGCTTATTAGATTTCCAGATTACTCTTCATATATCATCTCATGGATGGAATTTCATCCTCTCTGTCCTGATAACATCTGGAGTCAGATCCATGCTTGGGTTATCCTTTTATGAAACCAATCATAAGGTTTGGCTTGATGCCACGTAGAATACGGGTTATCTTGGTGCAACATTTTGACTCTTGGGCTGCCAAATCCTAAAACATCCCACCCAGTAATAGATCCAACAGCTGTTTTCAGAATGGGGGCGGGGGGCAGATTGAACCCACTGTGCTTTAGGTAGGTGCTGATTTGAATCCAGCTTCTCAGCTTCTGGCCTCGAATGCTGATGAATAGCATGTTCTTATTAGCTGAGCTTGGTTACAATTACAACCATAGATAGCTGGCAGCAGATGGGACAAAGGTGGAATGTTGTGAAGAAACCATCCAGGAAAGTCAAAGAATTAAAATATTTCCTATTGCTAGGACCTGAAAAAATATTGACTGTTCCAAAGATTCAAGATATTTTAGGATGACTCTTGGGGGTTTCTCTCCAGTATTTCTTTTGATGTGCTGCCTGTAGCATCATCAATTTGGGGGTTGGGGGTGTCAGGAAAGAGCGGGAAGAAGACCTACTTAGAACCCTAACCAGCTAGTCTTTTTGAAAGCTACGAATAAATAGAATAAGGACTCCCTTCCCCCCCCTCCAATTTTTTATTCTAACCAACTACCTAAGGCTAGGTCAGGGATCAGCAACCCGTGGCTCTGGAGCCGCATGTGGCTCTTTTCATCCCTCTGCTGCAGCTCACTGTTGCAGGTCAGCTCCACAATTGATAGGGCTTTTGGTTAGGACAGGTAGAGGAAAAAGGATGCTGCACTAGGAGAAGATTCTATGGTGGGGGAACCGGACTTCCGGTCAGCAGAGGAAAAAAGGATGCCATGCTAGGAGGAGACTCTATGGTGGGGGAACCGGACTTCCGGTCAGCAGAGGAAAAAAGGATACCATGCTAGAAGGAGACTCTATGGTGGGGGAACCAGACTTCCAGTCGGCTCCAGAATTGAACGGGGCTTCCAGTTAGGACCTTTGTGGCTCTTTAAGTGTTTAAGGTTGCTGACCTCTGAGCTAGGCAATTCATGTTGCTCTCTTATCAGTTTGTTGACTTCTTCCTCATGATCTTGATTAGTTCTCAATGTCCATTTTCTGCCTTCTTTCGGGTCTAGTGAAAAATAGTGCTGAACAGTCATGAATAGATAAAGGTGCTTATATACCATATCCGGTGGTGGGTTGCTACTGGTTCGCCCCGGTTCGGGCAAACCAGTAGCAGCAGTGGTGGGAGGCTCCACCCACCCACCCTCACGTCATCAAATACAATCTGCGCATGCGCAGAAGCTTCTGCGCATGCACAGAAGTGGCACGCGCACAAGTGAACCAGTAGCAAAGGTAAGTGAAACCCATCCCTGACCATATCTATATATTTTCAATCACAGTGTTGTGGCCCGTACGCAGCCTGTGCAGTTAGTAGCTGATTCAGACAGCAAGGAGGCTGGTGTGGTGCTGCACCAGCTGAGTCGGACAATGAGGAGGCTGGAGAAGATGTAGTGTCTGAGGCGGGGATTCAGCCAGGGCCTTCAGAACCTCCAGAAGCTCCCTTAAATGAAGAGGACGAAGAGGAGGAGCCTCTTCTCAATGCACGGGCGCGCAGAGCTGCCAAAAGGCAGGAGTGGCTCCTCAGGAGGAGGTCTCCTCGAGTGTAAGGCTTGGGGCTAATTGGCCACTCCCTTAGCCTATTTAAGGAAGAATGCCGACTGAAGCAATTTGCAGGGAACAACTTAGTTCACATACCTTCGTGCCTTGATCTTAGTTCTTTGCAAATTGCTTCTGGGCTTTCTGCCAACCACAGTAAGATTAAGATTATTTATTCTTTGGATTCTTGCAGGCTGCTAAGAAAGTTAATTAACAGCCTTTGTTTGAAGAAAAAAACTGATTTTATTTTAGTAAACTAAGGTTTGTACAGACTTTGTGTGTGCTGCATTCTTTGGGGTCCGTAGCTGGGGCAGAACACATAGTGATGGCAAACCAGGCAGCCAGTAATGCACTGGATTGGAAGTGGTTCATCCTCTCAGAGCTTGGATTAGCAAGATTGTTTGGGAAATAGCTTAAAGTTTAAACACAAGAATTCCAACCAATGGTGTACTTTCAAATGAGACATTTGCAGTATATATAGGCAAATATATAGGATTGCGCCTTAGTCATCTCACAAAAGGACTACAGGTAGTCCTCGTTTTAAGACCACCGTTGAGCCCAAAATTTCTGTTGCTAAGTGAGACAGTTTAAAAGTGAATTTTGCCCCATTTTACGACCTTTCTTGCCACGGTTGTTAAGTGAATCCCTGCAGCGGTTAAGTAAGTCACACGGTCGGTAAGTGAATCCGGCTTCCCCATTGACTTTGCTTATTGGAAGGTCGCAAAAGGGGATCACATGACCCAGGGACACTGCGACCGTCATAAATATGAACCAGTTGTCAAGCATCTGAATTTTGATCACGTGACCATGGAGATGCTGCAACGGTCATAAGTGTGGAAAAAAACGGTCATAACTCACTTTTTTCAGTGCCATCATCATTTTGAACGGTCACTAAATGAACTGTTGAAAGTCGAGGACTACCTGTATTGAAATGAGCTATAATATTAGTCCAAAATGCAACCGTGTAGTCTGTGATGTTTTCACTGATCCACAAGTTTGTATGACTAAGCAACCAACACCATGCTGATGTAAAGCGATTTTTATTAACACAGCCCTTATGGATTAGCTTCTGTAGACTCATAATATGTATGAAATATTTCTTGAATCAATAGGGAGGGGTCCACCGGGTGAGGCCCACAGAAGTGATCGTGTTTTATATACGGTATAATCCATGTTTGGATTGGAATACTTTTTCTTTAAAATAGTTTCTAGTTATGCATGGCTCGCCAGAACATTAAAATATTTTCATTGAAGAGCCTGAGGCCTATTCCTTTGTTGGCTTCGCCTCCCTAACATTTAGGAATTTAGCAGGTACAACTGCAGATCAGGTCTACTGGAGAAACAGAACGAAAGGAAAGGAAAAAGGAAAGGAAAAAGGAAAGGAAAGGAAAGGAAAGGAAAGAGGGGGGGAAGGAACGGAAGGGAATGGAAGGGAAGGGAAGGAAAGGAAAGGAGGGAAAGGAGAGGAGAGGAGAGGAGAGGAAAGGAAAGGAAAGGAAAGGAAAGGAAAGGAAAGGAAAGGAAAGGAAAGGAAAGGAAAGGAAAGGAAAGCAGGAAGGGAAGGGAAGGGGGTTGGACTAGAAGACCTCCCGGGTCCCTTCCAATTTGATTATTTTATATTGTCCAGGCACAATATTTGGCTCTTTATCAGAATTTCTGATTCATGATTGACTGACAAGATTGACTAGCCAAGTAGTATCAACAATCAGCTAAGGAACGTGCTTTTCTTTTCATTTTTTGAAATTAAAAGACTGTTTTCCTTTGCGTGAGCTATTTATCATGGCAGCTGGTGCTAAGGCTTATCCTTGTGGAATGGCTATGGAAAGATATTAGAAATTATAGAATCACACAGCATCCTTAACTCTAAGCCTGTGTTATGCCAGAATTTAGTCTTAAATCTTCTTTGTTTCATACAGTCCTAGTTTAGAACAACAACCTTGTTTAAAATTCCTCTCTCGTTGTTTATACTCAATCTAGAAATGGATAATAGGAGGCTTCAGAAATAGTAATTGTATTAGTTTCATACGATTATATACTGATCACATTTAATCCAGTTGTGCATAAATTGAAATCCGAACTCTAATCAGACTTTGGAATCAATCCAATCTGAACATTTGGACTGACAGAGAAACTGGATTTGGGCAACAGGTTGACTCAGCCTTCCATCCTTCCAAGGTGGGTAAAATGAGGGCCCAGATTGTTGGGGGCAATATGCTGACTCTTTAAACCGCTTAGAGAGGGCTAAAGCACTATGAAGCGGTATATAAGTCTAAGTGCTTAGTGCTATTGCTATTTGGACTTTTGAATTGATCTGAACAGTCAAAAAGGTTTCAGTTCATTTTTGCATAGGCCTTGACTGCAGGGCAGTATTATACCTCAGAGGTAAGCAACCTTTTACCCTACTAGTGGTTTAGATACCACTTTATAATGCCTTGGTAAGGCCACATTTGCAATACTGCATTCAGTTTTGGTCGCCACGATGTAAAAAAGATGTTGAGACTATAGAAAGAGTGCAGAGAAGAGCAACAAAGATGATTAAGGGACTGGAGGCTAAAACATATGAAGAATGAGAACAAGCAATGGATGGAAACTAATCAAGGAGAGAAGCAACCTAAAACTAAGGAGAAATTTCCTGACAGTTAGAACCATTAATCAGTGGAACAACTTGCCTCCAGAAGTTGCGAATGCTCCAACACTGGAAGTTTTAAAGAAGAGATTGGATAACCATTTGTCTGAAGTGATATAGGGTTTCCTGCCTAAGCAGGGGGTTAGACTAGAAGACCTCCAAGGTCCCTTCCAACTCTGCTATTCTATTCTGTTCTGTTCTATTCTATTCTATTCTAAATGGATCAAAGTCAAGGGGTGGGGGTGGATAAAACAGGGATAGAATCAAGATCATGGGAAGTGTTAATACCACTTTATAATGCCTTGGTAAGGCCACACTTGGAATACTACATCCAGTTTTGGTCGCCACGATGTAAAAAAGATGTGGAGACTCTAGAAAGAGTGCAGAGAAGAGAAACAAAGATGATTAAGGGACTGGAGGCTAAAACATACAAACAACAGTTGCTGGAACTGGGTATGTCTACTTTGATGAAAAGAAGGATTAGGGGTGAGATGATAGCAGTGTTCCAATTCCTCAGGGGCTGCTACAAAGAAGAGGGAGTCAAGCTATTCTCCAAAGAACCTGAGGGCAGGACGAGAAGCAATCGGTGGAAACTAACGAAGGAGAAAAACAACCTAGAACTAAGGAGAAATTTCCTGACAGTTACAACAATTAATCAGTGGAACAACTTGCCTTCAGAAGTTGTGAATGCTCCAACACTGGAAGTCTTTAAGAAGATGTTGGTTAATCATTTGTCAGATGGAAAATTATAGACCACATACATAGGCCCACATAATGCCTACCTTTGCACACATGCATCATATTGCATTAAAAAGAATAAACCTGTTTGCATCCTCAGAGTGAAAAGGCCTAAAAGGGGGTTAAGCCAAATCAGTTTATTGTCTACTTACTGTGGCTTTTCCCAATGGAGACACAATGTTTGGGGCTGAATCAAGAACCTGGACGGAGAGATTAAATCCTCTTTTCCTTTCAAATTGAAGGGATGCTTTGATCGTATCACTAATCATGGGAAGCAGCAAATTTAACTGGGATTCTCATGGGATTAGGAAGTCTAACTCAGGGATCCCAAACTGATTTGTGTTGTTGCTGCCATGGAAGGTGGGGTGGCGTGCGTTTGGTGCAAACTGTGCATGCGTGCATGCAGTGTGCATGCACAGCCAGCGAACTGGTAGTAAACTGGTTGAGATTTCACCAGTGATATGCAGGTACATAATATTGCAGATACTAATACAACTGTGGGGGAAGTATTTGCTGGTGACATACTGTTGCTCAGGGATACCCAGAGGTTGCTCCTTTCTCGGCACTGTGATGCTGCCCACCTAAGTGGTACCCATTTATCTACTTGCGGTCACCCTCTTTCAAAGTGCTGGGTTGACAGGAGCTGGAGCATGTAACAGGAGCTCACCTCACCCCATAGCAGCAACGAGTTTTGAACGCAAGACTGCCAATCAGAGCCTTGGTAGTACAGGAGTTTAAGGCACCCTGTTATTAAGCTGTTATTAAGACCAGCTGCCTGCAATTACTGCAGAGTTCGCATCTCGCCAAGGCTCAAGGTTGACTCAGCCTTCCATCCTTTCTAAGGTAGGTAAATTGAGGACCCAGTTGTGGGGGCAATAAGCTGACTTTGTATAAAATATATATACAAAAGGATGAAGGCTATTGCTGAGCACATTGTAAGCCGCCCTGAGTCTTCGGAGAAGGGCGGCATATAAATCAAATTAAAAAAAAAAAATCATCAGCCCAGCATTCTAACCTCACTCCTAATATTGCACATTACTTGTGATGATCCTGTGCTGTGCCATACTAACTCATGAAGTATCTTTTATCCACTCAAGCTTCAATTTTCCAACCTATTTTATGGATCTATTTCACCATAGATTCAGTCCTAGATCCAAATTCTAACAAGTTCCATTTTTAAATGTCCATACTGGGGCCAATTTTTCATCAATTTTTTTACTCTTCCATCAAAGGAAGAGTAAAGAAGGTTTGCAAGTACATGCCACATCAGTTAATTTCCTTGAAATATCTCCTGCCTAAGGTGTTAAACAAGCGGTACCACCATTTTAGGTAGAAGTTGTTGAACAAATGACACTACCATTTTAGGCTTGGAAATGCTGGTCATTTCCTTTGAATCTTTCATCATCTGATTCATCATGCCATATGCATTTTCTGTGGAAACAGTTACTGAATGCTTCCGTACTTAAAACAAAAAACAAAAACAAATTATCTGTTATTTATACTTTACACATCCCAAACCTAGTAGGTATTTATTTCCATGGGAACAGGCCAGTAACAAAACAGAAGAGCTACCCTCCTGCCTCTAGCCAAAAATGCTAAACAAAATAAACAGACCCATAGATTCCCCACTAGCAATTTATTTCCAAGCACTTTTAGTCCCTGTGACTCAGGGTTACTACCAAGTAATCCATCCACTAAAGATTAACATGTTCAGCTATGGAATTCAGTGCAATTTCCACCCCCACCCCTTGACTTTGATCCACTTAGAATAGAATAAAACAGAACAGAACAGAATAGCAGAGTTGGAAGGGGCCTTGGAGGTCTTCTAGTCCAACCCCCTGCTTAGGCAGGAAACCCTATATCACTTCAGACAAATGGTTATCCAATCTCTTCTTTAAAACTTCCAGTGTTGGAGCATTCACAACTTCTGGAGGCAAGTTGTTCCACTGATTAATTGTTCTAACTGTCAGGAAATTTCTCCTTAGTTCTAGGTTGCTTCTCTACTTGATTAGTTTCCATCCATTGCTTTTTGTCCTGTCCTCAGGTGCTTTGGAGAATAGGTTGACTCCCTCTTCTTTGTGGCAGCCCCTGAGATATTGAAACACTGCTATCATGTCTCCCCCCCCAGTCCTTCTTTTCATCAAACTAGACATACCCAGTTCCTGCAACCGTTCTTCATATGTTTTAGGCTCCAGTCCCCTAATCATCTTTGTTGCTCTTCTCTGCACTCTTTCTAGAGTCTCCACATCTTTTTTACATCGTGGTGACCAAAACTGAATGCGGTATTCCAAGTGTGGCCTTACCAAGGCATTATAAAGTGGTACTAACACTTCCCGTGAGCTTGATTTTATCCCTGTTTATGCAGCCTAGAACTGTGTTGGCTTTTTTGGCAGCTGCTGCACACTGCTGGCTCATATTTAAATGGTTGTCCACTAGGACTCCAAGATCCCTCTCACAGTTACTACTATTGAGCAAGATATCACATATACTGTACCTGCACATTTTGTTTTTCTTGCCTAAATGTAGAACCTTCCTTTTTTTCACCATTGAATTTCATTTTGTTAGATAGCGCCCAATGTTCAAGTCTTTAGCCATTCCCATGCCAAATTTTTCATGCTCAACCATAGAACCAACCATCATGCCCAATCATAAAGTCAGCAAGGTCAGTCCAGGGCTTAGAATCATAGAATCCAAGAATTGGAAAAGGTCATTTAAATCAGGAATTCGATCTGAGGCAGTTGTCCCAAAGGTGCTTTTCCAAAAGGCAACCAGACTTTCTTGGTTTTTTTTCTTTGAAAACGTTTTTTTTTTTTTTAATTTGATTTATATGCCGCCCTTCTCCGAAGACTCAGGGCGGCTTACAATGTGCTCAGCAATAGCCTTCATCCTTTTGTATATTTTATACAAAGTCAGCTTATTGCCCCCACAACTGGGTCCTCAATTTACCTACCTTAGAAAGGATGGAAGGCTGAGTCAACCTTGAGCCTTGGCGAGATTCGAACCCTGCAGTAATTGCAGGCAGCTGGTCTTAATAACCAGCTTAATAACAGGGTGCCTTAAACCCCTGTACTACCAAGGCTCTGGTTTTGCTTCTCATCCAAGAAGTTTCTTCAATTCTTCTTGGATGAGAAGCGAAATATGTTCAAAGAAAAAACCAGGTTGCCTTTTGGAAAACCACCTATAGGACAACTGTGATCTGGATGACTGAGAATTTCCATAGACATCTAAGACAGTTGTCCATCTAGCTTCTACTTCGATCTAGGCCCTAGGGAGAAGGAAGATCCACCTCTCCCCCTCATTGATTCCATTGTCAAATTTACTCTTATTAAGCAATAATAAGACATCATTATGACACCTGGTACATCCAAAGCCAAAATGGACATGGGGGTATAAGAAGAGGCTAGAATTTATTTGTGATAGCTTTGTTTTTCCCCATTACAATTCCGGTTCTGTGAATGGTGTTTGCAGCTCCGTAAGTAACTCATATGGTTATTAGAACTGCAGAAAAAACAATGGCTACCAACCTGCCTTCCGTTGAGGACCTATATACTGCACGAGTCAAAAAGAGGGCTGTGAAAATATCTACAGACCCCTCACATCCTGGACATAAACTGTTTCAACTCCTACCCTCAAAACGACGCTATAGAGCACTGCACACCGGAACAACTAGACACAAGAACAGTTGTTTCCTGAACGCCATCACTCTGCTAAACAAATAATTCTCTCAACACTGTCAAACTATTTACTCAGTCTGCATTACTATTAATCTTCTCATCGTTCCCACCACCCATCTCCTCCCACTTATGACTGTATGACTGTAACTTTGTTGCTGGTATCCTTACAATTTATATTGATATTATTTCCTGATTGCTTATTTGAACCCTATGACTATCATTAAGTGTTGTACCTTATGATTCTTGATGAATGTATCTTTTCTTTTATGTACACTGAGAGTGTATGCACCAAGACAAATTCCTTGTGTGTCCAATCACACTTGGCCAATAAAGAATTCTATTCTATTCTATTCTATTCTATTCTATTCTATTCTATTCTATTCTATTCTATTCTATTCTATTCTATTCTATTCTATTCTATTCTATTTATTCCATTCCATTCCATTCTATTCTTATTCTTCTATTCTATTCTATTATTTACCGATTTGATAAATCCAATTTTATGGGTTTAGGGATATTTGTATAATTGCTAGATTTTAATGCTCATGTTAGAGCCAGTTTTATGTGGTAATTAATACACCAGGCTAAAAACGAGGTGACCTAGAATTCTAATCCCATTTTACATACACAGCCAATTGGGTGACCTGGGCCAGTCACTTTCACTTGGCCCTAGGAAGGAGGCAATGGCAAATCCCTTCTGAAAAAGCTTGTCAGGAAAACTGCAGCGACTTGTACAGGCAGTCTCCAAGACACTGGATATGATTGAATGGAAATTTAAAAATAACAGGTAACTGTAAGAGAGTTGGAAGGGACCTTGGAGGTCATCTAGTCCAACCCCCCGCTCTACAAATACTACAAATACTAATATTATGTTTGTGAAATGTACATAGCTTAAGTAACACCAGCTGCCTGCAATTACTGCAAGTTCAAATCTCACCAGGCTCAAGGTTGACTCAGCCTTCCATCCTTTCGAGGTAGGTAAATGAGGGACCTGGATTGTGGGGGCAATAAGCTGACTTTGTATTAAAAAAAAGAACACCGCTTGGGGCCCCCCCGAAAGCCCTACTAAGCAGGTATATACAAAAATATGAAGGCTTAACGCATTGTAAACCGCCCTGAGTCTCCAGAGAAGGGCGGCATATACATCGAACCAATAAATAAATAAATAGCTGGTTTTATCTGGAACAGATAGGTTCTAAATATGACAAATATATAAACTGTGGCATATTGTGTATGCAGATACAGAAACTTCAGCTGCCGGAGAATGGTCCTGGGAGACCAATTCAGACAGGGTGATGGATGCGGTGTTCCTCCAGGAATTCTCAGAGCTAATAAAAATCTCAGCTCCAACATCATGAGGACTTGCCAGAAAAGAGCATCTCCCAGGCCATCTTTATGTCATAATTAGGGAGAGAGGCAGAGAGAGGGGGGAGGGAGGGAGAGAGAGAGAGACCCTGATATTAATTGGGATGATGTATTATAATGTCACTTGTTGTGCTATGAAAGCACTCTTTGAATTTATACATTGCAGTAAGCTATAATTTGCTCACCATCTTAAGTTAGCTACAATAAGTTGGGTTCAGACATTATGCCTAAACCAGCAAAGTCATAATATGGATTGACATTAGATCAGTGATGGCTAACCTTTTTGCCATCGCGTGGCAAAACCGGGGGGAGTGCGGTGGGGTCACACGCATGCATGCCCACATTCATAATTCTATGCACACACACCCCGTGCTCCCCCCCACTTTTGGCATGCGATGGCACGGTGGGCACAGTAGGCCCGTTTTTTGCTCTCCCCAGGCTCCAGAGCCTTTCTAGCAGCCTGGGGAGGGCAAAAACGGCCTTCCCACCCCCCCGAGGCCCTCCGGAGGCCAGAAACAGTGTGTTTCCTGACTTCTGGTGGCCCCGGAAGGCCCGAAAATCAGCTGGCTGGCGCACGCATACATGCCGGAGCTGAGCTTGCGTGCCCACCAATATGGCTCCGCGTGCCACCTGTGGCACCCGTGCCATAGGTTCGCCATCACGGCACTAGATGAACCAGGTTTGCTTGTCCATCCAAGCTAACTGTCAGATCCACCATCTTTGGCTTGGTGCTGCGCTGGCATCCTGCTATCAAAAGACACGGGGTGGGGGGAGGCATGGGGGAAAATCCAATGGGCAGCAATAAACCTGTATGCATTCTTCTGTAGGAATTTGGGAGGGGGGATGACAGCTGAAAAAAAGCAGATCACCGTGGGACCAGTTCGTGCCAAGGCATCTTCAAGGCCATTTGCCCTGGATGTGGAAAATTTACTAGCTGAAACACCTCAGAGTTCCCATAACATCCAGGCGGCATTGCATTGGCTGGGTTTGGACTGGTCATGGGGAAGAGGAACGGGACTGAAGGGAATAGTTTTTGTCTTTTTGCATGGGAACTCAATTTCCACCTGACTTGACTGCAACCAGTATCTCTTAGTAAAAGTGCCTTTGACTTCAACCAAATGGAGTCGAGGGTTTTTCTTCCCTAAGGGATCAGACTGGGGCAGGTCTGACACTAGCATCCTCTGCTATGCTAATCATCCTACAAAATACCAATTAACAAAAATACTTTCAGTATTTTGGTTCCTATCTACTGGATATTGATCTTGGGACCTTCTTTATGAACTTGTATATTTAGGGAAAAAATGGTTTATTCTTTATGCTTGTTCTGGACAATCTTTTCCTCTATCTGTGAGAGAATTAGAGACAGAGAAAGAAAAAAAGCCTCAGAGGATGGCTCATTTTTCTCAAGAGAAATTCTGAACCTATGCGATTATTTTTACTGTTAAGCTAGTGATTCAAATAACTAAGAAGGGTGGAGAAGAGATAATAAGAGACTTTAATTCAATATGATATTATGTGCTTATCCCTTTGGTATGTGGAAGGAATATTTATTTAATGGGTCAACTCCTAAATACTAGAGCAGAATACAACATCTGGGCCCATCTTGGCTGTACAGCTGTTTTACTCACCGGGGCTGAAATAGAAGGTAAGTTTTAGAGCTGTTTTCAAACGCACTGTGTGTTTAAAGCGCGCACTCAGCAAACTGGTTGTTACAGCAGTTGTTACACCGGTTGAATCCCACCACTGGATGTAAGTGCTGTGATTTTGGGGATTTTATTTACATTCCAAAGTTTCCATCCAACCAGGAGGTGACTAAAGGTGGAAAAAAAGACTTCTGATTTAGTTCTGGGTGCAATTCAGTGGTGGGTTCCTCCCGGTTCGGCCCCCCACCCTCCCCCCCGCATTATTCTTACCTTTTATTTGGCCCCGCCCCAATTTTTCCCAGCTGATTGGAGTCCCAGCTGATCGGCTGGAAGGAAAAAAACTGTTTAAACTCTTGCCGCGGGGCTTCAAAAGGCCACCCTACAGCTGATCAGTGTTAAAAGGCAGTGTGGTGGTAGACCAGTGCACTCAAAAAACAAATGGGTAGACCAGGACACTCCAAGAACAAATGGGTAGACCAGTACAGCTCTGCAAGCAGTTAAAAGCCTGGTAGACCAATACCTCTGCTAAATCCTAAAGAATTGTCACATGACCATCAAACCACGCCCACAAAATAAGCCACGCCCACAGAACCGGTAGTAAAAAAAATTAGAACCCACCCCTGGTGCAATTGTTGCCCAATGTGAACCTACACAAACATTTTCGTTGACAAGTCAAGGAGGACCCTCCAAATTTGCACCAGCTCTTTATGGGGGAATTCAACTTCATTCAGAGACAAAAGATGGAAAATATCCCAGCTTGGGAAGCCTTCAGAATTGCTTAGTCTTGTTGACTTGGAGTTTGTTCTTCCCCATCCATGAACTCCAGAGCAGCCCCCAGATCCATGCCCGGAGATGGCAGATTGAAACTCCCCAGGTCAGCCATGGACTTAAAGAAGCATTCCTTCATCATCCATTATTTTAAAACCATCCGAGGTCGATCCATCTCTTTTAGGAAGGAACATAAGGTATTTCTGAAAGAATGCCACACAAATAAGATTCCCATCCTTCCCCATTCATCCCCATCCCTCTCGCTGATAAAGAACGGGCTTTGCCCAGAACAAAACTGTGACATTCTATCAATTCATAAGACATTTTTATAGCATAAAATGTAAAATGGCATCCACAGTTAAACTCCAAATTAAGCATGTGAAGTTTAAGTGAAATATGCAGCAAAGACTTACATGTGCCCAGAGCTATTTTTACAGAAGACTGTTGGTCTTGGCATAACAATGCATTCCAGAAATAGTCCTTTGTTCCTATCAAAGCCAAGACTATGCTTGCCTGCCTTTCAATTCCTCCCTTTCCTTAATATTTCTGCCCAAATGTGGTGGTTCATATAGTCTTGATTTACAGTCAACAAGGGTTAGGTAAAAACAACATTGAAGACAGCCAGGATGACTTTTTGCAAACCATAGTGATTTTTATTAAAAATTGGAGACCCAGAGATGTAAGAGCATCTTAAACTCCACATTTAACTGAACCAAATTTTGAGCACATTTTTTCTAAATGATAAGCATCCCTCTTTTCCCCTACCAACCGCTCCTATCTGTTCCTCCTCCAGAAAAATTCCAAGATTTCTTGACCAATGTAGAGGAATCTAGGGAGGGGAAAGAGTGGTGAGATGACCACCGTCAAGAATTTCCAACAACAAAAATCTCTCCAAAACAAGGTAGGCAACTCCTGTTCCGCAGTTGCCCATCTTACTTGTGACTCCAAATCACACCGGGGTCACATCCCAACATTCCTTAGCAAAATGGTTAATTTTCAACAGTGGAAATCCATTAAGGGTCCATTAAGGGTTACCAGAGATAATAACATATCTATTTTAACCTTGATCAAATAAACCAACTTTATATTCTTCCCTTTACTTTTAACAGTCTTGGTGTTTAATACCTTCAAATTATGTCCTGGAATTTGATTTCTTTTCCATTTTTCTCTGTCTTGTCTTTAAAACTTTAACAAGATTCTTTTGTAAAATCCAATATGGAAATGTTATTCAGATTATTCCTTTGGTTTGTTATTTATATGTCCCTTTTAATTATTAAGATATCCTCGTTTCATTTGTATATCCTCTGTAATATATTTTTCCATATTGGTGTTGTAGTCTATCTTTTTTAAATCCACTTTCAGATCAGTCTCATTATTGTCAAGAACTTTTTCCTCTTCCATACCATCATTTAAACAGAGTTGTCTATAATGACAGACATTCTTAAAATTAACTTCTGTGTCCATTGTTCCAAAATATCCTCCAGTGTTAAATTGTTCTGCTCCATTCACTTATAAGATGTAAAATCTTCTCCTGTAATTTTTACCTTTAGTATTTTCTGGTTTATGTCCAGGATGTGAGGAGTCTGTAGATATTTTCTCAGTCCTCTTTCTGGTTCATGCAGTATATAGATCCTCAATGGAATCAGGCTGGTTGCAATTATTATTTTTTCTGCAGCCCTAACTATCTGTACCTGACCTGTTTGGTTGCTGTGTCAAACCAGACAGTTAAAGGTAAAGGTTCCCACGCAAATGCGTACTAGTCATTTCCAGCTCTAGGGGCGGTGCTCATCTCAATTTCTAAGACGAAAAGCCACCGCTATCTGAAGACGTTCTCCATAGTCACGTAGCCGGCATAACTAAGCACTGTTATCTTCCCACCCAAGTGGTCCCTATTCTTCTACTTGAATTTTTTACGTGCTTTTGAACTGCTAGTATGGCAGAAGCTGGGACAAGTAATGGGAGCTCATCCTGTTACGCGGCGCTGGGGATTCGAACCGCTGAACTGCCGACCTTCTGATCAACAAGCTCAGCTTCTTAGCCACTGAGCCACCACATAAACCAGACAGTTACTGAGGTGCAAATAACAGATTAAATAATTCCTCTGTAGAACTGTATCAGCAGCTCTTTGGGCAAACTGAGTTTTCTGAGTTGACACAGGAAGAACATTCTTCCTTTTTAATGATGGTTCTAATGTTTGGTGTCCATTTCAAGTCCTTGGAGATAATAGAACCTAAACATGTTATGGTCTCTATTGTTGATACTGCGTTACCTAATATTGTCAGAGGTGGTAGAATAGGAGAGCTTCTTCTAAAATCTATTATCATCTCTACAGTTTTAAGAGTGTTCAAGTCAGGGGTGAAATGCTCCCGATTTGGACCAGATCGCCCGATCCGGTAGCGATGGCGGTGGGTGGTTCAGAGAACCGGTAGCAAAAATCCCTGCGCCCCCCCCATGCCCAGCTGAGCCGCACGATCATCAGAGGCTTTTTTTTTTTTACTTTTAAAAGCATTTTTTCCTACAACCTCTTCCAACTAAAAAATGCTTTTAAAAGTAAAAAAAAAAAAAAACTCTGATGATCGTGCAGCTCAGCTGGGATCGTCAGAGGCTTTTCAAAGCATTTTTTTTTTTGCAACCTCTTGGCCGAAGAGGTGGTAAAAAAAATGCTTTGAAAAGTCTCCGATGATCCCAGCTGAGTTGCCTGATCAGCAGAGAGGTTTTTCAAAGCATTTTTTAAAAAGTCTCTCTGACGATCCCAGCTGAGTTGCCTGATCGGCAGAGGCTTTTCAAAGCATTAGAAAAAATGCTTTGAAAAGTTAAAAAAAAAAGTTGGCCACTCGGTAATCACATTACCACCACCACCACCAAGCCACGCCCACAGAACCGGTAGTAACAAATTTTACATTTCACCCCTGGTTCAAGTCCAGACTGTTCCAGCTGCAGCACAAGGCCAATTAGAAGGCCAGTTCATTTCTTCTCCAGAAGAAGAAGGTTTGAAAAGAGCTAGAATATTTAGTTTGGGCCCAAAGCAATACATTTCAGACAGGGGTGGGTTCTACTTACCTTTACTACCAGTTTGCAGCGGGGCCGCACGCATGCGCAGAAGCATTTTGATGACGTCGCGGTTGGTGGGCGGAGCCTCCTGCCGCTTTTACTACTGGTTCTATAGAACCGGTGCGAACCGGGGGCAACCCACCACTAATTTCAGAGTTCAAGAAATATTCTAAACCAGGATACACACATTGTACTCTCAATCCTTTGGCTCAGCCTGATTCATCTCCACAAGTTCACAAGTTATGGCTGGAAACAGTTCAAGAACATAGCTATTCACTTCTGAATGTTCAGAGAGTACAAAGTCATGGCATGCCTCGAATTTACAAGGAATCTCATCAACCATTCTGGAGTTTCTACTTTTCTCCCCATCAATAGGTATCTTTAAAGAAGATCAGGAAATGAAAAGCATTTTGCAAGTGCTCATCAGTTGGTCCTGGTGCCATTTTTTATTACAAGAAGAAAGCGGCTATTGAAGGAGAGGGTATTTGTTTTTCTGATGTTTGTAATCATCACGAATTCTTGCAAGATCGCTTTTAACTGTGCTGGATGAAAGGGGGGAAATGAATTGGCAATTGAAATTCTGGTGGAATGCCTATCAAATTTTGTTGAAAGATTATAGCATCCTCCACTTTATCTCCAATGTTCGCACGATAGAAACTAAAATGGGGGAAGGAGGCATGTTTCCTACACTGAGCTAAGTCACAATTAGTAATCATATAATAAGCTAGTTTGTTTATAACAGATCTATGGTTAACGGAATAAATACAATTGCGCTGGTTTGCAGGATAGTCACCAAGCAACCATATTTTACCTCAGCATGAGGTACCTAGACAAACCTAGACAAAAACAGATTCACATTTTGCACTACGTCATTGCTATCTTAACCAGGATTAGGTGAATAAACCATAATTGGCTAGATTCACATCACTCTAAGTCATAAACCATGGTTTATAAGCCAAAGCAGCTAGGCTTTGAAACTTAGCTGGCAGGAATAGTGAACATCCTAGATCAGTGATGGCTAACCTTTTTGCTGTTGTGCGCCAAAAGTGGGGGGAGCGCAGGGAGGTCACCCACGTGCGTGCCCACACCCATAATTCAATGTACCCCACCCCCACACATGCGCGTGTGCCCCCCACACCTCGCCTCTGCTTTTAACACGCGATGGCACAGTGGGCCTGGTAGGCCCGTTTTTCACCCTCCCCAGGCTCCAGAGGCTTTCTAGGAGCCTGGGGAGGGCAAAAACAGCCTTCCCCATCCCCCCGGAGACCCTCCGGAGGCCAGAAACAGCCCATTTCCCAACTTCCGGTGGGACCAGAAGGCCCAAAAATCAGCTGGCTGGAGCATGCATGCACACTGGAGCTGACCTATGGCAATGCTCATGTGCCCACTGATATGGCTCCATGTGCCACCTGTGGCACCCGTGCCATAGGTTCGCCATCATGGTCCTAGATGATAGGCTCAAGATCCAGATGGATCTTGACAAACATGAACACTGGGCCCTATCTAACAAAATGAAATTCAATATAGAGAAAAGTAAAGTCTTATACTTAGGCAAGAAAATCAAAATTACACATATAGACTGGGTGATACCAGGCTTAATAGCAGTAACTGTGAGAGGGATCTTGGAGTCTTAGTGGACAACCAATTAAATATGAGCCAACAGTGTGCGGCAGCATCAAAACAACCACTGCAATCCTAAATTGCATTAACAGAGGGATACAATCAAGATCAAGTGAGGTTCTAATACCACTCTATAAAGCCTTAGTAAGACCACACCTAGAATACAGTTTTGGTCACCACACTATAAAAAAGAAGTTGAGATTTTAGAAAGAGTGCAGAGAAGATTAACCAGGATGATTAGGGGACTGGAGACTAAAACATATGAAGAACGGTTGCAGGAACTGGGTATGTCTAGTCTAGTGAAGAGAAGGACCAGGGGAGACAGGATAGCAGTCTTCCAATACTTGAGGGGCTGCCACAGAGAGGAGGGGGTCAAGCTATTTTCCAAAGCACCTGAAGGCCAGACAAGGAATAATGGATGGAAACTGATCAAGGAGAGATTCAGAAGTAAGGAGAAATTTTCTGACAGTGAGAGCAATCAACCAATGGAACAGAAGTTGCCTTCAGAAGTTCTGGGGGCTTCATCACTGAAAGCTTTCAAGAAGAGACTGGACTGCCATCTGTCAGAAATGGTGTATGGTCGGGGGTTGGACTAGATGACCTACAAGATCCCTTCCAACTCTGTTAATCTGTTAAATGCTTATCCTGCATGCTAATTCATAATGTGGCTTCTTTTTCTAGGTCTTTTTCTGTGTCAGTTTTCTATGTTTTTACATTTCTTGGGTTTGAACTTGGAGTTCTATGTCAACCCAATTATAATATGCTGCATCTGACTGAAGCTTAGTACAAGCATTCTCAAACTTTGTGGTGCCAGACACCCCTAAAATGGTACTATATGACTTTATGTGATACCCTTCCGGGGTGAAATGCTCCCGGTTCGGACCGGATCACCCGATCCGGTAGAGATGGCGGTGGGTGGTTCAGAGAACCGGTAGCAAAAATCCCTGCGCCCCCCTCCACCATGCCCAGCTGAGCCGCACGATCATCAGAGGCTTTTTTTTTTTTACTTTTAAAAGCATTTTTTCTACAACCTCTTCCGACGAAAAAATGCTTTTAAAAGTAAAAAAAAAAAGCCTCTGATGATAGCGCAGCTCAGCTGGGATCGTCAGAGGCTTTTCAAAGCATTTTTTCCTGCAACCTCTTGGCCGAAGAGGTGGTAAAAAAAATGCTTTGAAAAGTCTCTGATGATCCCAGCTGAGTTGCCTGATCAGCAGAGAGGCATTTTTTAAAAAGCCTCTCTGACGATCATAGCTGAGTTGCCTGATCGGCAGAGGCTTTTCAAAGCATTAGAAAAAATGCTTTGAAAAGTAAAAAAAAAAAAAAAAAGTTGGCCACGCCCACCCAGTCACATTACCCCACCACCACCAAGCCACGCCCACAGAACCAGTAGTAACAAATTTTACATTTCACCCCTGCCCTTCCCCCATTAATAAAATCAATTATATTGTTAGAGGTACTAATCAGCAGGAAACAAATATATCACTTCCTTTTATTAATCATTTTAAAATCTATTATTAAATACAGATAGTCCTCAACTTACGTCAGTTCATTTTAGGGGCCATTCAAAATTACAGCGGCGCTGAAAAAGAGACTTAATATCACTGTTTTTCACACTAACATCCATTGTAGAGTCCCCACAGTCACGTGATCAAAATTCCGCTGTTTGGCAACGGACTCATTTATGACAGTTGAAGTGTCCCGGGTCATGGGATCTCCTTTTGTGACCTTCTGACAAGCAAAGTCAATGGGGAAGCCAGATTCCCTTAACAACCATGTGACTAACTTAACAACTGCAGTGATTCCCTTAACAACTGTGCCAAGAAAGGTCGTAAAACAGTGAGGACAAAACTCGCTTAACAAATGTTTCACTTAGCAACAGGAATTTGTGGTCGTACATTGAGGACTACCTATAACCACTGGCACTGAGTTCCCACAGCGCCCCAGCCACCAATTAGCTAACCAGAGATTAGCGGGTTACCAGATTAGCAAAGTCACACATCTGCCAGTTTGCCCTTCGGGATCATCAGATGTCCCAATCACCTCTTCTAGGAGCCACAAGTAGATGGACACCCAGTGGTGAAATCCAGCAGGTTCTGACAGGTTCTGGAGAACCGGTAGTGGAAATTTTGAGTAGCTCAGAGAACTGGCAAATGCCACTTCTGGCTGGCCCCAGAGTGGGGTGGAATGGAGATTTTGCAGTATCCTTCCCCTGCCACACCCACCAAGCCATGCCCACAGAACTGATAGTATAAAAATTTGAATTCCACCACTGTGGACACCCCTAACCCCATCTTCTCTCAAGTATTACACAACTTCCCCCAAAGTTTCTTCTACATCTATAGAGGTCTGGAATTATTTCCAGCGGGTTTTGGTGAAGAGATACACCATTGAACGGAACTAAGGGGTGTGCATAAGCGCATCAGCGTGCCTACCATCCCTGTCCTAATGTTTTCTTTTATTTGTATCCTTTTCATGTATTTATAGTTATGTTTATACCTGTATCTGTCATAAAATACATGCTTGACGAAATAAAGTAAATAAAATAAATAAAAATAAATAAAACGAGTCAACGTGATTAGCGGACCAATCTTTTACTCTGACTTTGAACGTTTTCATGACACTCCAGACAAAATTAAACTGTAAGGATCCACTACTATTAAACAAGCACACATAAAATAAAAATGAATAATCACTAAAGAGAAAAGAAAATAGCTATACAAGCAACAGCAAATACAGAAAGACAAGAAGTAACAGATGGAAACGAATCAAGGAGAGAAGCAACCTAGAACTAAGAAGATATTTCCTGATGGTTAGAACAATTAATCAGTGGAACAACTTGCCTCCAGAAGTTAAGAATGCTCCAACACTGGAAGTTTTTAAAAAGAGATTGGACAAGCATTTGTCTGAAATGGTAGAGGATTTGCTGCCTGAGCAGAGGGTTGGACTAGAAGACCTCCAAGGTCCCTTCCAACTTCGTTACAAGTAGACCTCGACTTACGACCACAACTGAGCCCAACATTTATGTTGATAGTGAGACATTTGCTAAGTGAGTTTTGCCCTATTTTACGACTTGTCTTGCCACGTTCGTTAAATGAATCACCGCAGTTGTTAAGCAAATCACCATGTCGTTAAGTGAATCGGGCTTCCCCATTGGTTATCAGAAAGTCATATAAGGGAATCCCTTGACCCCGGGGACACGCAACCATCACAAATACGAGTCAGTTGTCAGACACCCGAATTATCATCATGTGATCAAGGGGACGTTTGCAAGAGTCGTAAGTGTGAAAAATGGTCATACGTTGGGCTGTTGGTTTGGCAATTTGGTTGCAAAAGTTGGGTCACCATTCGAGGAGACATCGTCAGTGTGCTTTGAATTGTGCCAGTCCAAATTAAGCCAACCCTACGAACCCTGGCTCTGAAAGTTGGATCATAAGGAAGGCTGAGCGCCAAAGAATTGAGACCTTTGAACGATGGTGCTGGAGAAGACTCCTGTGAGTCCCTTGGACTGCAAGGCGATCAAACTGGTCAGTCCTAGAGGAGATCAACCTTGACTGCTCTTTAGAAAGCCAGATCCTGAAGATGAAACTCAAATACTTTGGCCACCTAATGAGAAGGAAGGACTCACTGGAGATGAGCCTAATGCCGGGAACGATTGAGGGCAAAAGAAGAAGGGGACGGCAGAGAACGAGGTGGCTGGATGGAGTCACTGAAGCAGTCGGCGTGAGCTTTAAATGGACTCCAGAGGATGGTAGAGGACTGGTGGAACATTGTCCAGTGGTGGGTTTCAAATTTTTTTACTACCGGTTCTGTGGGTGTGGCATGGCTTGGTGGGCGTGGCTTGGTGGGCATGGCAGGGGAAGGATACTGTAAAATCTCTATTCCCATTCCACTCCAGGGGAAGGTTACTGCAAAATCCCCATTTTCTCCCGATCAGCTGGGAATTGGGAGGCAGAGAATAGATGGGGGCGGGACCAGTCAGAATTTTTACTACCGGTTCTCCGAACTACTCAAAATTAACGCTACGGGTTCTCCAGAACTGGTCAGAACCTGCTGAAACCCACCTCTGACGTCGTCCATAGGGTCGCGATGGGTCGGACACGACTTCGCAACTGTGGTGGGTTCCTCCCAGTTCGGTCCGGTTCGGCCGAGCCGATAGCAGTGACGATATGACATCACCGAACCGGTTCTCCCCCCCCCCGCCCTCCCCCTCCCACCGACCCACGTTATTCTTACCTTTTATTTGGTCCCACCCCCAATCTCTTGCTGCCTCCTGAGTCCCAGCTAATGACTAGAGGGAAAAAAACTGTTTAAACTCTTGCGGGGCTTCAAAGGGCCATCCTACAGCTGATCAGTGTTAAAAGCAAACAAATGAGTCGGATCGTAAGTGCGAGGACCTTCCAGAAATGACTCTGACCAGCTAACCACGCCCACTTAGTCACATGACCTCCAAGCCACACCCCAAAATAATCCACGCCAACACAACCGGTAGTAAAAAAATTTAGAACCCACCGCTGCTTCGCAACTAACAACAACAACAATAACCAACCCGAGCTACTAATATTCAAATACATTTTCACGGTCCTAAGTCACTTTTGTCAGTGCCGGTCCCTAAAACGAGCTGTTGTAAATCGAGGACTACCTGGATTCTGTTCTGTTTTTACAGAGGTCCTCAAACTTGGCAGACTTCAACTCCCAGAATTCTCCAGCCAGCATAGCTGGCTGGAGAATTCTGGGAATTGAAGTCCACAAGTCTTAAAGCGGCCAAATTTGAAGTCCTCTCTAATAGACCCTGGAAACAACTTTTTCCAACGCCACCTGTTCAGGCCGGCGCCGAACACGACACCGCGGCCCGCCATTGGCTCTGCCGCGCCCGCCGCGCATCCAACCGGCGGAGGCGGATCGTGGAGGCGCCGGGTATAAACGGGCTGCCGAAGGAGGCTTGCGCGTTTGGCGAGGCGCATCCACCGCGATGGGGAAGGCGCAAGGAGACGCAGGGCGGGAGCGGCTGGGCTGCCTCTCCGGCTCCCAAGCGCCCAGCATCCTCCTCCTCCTCCTCCTCTCCCCGGGGACCCTGGCCGAGGTTTGCCTTTGCGCGTCGGAGCGGCGCGGCTGGGGAAAGGTGGTATCTCCGCTGACGCCGCTTCTCGCTCTTTTTGCTCTTTGCAGGATCGCAGCCCGGAGCGCCGGTGCCGCCTGCCGTGCGAGTGCCCCGCCGAGCCGCCCGCCTGCGAGCCCGGCGTGCCGCCGGTCTTAGACGGCTGCTCCTGCTGTCTGACTTGCGCCCGGCAACGCGGGGAAAACTGCTCCGAAGCGACGCCCTGCGATGAGAGCGCCGGCTTGTATTGCGACCGCGCAGCGGGAAGGGAAGCCGGCTTGGGCGTCTGTATGGGTAAACGGCTCTCTCGAGCTCTCTCCCGCAGGCACTTTCGGCCTCTTCTTGAACGGGGCTTTCCTGTCGCTCCCGGCCCGAGAGGCGCTGTCTCTCGGAGGGAGAGGAATCTTCTGAGGCAGGGGTCCCAACCGGACTTCAACTCCCAGAATTCCCCAGCCAGCTTTCCTTTCCTTCTGATCTATCTCAATTTTTTTAAAAAAAAAAAAACAGATCAGAAAAAGCTTGCCTGGGCAGAGTAGCTAAGTAGGGTAAGGTCTGGTTACTCTTTGGATGGGAGACTGTCAGTGAATTCTGGGGCAGATTGAGAAATCCAAATAACAATCAAAGAGGCATCCCACAGGTGCTTTTTCAAGAGGCAATTGGACTTTCTGTTTTTTCTTTGAAGATGTTTTGTTTCTCATCCAAGAAGCTTCTTCAGCTCTGACTGAATGGAGGGGAAATTCTTCAGTCAGAGCTGAAGAAGCTTCTCGGATGAGAAGTAAAACGTCTTCAAAGAAAAGCCAGAAAGTCCAGTTGCCTCTTGAAAAAGCACCTTTGGGATGCCTCTTTGATTGTTATTTGACCTGGATGACCATGACCTGGATGACTAAGAATCAAGATCCATAAATCCATAACAATCCATAAATCAAGAAGAGCCTTGGTAGTACAGGGGTTTAAGGCACCCTGTTATTAAGCTTATTAAGACCAGCTGCCTGCAATTACTGCAGGGTTCGAATCTCGCCAAGGCTCAAGGTTGACTCAGCCTTCCATCCTTTCTAAGGTAGGTAAATTGAGGACCCAGTTGTGGGGGCAATAAGCTGACTTTGTATAAATATACAAAAGGATGAAGGCTATTGCTGAGCACATTGTAAGCCGCCCTGAGTCTTCGGAGAAGGGCGGCATATAAATCAAATGAAAAAAAAAATGGTCACATTGGTACCAAGAATGCTGTATGGATGTGCATGAAATCACCAGGAATTCAGCTTGAAGATGGCTCCATCTTTTTGCTAGATTTAACTGTACTTTCTGGTTTTTCTTTGAAGATTTAAGATCTTTTTCATGCTGGTTTTCTTTCCTGCTCTTGGTATTGATATGACCTGAGAATTCCAACAAGCTAGATTAGAATTAGAATTAGAATTATATTTTTTTATTGGCCAAGTATGATTGGATACACAAGGAATTTGTCTTGGTGCATATGTTCTCAGTGTACATAAAAGAAAAGATACGTTCATCAAGATTCACACATAGCTTGATTTATTTATTTTTCTTCTGCTTCAGACCTTGAAGGAGACAACTGTGTTTTTGATGGGATTATTTATCGAAGTGGGGAAACCTTCCAGCCCAACTGTAAATACCACTGTACCTGCAGGGATGGACAGATCAGCTGTGTGCCCCTCTGCAATGTTGATTTGTTGCTTCCTGGCCCCGAATGCCCCTTCCCAAGGAAAGTTGAAGTTCCCAAGGAATGCTGTGAACAGTGGTCGTGTGATCCTAAAACGGAGGACACTGCAGACTTTGCAATGGAAGGTGTGTAAAGCAGGCATGGGTTCTACTTACGTTTACTACCGGTTCGCAATGGGGCTGCACGCGTGCACACTCTTCTGCGCATGCACAGAAGCATTTTCATGATGTCAGGGTCAGTGGGCGGGGCCTCCTGCCGGTTTTACTACCGGTTCTATAGAACCGGTGTGAACCAGGGGCAACCCACCACTGGTGTAAAGCAGGGGTGAAATGCTCCCGGTTTGGACCGGATCGCCCGATCCGGTAGTAATGTCGGCGGGTGGTTCGGAGAACCGGTAGCAAAAATCTGTGCGCCCCACTCACACCATACTCAGCTGAGTTGCACGATCATCAGAGTTTTTTTTTTTTTTTTTTACTTTTAAAAGCATTTTTTCTACAACCTCTTCCGACAAAAAACACATTTTACATTTCACCCCTGGTATAAAGGCTTTAGAGTGGTGTCTTTGCTTCTTCGGAAGTATCTACTGTGCTCTTGCGACCCTTCAAGACCAGTTGTGACTTATCAGTGCCAGTCATGGAGGGGCACAATTCTTGGGAATGTATGGCAGATAAGAACATACGTTTCTGTCTCGGTGCATTTGAGTTTATTTCGTGTAGTGTTACAGATCTCTGATCTCTTCCAGAAGAAATTAGGAGAGCTTAATTCAGGGGTGTCAGACTCGATTTCATGGAGGGCCACATCAGGGTTGTGTTTGACCGCGGAGACAACTGGGTGGGTACGGCCAGGGTGGGCGTGGCAACTTGACGTCACTTGTGTCAGGGGCATCTTTGGTGGCCTGCGGTGTCTCTGCCAGCGAAAATGGGCTCCCAATCTCCGTTTTCGGCTGGGACGGACTCCTGCAACCCTTTGCCAGTGAAAACGGAGCTTGGGAGGGCCACGTTTTCGCTGGCAGAGGCATCATGGGCCAGTTTTTCGCTGTTCCCAGGGCGGCCCTGCGGGCCACCTCCGGCCCATGGGCCTTGAGTTTAACACTTCTGGCTTAATTCCTTGCATCAAGTTGATCTAAAAGAGTAAAATGAATGTGGAAGCCCTAGGACAGTGATGGCTAACCTTTTTGCCATCACGTGCTTGGGGGGGGGGAGCGGGGGAGGTTCCCACATACACGTGGCCATACCCATAATTCTATGCGCCCCGCCCACGCGCACGCAACCCCCCCCCTCCTGGCAGGTGATGGCCCTGTGGGCCCATTTTTCTTTCTCACCTGGCTCCAGATCCTCTCTATGAGTCTAGGGAGGGCGAAAACAGCCTTCCCCACCCCCTCAGAGGAGCCTCTCTAGGAGTCTCTGGAGGCTGGGGACAGCAAAAAACGTCACTTCCTGTCCAACCGGAAGTTGGGAAACGGGGCATTTCTCACCTCCGGAGGGCCTCCAAGGGGGGTGGGTGGGGAAGGCTGTTTTCGCCCTCCCTAGACTCATAGAGGGGATCTGGAGCCAGGTGAGAAAGAAAAATGGGCCACCCCACCCCCCCAGGCCCTCTGGAGGCAGGAAACAGCCTGTTTCCCTGCCTTCTGGTAGGCCCCAAAATCAGCTGGCCAGTGCACACATGCATGTTGGAGCTGAGCTCGCGTGCCATCTGATATGGTTACGCATGCCATATGTGCCATAGGTTCGCCATCACGGCCCTAGGAGCCCTTCAAAATTTGTTTCTAATCCTCAATTTACAACAGTTCATTTAGTGACCATTGGAAGTTACAACGGCACTGAAAAAAGTGACTTATGACCAATTTTTCACATGACCAGTGCAGCATCCCCATGGTCACTTGATCAAAATTCAGACTTTTGGCAATTGGCTCATATTTATGACACTGAAAATTTCCTGGAATCATATGATCCCCTTTTGGGACCTTCTGACAAGCAGAGTCAACCATTCACTTAACCATATTAGAGGAAGTCCTTGAGTTAACAAGAGTTTATTTAGTGACTGTTCAGACTTACAACTTCACTGAAAAAAAAATGCCTGACGACCGGTTTTTACACATAAGATCATTGCGACATCCCCCATGCTCATGTGATCAAAATTCAGATGCTTGGCAAGTGACTCATATTTATGACAATTGCACTGTCCTGGGGTCATAGGATCCCGACCTTGATTGCGACCTTTCGACAAGCAAAGTCAATGGGGAAGTCAGATTCACTTAACATCTTGTTACTAAATTAACAACTGCAGCGAATCACTTAACAAATGCGGCAAGAAAGGTCGTAAAATGGGGCAAAATTCACTTAACAAATGTCTCGCTTAGCAACAGAAATTTTGGACTCAATTCTGGTCGTAAGTCGAGGACTACCTGTGCTAATTTAACATCTGCAGTGATTCACTTAAGAACTGTGGCAATAAAAAAGGCAAAACTCACTTAACTGTGTCGCTTAGCAATAGGAATTTTGGAGTCAGTTGTGGTCATAAGTCAAGGACTATCTGTATTTAAGTTAATTGAAAATGACATTGTTCTCTGTTACTTGCATTTAATACTCAATCATGTTAAGTGTTTTTCTTCTTCTTCTGCTGGTGATTCACATTTCTTTGTCCTGGTCCTAAATTCTTTTTTAGAGTACACTTCTTGGCGCATTATTCAAGGACCAAGTAAGGCCTTCAACCTTAAAATGGTTGTGCCTCTCTGGACTGTATTGGGAAAGTCACTATGCATGGTATGGGAGACTGGAGAAATCTTGCTTATGTTGGCTTCCTTCTCAACGTGGCAAAACAACCTTAAATCAAATGTTCAGTTCTTAAGATGGCCCTAAGGTTAAATATAATGCTTAAAAGCCATGCGGGATTAGTCATCCAAGACCACGATTCATTTTTGGTTTCGTGCCACCAAATTCTGCCACTCATAAAACTTCCAGTTTAAATCTTATAGCATAAGGCTCATGTGAAATCAGTGTGATAGTGTTAAAAAAAAACAAAACACTAGTATTGTGGGAAAACCTTAACTTAAAAGCTTTCTTCTCCTTCCAATGTCCTGTAATAAGGAATGACATTAGAGGCAGTTTTGTATAGTGGTTAGGGCACTAGGCTAAAAACTGGGAGACCATGTCACCTTCAGCATGGATGATTTTTGGGGGTAGTCCCTCCCTTTCAGCCCTAGAAAAGAGGTAATGGCAAACCACTTCTGAAATCTCCCTAAGGAAACTACAGGGATACTTACTTACTTACTTACTTATTTACTTACTTACTTACTTATCTATCTATCCATCCATCATCTATCTATCTATCTATCTATCTATCTATCTATCTATCTATCTATCTATCTATCAGCAAGTACAAGGAAACAAGCAACTGTATAGACATAGACATGGACACATGAAAAAAATTGGCACAAATAAAAGGATATAAGTAGGCAAAACACAGCCATAAACACATAGAATGATTGCATATAAATGGGGACAGTAGGACAGGGACAGTAGGCACGCTGATGCACTTATGCACGCCCCCTTAGGGACCTCTTAAGAAACATGAAAGGTCCACGGTAGACAGTTTAAGGTAAAAGGTATGGGGATTAGCGAGACTAACAACAGGATCAGGTAGAGTGTTCCAGACATTTTCTACTCTTGTTCAGTCAATCATTGGAAGTGAAAACTGATTCAAAAAACACCTAAAAAAATAGGCATTTAATGAAATTGCTTTATGGCTATCGATACAAAACAGTCAGATATGGCAGGGGTCTCCAACCTTGGCAACTTTAAGATTTATGGACTTCAACTCCCAGAATTCCTCAGCCAGCTTTGCTTTGGCTTCAAAGCTTTGCTGGCTGAGGAATTCTGGGAGTTGAAGTCCACAAGTCTTAAAGTTGCCAAGGTTGGAGACCCCTGAGATACGGCACACATGGAGATGCATTCCAACTTTATAACAGCCAAAGACCAGAAACAGAAAATAAATGAAAGTTCCTTGGTTCTAAGCTCAGAGACCACCAAGAACCCATCATTTCAACCCTGAGCCAGAAATACCGGTAGTCCTCAACTTACGACCACAATGGAGCCCAAAATTTATGTTGCTGAGTGAAAAGTTTGTTGAGTTTTGCCCCACTTTAGGACTTTTCTCACCACATTTGTTAAGTGAAGCGCTGCAGTTGTTGAATTAATAACACGGTTGTTAAATGAATCTTGTTTCCTCATTGATTTTGCTTGTCAGAAGGTCGCAAAAGAGGATCCCATGACACTGCAACCGTCATAAATGTGAGTCAGTGGTCAAGCATCCGAATGTATATCATGTGACCCCTGCTGCAAAGGTCGTAAGTGCGAAAAATGACCATAAGTCACTTTATTCAGTGTCGTCACTTCAAATGGTCACTAAATGAATTGTTGTAAGTCAAGAACTATCCGTATTTAACACAGGACAGTTCATGGCTAATAATTACCTTCACATAACATTCAGGGCCATTTTTGTGAGTTAGCTTGTATAAATTACCTCCCTGTATTGTCTTTTATTGGTCTAAAACATTGAATAACATCAAGGTACTCAACCACAAAGGTAATTTATAACTATGGGGAGGCATTGTGTCAATTGCACTGTGTCAGTTGCACTATCAGAATATTATACGCTGCCCGTCTTCCATTAAGCTCTCAAGGAGAGGAGATATTATGTCATGTCCTCATGTATGCAATTCATAGGGAGGGAGATTTCACTAATTTTATACCATAAATATCCTATGTGGTGTTTTCAATTACAGTAACCACCAATGAACCCCTGCATAAAAATTTGGGGTGGGGGGGAAATTGCATACAAGCTCCACCATACGATTCTCTTTAAGCCTGCACAATCCATGTTTTACGATGTTTACAGCAACAGCAAAACAGCAGGCTGGCAACGGAATCATCAATCATGCATAAAAATTCCCACCATTTTGGCATGCAAAGTTTACAAAGGTTTTTTTTTCCCCCCAATCATAATCTCTCACGGATTACGATTGTAGAAGTTCTCTCTCGCAACCTCTTGTAGAAGCTTAGAATTCCGGAGAACCTCACTGAGAAAGGCTGATCTTAAGGTTCCTGGGTATCTTTTGACAACCACATTGAACGAACAGAAGATATTTAGGGAACATGAAAACTGGTGCCTTGAAGTTTTCAATTCTTAAGGTTGTGAGGAGAAACTTGAAAACCAACATAGTGAATTTGTGGCTCCTGGAGGGACAAGCCCTGGGCCACAGTTGAACAATTAAGAGGGGGTGTCAGTGGTGGGTTGCTACCGGTTCTCCTTGGTTCTTGTGAACCGATAGTGGAAATTTTGAGTAGTTCGTAGAACCTGTAAATACCACCTCTGCCTGGCCCCACCCCCAATCTATTCGCTGCCTCCCGAGTCCCAGCTGATTGGCTAGAAGGAAAAAATCAGGGCTCACTTGACAAAGAAGAGGGAAAAAAACAAGACGCCGTAGCTTTAAATTGAGAAGCCAAGAAGCCTTCCAACTGATCGGCTAGAACCAATCCGCTCCTTGTAAACCGCTCGGTGGTGGTAGATTGGCAATTGAGGCCAAGCTGCCTGAAAGCGGTTTCCGATGTTCTCGGTGGTGGCAAAGCGGCAAAAAACTGTTTAAACTCTTGCCGCGGCGCTTCAAAGGGCCGCCCTACAGCTGATCAGCGGTAAAAGGCAGTGTGGTGGTAGACCAGTGCGCTCCAAAAACAAATGGGTAGACCGGAATGCTCCAAAAACAAATGGGTAGATCAATGCGCTCCAAAAACAAATGGGTAGATTGGTATGCTCCAAAAACAAATGGTTAGACCAGTACGGCTCTGCAAGCAGTTAAAAGCCTGGTAGACCAGTACCTCTGCTAAATTCTAAAGAATTGTTTGTCACATGACCATCAAACCACGCCTACAAAATAAGCCACGCCCACAGAACCAGTAGTAGTAGAACCTACTTCTGGAGGGTGTCAATCATTGGATTGAAATGTAATTGAGAATTATTTTAAAGTTACGTTCAGTGTGGTTGCTTCCCAAAAATTTCTCTTTCTGTGTTATGAAAAATTGCACTTTAATGGTTGATTTTGAGAAGAGTGCTCAAATTTTTGGAGGGCCAGTCATAGCCCTAAAATCTAAAAATATTTATTTTCCTAGCTAAGAAAATAGTGACCCGGAACAGTCTAGCTGTTGCATTCTACCACATAAGGCCTTTCTTTAGACAAAGTCGTTTTTATTCTCCCAAAACATTGAATAACAATACTGCTTTGAATTTTAATTGCTGCTTTTATTTTGTTAGATTATTGTTTCTTTGCTCCTGAATATATTTTACATGATGTTTCCATGTGTGCTTTTATTATTTTTGATTTTTTTTTCCCCTTTAATTGCTGGTATTAATTATATATTGCTATGAAATTTTGTAAGTAGCTAATGTTACCATATACAGGTAGCCCCTTGGCTTACAACAGTTAATTTAGTAACCGTTTGAAGTTACAAAGGCACTGAAAAAAGTGACTTATGACGGTTTTTCACACTTATGACTTAATTGACACACTTATGACACACTTATTGCAGCATCCCCATGGTCATACGGTCAAGATTCAGATTGACTCATAGTTATGACGGTTGCTGTGTGCCAGGGTCATGCAATCTCCTTTTGCGACCTTCTGACAAGCAAAGTCAATGGGGAAGCGAGATAAACTTAACAACCATGTTACTAACTTAACAATTGCAATGATTCACTTAACAACTGTGTCAAAAAAGGTCGTGAAATGAGGCATAATTCTCTTAGCAACTGCCTCGCTTAGCAACAAAAATTTTGGGCTCCATTGTGGTCATAAGTCAAGAACTATCTTTATATAAAATTAAGTTTAGCCTATTAAAGAAATGCAGCCCTTCAAACCTCAGAGTCTATATTAGATTGACTACAAATCTGTCTTGAGTATAGATTTGGGACCTTACAGTCAAGGTTATCCTTGCTGTATTACAAAATACATATGTTTTTGAAAATCATTTTTTAAAATTACAGTTCCCTCATATGGAAATATTTATAGACTTCCTCTTGAGAAGCTACCCAAGGCAGCAAACTAAACAAATATTAAATCAATGTGGTGTACAAAAAAAGACAGTAAATACCTTGAGAAAGAGAAATTAGTTGTCAACCTTTACATCAATGAACAATCAGAAGAGGAATAACATAACAGCTGGAAACTCAATGTAATGTTTCTATTTCCCTACTTAGGTTATTCTCTGCAATAAATTCTTATTTTATCATCTTCATCCACCTAATGTCTTTTGATGGTGAATTATTAGGAAGTCCTCCACTTATGACCAATTGTTTAGCGACTGAAGTTATGACAGCACTGAAAAAGTGGCTTATGACAGGTGTTTGCAATTACAATGGTTGCAGCACCCATGTGATCAAATTTAGGCACTGGCAACCAGCATGTAATCCAGTAGTGGGTTTCAATTTCGGTCGCTACCGGTTCGCTTATGGACACATGCGCATGCGTGCGCGATGCTTCTGTATATGCGCTAAGCCGTCCGGGCGGGTAGGCGGAGCCATCCGGGCAGGTAGGCGGAGCCTCCCGCAGTCGCCGCTACACAGAGGACCTGTATAATATGTTTCTTGGTGTGGCCCCTATGGCTGAATTTGTTTGGAGTTTTTTTTTTTGCAAAAATTATAATCTTTAGTAGCCTCCACTTGGAAGGATGAGAATTCAATAATAGGCAGTGACGGATGTTTCTCTATTAGGGCGCAAAGAGAAAATATCTGCTGTGAACTCTGCATAGGCATCAGGAAGGGCATCCGGCCTGTAAATGCTCAGCTCCATTTAGAGCTCGAACTCCATTACGGGGTGATAAAAGTATTTTGTAGCCTGCAGGACATGATTGAGCCATGCACTGATCGCCAACTATATCCTTTCCAGTTTGAAGCTAATATCTTAATCTTTTACTGTGTGAGAACCTGTGGGCAACTGAGCAGTTCATTGTCGCAATTTTGCCTTCAGGATTCAGACAGGAAGCTACCTTGGGGGCTGAAGGTTCTGACTCCAGTTCTAACTGCATTGAGCAGACAACGGAATGGAGCGCCTGTTCCACCAGCTGTGGCATGGGAGCCTCCACCAGAGTCACCAACAAGAACCCGATGTGTGAGATGGTGAAAGAGATGAGGCTATGTGAAGTGCGCCCCTGTGAAAAGAGTCCACCGCCTGATAAGGTACGTTCCAGTGCTGGTGCTAATTCTGTATTAATTTTGGAGAGAAGAGCATGTAGAATTTTGGCTTGGAGGTAAAGGTTGAGATGGTTATTAAGTTCCTCATTTCAGTTATTTCTACCAACCTGTTTGTGAGCGTCCTGGGTTTCTTAGATTGAGCCACTGTGGGAAATACCATGCTGGACTAGACCAGGGATCTCCAACCTTGGCAACTTGAAGACTTGTAGACTTCAACTCTGAGAAATTCTGGCTGAGCAATTCTGGGAGTTGAATTCCACAAGTCTTAAAGTTGCAAAGTTTGGAGACTTGTGGACTAGATGAATCTCAACCTGATCCAGTAGGTCATTTAGGGTGCATTTATCGTCAGAGGGACGCAGTGACTCAAGAGGGACACAGTGGCTCAGTGGCTAAGACGCTGAGCTTGTCGATCTGAAAATTTGGCGGTTCGAATCCCTAGCACCGCGTAATGGAGTGATCTCCCGTTACTTGTCCCAGCTTCTGCCAACCTAGCAGTTTGAAATCATGTAAAAATGCAAGTAGAAAAATAGGGACCACCTTTGGTGGGAAGGTAACAGCGTTCCGTGCGCCTTCGGTGTTTAGTCATGCTGGCCACATGACTACGGAGACGTCTTCGGACAGTGCTGGCTCTTCGGCTTTGAAACGGAGATGAGCAGAGTCGGGAACGACTAGCACATATGTGTGAGGGGAACTTTTACCTTTACCTATCTTCAGAAGTGGCTTTGGAAGTGGAATTGTCATTGCGACAACATAGATTTTTGGTAGTCTCCCATCACACACTGAACACAAGTGCAATCAGAGCAATGGGACTGTTGCAGACTAGCCAACGTCTCAAAAGATGGCCTACGATCTCTCAAGCCATTTGTTAATTCTATAATTCTACTCACAAAACTGATTCAGTGCGGACATTCCTTTAGTCAGAACTCATATATACTGTGAGTACAATATGGAATCTGATGCTGCAGCGAACATATCAGCAAACTAGATATGTGGCTGGGATTTCCTGATTATCGTGTTGACTAGGAATTATGAGAATTGTAGTCCCAGCCAGGGTGGATTTGATTTAAATCGAGTTGATTTAAATCACTAGTAAAAAGGCTTGATTTAAATCAACTCGATTTAAATCATCATTTTTAAAGAGCAACTGTCATCTCTGCTACTTCTTTGACCCACTGTTGACTCACCGATAGTCCCAGTGTTGCAGAATATACAGCCTCATGCTACATAACTAAGCTCCATTTCATGCTGAATAAACTAAATTATTTATGTATCTTAAATAGAAAACTATCTTACGATAGATTTTTACCCCCAAAGTTTTTTATTAAAATAAATTCGATAAAAATAAAAAAAATCCAATTTAAATCAAAAAAATCCGATTTAAATTTAAAAAATCTGATTTTTTTGATTTTTTTTAAAAATCATTGATTTTTATCCACCCTGGGACTCCCAGCAAAACCAGAAAGTACAAGCTGAGCAAGATTCCCTTAGGGGGAGCCCAGTACAAAATAGACTTACGAAAATCTATGCTTGTGACAGGTGTCTTTGGGAGCTAGCCTATATGGTTTTATGTAGGCGCTACCATCAGTACCGTTGTAACAGCTGGGTCCAAATAGTAGCTTGCAGTGCTACTGGATCGCCAAAATAAGGCCATCTAGGCAGTATCTTAGATGTCTGGAAGACCTTTGTCATTCTTGACATTAGGAGAAAAGCAACCTGGAATTAAGGAGAAACTTCCTAACTGAGAACAATTAACCGGTGGAACAGCTTGCCTTCAGAAATTGTGGGTGCTTCATCACTGGAGAATTTTTAAGAAGAGACTGAACAGCCACTTGTCTGAAATGTTATAGGATCTCCTGCTTGAGCAGGGGGTTGGACTAGAAGGCCTCGAAGGTCCCTTCCAGCTCTATTTTGTATTAATTAATTCCGAAGTAGCAGTAAATGTACTACTGGAAGCACATGCCATACAACAATATGGCCATCTTTCAACTCTCAGTTTAAAGAATTGATTCCATCTATATCCCAACCTTCCATGTTTCTTTAACAAATAATGAGCTGGTGTGGTTGAATAATTGGGGTCTGCCTCCAAGGATATTTCAAAGATTTTGAGCCATGTCAAACTTTCTGCGTCAGACTTCCCAGTGGTACTATAAGATTATTCTGGGAAAGTTTTCTCTAAGAAAAGAAGAGACATTTGGGGTAATGGACATTTATTCCCTTTTATGGCAGAAGAGTTGGGTTCACGTGAAGTGTTAATACCACTTTATAATGCCTTGGTAAGGCCACACTTGGAATGCTGCATCCAGTTTTGGTCGCCACAATGTAAAAAAGATGTTAAGACTCTAGAAAGAGTGCAGAGAAGAGCAATAAAGATGATTAGGGTACTGGAGGCTAAAACATAAAAAATGGTTGCTGGAACTGGGTATGTCTAGTTTGATGAAAAGAAGGACTAGGGGAGACATGATAGCAGTGTTCCAATATCTCAGGGGTTGCCACAAAGAAGAGGGAGTCAAGCTATTCTCCAAAGCACCTGAGGGTAGAACAAGAAGCAATGGGTGGAAACTAATCAAGGAAAGAAGCAACCTAGAACTAAGGAGAAATTTCCATTAAGATCCCCAAAAGTAAATATATGAAATAAGGTCCATCTTAACCCGCCAATTGTTGATTTACAGCCTGTAGGAACCCATTTGTAAAAAAAACGTTGTGTACATAAGAAAAGTGGTGTCTTCCGTTAATTCTCACTTTTTTTCCTGCAATTTCACTATAACCACGCAATTCTGAAATTGCCAGACTTTGGACTGTTGGTCTGAGCTCCGAGCTTGGCAATTCGGTTGCAAACATTTTGTCACCATTCGAGGAGACATCGTCAGTGTGTCGAATTGTGTGTCGAATTGTCGAGTTGAATTGTGCTCATCTGTTAGATGACTGGCCTTTAAATACCTTTTTATGTGAAAGGTATTTTTATTACGCCAGACTTGTCTAAGGGTAAAGTTTTCCATGCAACATTTTTCTGCACAGAACTAATCCTTCCATCAGAACTAATCCTTCCATCCCCTCCATCCACCATCGAGCCAGAACCAATGAAACTTCTTGGATGAGAAGCGAGACGTCTTCTTCTTCCTCAAGGGAAAAAATAAAGTCCAGTTGCCTTTTGAAAAAGCAGTTTTGAGGCAACCATGACCTGGATGACTGAGAATCTTCATAAACATTTTCTGCACAGATTTCTTATTTAGCATCCTTGCCCAGACAGTCTGGCTTCCATTCTAATCCAAAAAGCTTTACAAGTGGTCTCCAGCCAAAATAGAATAAAAGAATAGAATAGAATAGAATAGAATAGAATAGAATAGAATAGAATAGAATAGAATAGAATAGAATAGAATAGAATAGAATAGGCCAAGTGTGATTGGACACACAAGGAATTTATCTTGGTGCATATGCTCTCAGTGTACATAAAAGATACATTTGTCAAGAATCATAAGGTACAACACTTAATGATAGTTAGTCATAGGGAAACAAGTCAATATAAATCTTAAGGATACCAGCAACAAGGTTACAGTCATACAGTCATAAGTGGGAGGAGATGGGTGATAGGAACAATGAGAAGATTAATAGTAGTGCAGACTTAGTAAATAGTTTGACATTGTTGAGGGAATTATTTGTTTAGCAGAGTGATGGTAGAGAAATGATACCCGTTCCATTTTAATGTATCACGACAATGTTGCATCAAATTGAATGTGAGCCTCCACCAAATTAATGTTCGGTTCTTTCTCGTAGAAGGGGAAAAAATGCCTCCGAACTATAAAGTCTCCCACAGCTGTCCATCTGGAATACCAGAACTGCACAAGCATCCAGATGTATAAACCCCGTTACTGTGGCATCTGCAACGATGGACGATGCTGCACGCCACACATGACCAAAACAATCCAGGTGAAATTTCTTTGCCCTCAAGGCAACACCATCCAACATCCGGTGATGTCCATTATTAGCTGTGTGTGTCACAAGAACTGTCCTCAGAATAGCAACGCTTTTGTGCGAAAGCTCAGTTGAATGAGCCGCTCCAAAAATCACCAGACTAGCCTTCTGATGCTTTAATGTAACATGTATCTTCTCTCTTTGGGGGGAGGGCGAAAGGGTCAGACGCTTTGATTCCCGAATCCCGTCTGTCTATCATTTGATTTCTAGATAACCCAGTTCAGTTCCTGTGGAATTTTTTTTTTTTTGAAATTGTGCTTGCTTCAAACAATGTTGCCTCATTAAAATATTGTCACTTGGGAAATGTGCAACTTTTCTTTCTTAGCGGTTTTTCCTTTCTTGGCTACCTGCAGGAGTGAAATCCAGCAGGTTCTGATAGGTTCTGGAGAACCGGTAGTGGAAATTTTGAGCAGTTCAGAGAACCGGCAAATATCACCTCTGGCTGATCCCAGAGTGGGGTGGGAATGGAGATTTTGCAATATCCTTTCCCTGAAGTGGGGTGGGAATGGAGATTTTGCAGTATCCTTCCCCTGGAGTGGAGTGGGAATGGAGATTTTGCAGTATCCTTCCCCTGCCACGCCCACCAAGCCACGCCCATGCCCACACACACCAAGCCACACCCACAGAACCAGCAGTAAAAAAAATTGGATTTCACCACTGGCTACATGTACTACCCTGTCATAAATCACATTCCCTGGACTAATTGTTTGAATTTAAGGGGCGCAAGATTTTTGTAATCTAGAATAGTAGTGGCCAAAATTGTGGAAACCTTTTGGGAAAAGTGTATTTTTGAAATTTGATGGCTAATAACACCACTTTTGGGGGGAGTTTCAAGACAATCATATTCTACTGTTGGAATGGCCTGGGAATAGCCCAGACCTTAACCCAATTGAAAATCTATGGAGCCGACTAAAGAAACTTGTTAGTCAGAAGCGACCCAGCAATAAAACCCAGTTAATAGAAGCAATCATTCAATCTTGGTTTCACATTATAACAGCTGCAGAACTAAAAGACTTGGTTCACTCCATGGGAAGACGTTGTAAGGCCATAATTCATACTAGGGGTTACCCAACTTAGTATTAACTGACATGGTGATAATTTTTGTATATCTCGTTTTTTCTACGTGTTTCACTTTTCTTCTTTATACTGTAACTGCTATTCTAATAGCAAATCCTTCATAAAAGTTATCTCATTACATTCTCGATTAAATTATCTTTCCATTGATATATAATTTTATGGTACTACTCCAAAAAAAAAAAGTGGTGTTATTAGTTAGTTTTAGAAAATACACTTTTCTCAAAAACTTTTCCACAATTTTGGCCACTACTGTATGTTTTCTTGCTTGATGTTTATTACAGCCAGGAATTGGGCATATCAGAGTTGAAATCCTCACTACCAACAAGAAAAGTGTTACTTGTGTCAGCCACAAAAACACACGGAGTGCAAAATTCTTTGCTCATTTTTCTCCCACAAATTAAAATATTCCTCTCTATTTTTGTCCCTTCTTTTGCCAATCTTTTCCTGAAGTTTGTGTTTTCTTCTTTGTCTCATCTTGGCTTCAGCAGATGCTAAGTCTTGATTTTGGCAAATGGTCCCAGAAGCAGATCTCCCCAACCTGGTGCCTACGGATGCATGGATTTTGCTTCCTTAAATGGACAAATATGGCAACATCCATGTTGGGGGAGGGACATGTCTTCAGCAACTGGGAATGTTTTTATTACCACTGGTAGACTTTAAAGTCACTGGTGGGGTGATGCCATGCATTTATTTAATCCCTCCTTGGAATTCAATATTTTTTCTATAGAAGGATATAAATAGTTCAAAAGAAACAGACCCAGCAAAAAAGGAAGTGGAATTGCATTGTATGTAAGAAATCACTACACCTCTACAGCAATAGCCTTGATAGTACAGTGGTCTAAGCACCCTGTTATTAACACAGCTGCCTGCAATTACTACTGGTTTGAATCCCTCCAAGGCTCAAGGTTGACTCAGCCTTCCATCCTTTCTAAGGTAGGTGAAATGAGGACCCAGTTTGTGGGGGCAATAAGCTGACTTTGTATAAATATACAAAAGAATGAAGGCTATTGCTTAACACATTGTAAGCCGCCCTGAGTCTCCGGAGAAGGGCGGCATATAAATCAATTTTTTTTTAAAAAAAAATATGTAATACCAGAGAACAAAGCCCTCTTGAATGCATTTGGGTAAATACTGGAGGAAAAAGAAATGACATTCCTATAGAATCCCACCCAATCAAGCAGAGAAAATAGATGAACTTGCTGTTAATCAGTTAGCTAAGGTGTGTGGAAAATACACCACTACAGTAATGGGGGGCTTTAACTACCCTGACTTGATACAGTTTTCCAGTACTTGAGGGGCAGCCGCAGAGAAGAGAGGGTTGACTTACTCTCCAAAGCACCTGAGGGCACGACAAGAAGTATTTATTTATTTATTTATTTTATTTTATTTTATTTTAATATTTTATTTTATTTTATTTCTATACCGCCCTTCTCCTGAAGGACTCAGGGCAGTGTACAGCCTGATTAAAAACACAAAGACAGACAAAATTTAAAAATAATTAAAATTATTAAATAATTGGCTCAATTATAAAACCCCCAAATTTAAAACCGCACATTTAAAATCAATTAAAATCTTTACATTGATAGCCCGGCCTGGCGGAACAACAAGGTTTTGAAGGCACAGCGAAATACACAGAGATCGGAGATCTTACGCATTTCCGGGGGCAGTTCATTCCACAGGGCAGTGGCTCCCACAGAGAAGGCCCTCCCCCTGGGTGTCGCCAGCCGACATAATTTGGCCGATGGCATCCTGAGGAGACCCTCTCTGTGGGAGGCTACTGGTGGCAGAAGACGGTCTCGAAGATACCCAGGTCCAATGCCATGGAGCGCTTGTTAAACTTGTTAAAGAGAAAGATCCTACCTGCAACTAAGGAAAAATTTCCTGGCAGTGAAAGCAATTAACAAATGGAACAGCTTTCTTCCCAGAGTTGTAGGTGCTCCATCACTAGAGGTTTTCAAGAAAAGATTGGACATCCATTTGTTCAGTATGGTATAAGGCTGTGATGGCAAACCTATGACACCCATGCCAAAGGTGGCATGGAGCACCCCGTCTGATATGATGGCACACGAGCCGTCGCCCCAGTTCAGTTCTGCGTATGCACACACGCCTCCTGCCTGCCAGTCAGGTCTCTGCCGCGGGGGGCATGCGGGGGGCTATGCATGGGGGGTGGGGTGCACATGGGCGGGGCGCATGTTGGGGGCTGTGCAGGCATGAATGGGTGAGGCTCGTGCAGGGGGTCATGTATGCATGCATGGGGTGGGGCGCAGGCGCTGGTTCCGCACATTTTATTTATTTATTTATTTATTTATTTATTTATTTATTTATTTATTTATTGTCATATTTATATGCCGCCCTTCTCCCGAGGGACTCGGGGCGTCTGACAGAATAAAACAACCCAACAATAAATAGAATTAAAATATTAAAATCCGATTTAAAACCCCAAATGCCCCAAATTAAAATGCACGGCAGATCAGGGAATTTGCTGAAAGAGCCATGTCTTTAGGTCGGCACGGAAGGTGCGGAGGTCGGGGGCCGTACGGAGCCCAGTGGGTAAACCATTCCAGAGGGTCGGTGCGACCACAGAGAACGCCCTCATCCTGGGGGCCGCCAGCTGACACTGTCTGGCCGATGGGACCCAGAGGAGGGCAGTCCTATGTGAGCGCACTGGGCGGTGGGAGGCCGGTAGGAGGTAGTTCTGCAATGTATGGCTAACATATATTGCATTTTGGGGGTTTGGGCGCACACTTATGTTTTGAGCACATGGCCCGGAAAAGGTTAGCCATCACTGGTATAAGGTCTCCTGCCTTGGGCAGGAGATTGAAATAGAAGACCTCCAAGGTTCCTTCCAGCTCTTTAAATGTTGCACAGAATTATGCATCTTTTAGAGACACCACAAAGACGACATACTGAGCTTGCCTTATACAAAGGTGAAGATAAAGTTGTAAATATGGAGACCGCCAAGAGGTCATTGGAAATTCGGGTTTAATAGACCCAAGATATTTCAGTTGTCTTGGTGGGTTGACACTCCATTTTCTACAGTCAGGCTTAGCATTCAGTTTATGTACAGTCTATCAAAGACCAGCTGACTTTTGCGCTAAGGGGAAAAGCAAACACTGTAAACAACTCAAGAAGGCCTGTGCTTTTTAGAAACAGCAAATGTAAATAGAAAGCATACGTCGTATAACCCCCTTTCCCCCCTGTGAATGTTGGTATTGCTAAAGAAAACCTCTCGACAGAAGATATAAAGCAACCAGCCAGGAGAAAGTTTGACCATTCTTGAGCTATAAAGCAGGTTAAAAGAATATTTTATTTGGGATTATATGTTGCAGATAAAGTTAGGAATGAACCCTATAATCGTGTTATTAAGTCTAGTTAGTATATTCCATCTACAAACGTTTCTGATAGTGTGATTATGCAACCTTGCAAAGAAATTTAAAAGATTCCAAATCCTGGGAGTTACTGTACATATGAGAATGCAGCCAACGTCCACAATTTCATATTCAGACCAAAAAGAGGATTTTTTTTTAAAAAAAAGGTACACATACATTTTGTTTTCTTTATTTTGGAGGACAGTGACTGCCATCTACTGGTGGTGCTCCTGTTTTATTGCTAATCCTTTAATCTAGGCTAGATTCTAGACCGGGGGTGTCAAACTCGATTTCATCGAGGGTCGCATCAGGGTTGTGTTTGACCTCAGGGAGCCAGGGTGGGCGTGGCCAGGGTGGGCGTGGCCCTCCCACATCATGTCGGGGTGCCTGTGGTGGCTCAAGTGCTCTGCCAGCGAAAACAGGCTTCCGAGCTCCGTTTCTGGCTGCGACGGCTCCTGCAACTCTCTGCCAGTGAAAATGGAACTCAGGAGGGCCCTCCCAAGCTCTGTTTTCACTGGCAGAGGGCACTGGCACTGGCACAGGGCAGAGGCACCGCAGGCCGACCCCTCACTGTTTCCAGGTGGTGATCTAAGCATCCAGATCTAAGCATCCTGCAGGCCAGATCCAGCTCCCGCCTTTGAGTTTGACACCCCTGTTCTAGACAATCAAGGGAGAAATTGACCAAAGGCCTTCAACAAATCTATTGCTGTATAATCCTTGTCTTTTGAGTGAAAACCTTCAATCATACACCAAACAGATGGAGCCACAATAAAGAAGCAGGCAGAGCCGGTTCAGAAACACTCCGCGTTGAATTAACATGATTACTTGCCCCATACTGAATAACTTTCCTCTAAATAATAAAAAGAAGGGTCAATTTTTATTGAGTTTTTGGGATGGTATTTTGAGCTTTGGCATCCCTCCCACTAGTTCTTGAACAGCTTATGAGCCGTTTCTTCCAATTCCTGCTAGCATTTATAGCAGGGAAGTCTTTATTTCAGCAGATGGCAGCACCTGACAGACCTTATTCAGACTTGAAAAGTAGGGTCTATGGAGATTCTCAGTCATCCAGGTCATGGTTGTCTCAAAGGTGCTTTTCAAAAGGCAATTGGGCTGTGTGTGTTGTTGTTTTTTTTCTTGAGGAAGACATTTTGCTTTTCATCCAAGAAGCTTCCTCAGTTCTGACTGAATGGTTGGGGGATAGATACTCCTTTGGAATCATCTGCTTGTTAGCACTCTCTCTGAGAGCTGTTGAGGCCACAAAGTGATTTATCTGGCAACTCCGAGTCACCTGAATCAGAGTGCAAACAGGTGTGGAACCTTTTTGGAACTGCTGAAAGGACTACAGTAGTAGCCAAAATTGTGGAAACCTTTTAGGAAAAGTGTATTTTCTAAAACTAGCTAATAACACTACTTGTTTTTGTAGTACTACCATAACATTATAGATCCGTGATGGCAAACCTATAGCACATGTGCCACAGGTGGCACGCTTAGCCATATCAGTGGGTATTTGAGCTCAGCTCCGGCGCGCATGCATGCGCTGGCCAGCTGATTTTCGGGGCTTCTGGGCCCACCAGAAGTAGGGAAACAGGCTGTTTCCTGCCTCTGGAGGGCCTTGGGGGTTAGTGGGAAAGCACTGTTTTTTGCTGTCCCCAGCCTCCAGAGCCTTTCTAGGAGTCTGGGGAGGGCAAAACGGCCTTCCTCACCTCCCCGGAGGTCCTCCGGAGGCTGAAAATATACAAAAATTATCACCATGTCAGTTAATACTAAGCTGGGTAACCCTTAATATGAATTATGGCCTTACAACGTCTTCCCATGGAGTGAACCAAGTCTTTTAGTTTTCTGCAGCTGTTATAATGTGAAACCAAGATTGAACGGTTGCTTCTATTAACTGGGTTTTATTGCTGGGTCGCTTCTGATTAACAAGTTTTTTTAGTTGGATCCATATATTTTCAATTGGGTTAAGGTCTGGGCTATGCCCAGGCCATTCCAGCAGTGGTATAGGATTATCCGGAAACTCAAAAAAAAAAAAAATGGTGTTATTAGCTATCAAACCCCAAAAATACACTTTTCCCACAATTTTGGCCACTACTGTATGTTGTAAACAGGTAGTGTTATATTCCTCCGCCTCTGTTGAGAGAGAGCTGCTTAATTTTAACACAAATAGTGTCTTTTACCCCTCTTTCAAACCAATGGTCCTCTCTATCCAATCAGACCTGCTTAATGTTTGGGTGGGAACAGTGGTGGGTTCCTCCCGGTTTGGTCTGGTTCAGCCGAGCCGGTAGCAGTGACGATATGACATCACCAAACCGGTTCTCCCCCCCGCCCTCCCACCCCCCACGTTATTCTTACCTTTTATTTGGTCCCACCCCCAATCTATTGCTGCCTCCTGAGTCCCAGCTGATGACTAGAGGGAAAAAAACTGTTTAAACTCTTGCCGCGGGGCTTCAAAGGGCCGTCCTACAGCTGATCAGTGTTAAAAGCAAACAAATGAGTCGGGTCGTAAGTGCGAGGATTGGTCATAAGTGCGAAGACCTTCCAGAAATGACTCTGACCAGCTAGCCATGCCCACCTAGTCACATGACCTCCAAGCCACACCCACAAAATAAGCCACGCCCACAGAACCGGTAATAAAAAATTTAGAACCCACCCCCCCGGCTGGGAAGCTTAGAAGTAGATTTTGCCAGGTTGCCCCAACTGAATGCAACCCCTACGGTTATTTTGAGTTTTACCCTAGCCAGCATGACCAAGGACAAAAGTGAAAATGATAACTCATAACTTTTGAAGGCATGAGTGAATATGGTCTCCACAATTTAGGTAAGTCTCCCATGATTTGTGTCATGGCTTTTACAGACCAGGAGAAAGGAAAATTAGTCCAAAGGAACCTTTATTTTAGGCACTGAGTGGTTTTCTAACAGCTCCCTCTTTTCCGTCTTGGTTTTAAATAGAAAACTTGACACTTAGAATCCTACACACAATCTGCTGTGTAAGATTTTGTATCTGAGATTGTGAACATGGTGCTTCTAAGCACCAGGGCATCTGTAGATAATTTTCTTGAAGTCCACAGTTTCTTGTTCCACTGAATTTTCTTGTTCCTATTTTCTTTTTAGATGCTAATTTCATAAAGCAGATTTTAAATAGGGGAGCTGTCTTAAGTGCAAAGCAAAATGCCAATTTTTAGAGGTAGTTTATCTGTCCAAGAATAACTGAAGTGTAGCTATTCGCTGCTTCATCTTTGACTTTTTCTAAAAGGTTGAACTTGCTTGCAAATATATAGTTTGTTCTGCAGGAGGAAATCAAACATCACAAGCATTGCACAGTCCTGACTTTTCAGCTCTATATGTCTATGGAGATTCTTGTCAGGGCGTTGATTAATCCCATTCTGCTTTTGGGATAATCGCACCTGATTACGAGGGGCGGATCGAGACCTTTCCTTGCAAGTATTCTTTAAGAAAACAAAACCCGAAGATATTTTCTAAGAAAACTCATTTATTTGTTATAAAGAAAATAAAACACCTAACTGATCTAATAAGTTACATTTTGAATAAGTTCGTGCCGGCTATTTCTCAGCCGGACCTTTCTGGCAAGAGAACAAAAGAAAGTGTGAAGTCGAAGAAAGGAATGCGAATACACGTAATATCAGTTACTGATAACAAAAGTTGGCAAGCTACGGAAAGTCTGACAGTCCAGAAATAATGAGCTCAGCTGGTAAACACAAAAACGCAGTGACAATTCTCAGTCATCCAGGTCATGGTTGTCGTTTCGCTTCTCATCCAAGAATCTTCTTCAGCTCTGAAGAAATATTCATCTATCTCCAATCTACAACACAGTCCTTTCAACAGTTCCAAGAAGTCTCCACACCAATTTGCACCACTCAGGTGACCCTGATGACACAGATAAGCCTCCAAGTGACCTTAACAAGCCACTAAAAGAATGCAGATGTCCATATGTCTGTAAGGAGTATAAATCCTTCCATTCCTCACCATCCAGTCAGAGCTGAAGAAGCTTCTTGGATGAGAAGCGAAACGTCTTCAAAGAAAAACCAGAAAGTCTAGTTGTCTCTTGGAAAAAAAAAAGCACCTTGGGACATTTTCAGTTCTACTTTTGTTTCTTAAGGTACTGTTGGAAGAAATATCCTTTTGGATTCATTTCCAAGTGGGGAAAAAGACACTGGATTCATGGAAGTTGCTTGGAAAGAAGGTTTATTGATGAAATTCACATACAACAGTAATGGAGCCTTCCCATTATGGTCATAAGTCACGACAGTCATAAAGCAGGGCATCCACATGATCAACCTGACCTTTTTTGTGATGGTGGTTAAGCAAACCAATTGTTGCTAGGGTTATTTTTTTTTGCCAAAAACTGGAAGTAAATGCTGGTTTTTGTAAAAAATAAAAATAAAAAATGAAACACAGTTATACGACCGTGGGATCTTGCAAATGGCCATCAATGCAGGTGTCTTGCTGAGCACCTGAAATGTGGTCAGGTGACTGCAGGGGGGCATTGAAACTTCAGAACTGGATCCTAAGTATCCATGGAGAGGTAGGTACGTCATAACTTTGAACAGTCACTAAGTGACCATTCGTAAGGTAAGGACTACCTGTGCTCTCTTTGTTTTCTCTCTTGAGGACTTTAGATCCAAAAATGCAGTGAGAAAGATGTCCTTCATTTACTACTTTCCTAATCTAAATTAATCCCAACAACTACAATAGTGACACTGTGAGTGTCCAGGAGAAAGGGGGAGAAAAGTAGACAACAGCTTAAGCACAAATCTGCCCAGCTACGACCAGTGGTGGGTTCTTCCCGGTTCCTCCCGGTTCTGCCGAGCCAGTAGCAGTGACAATATGATGTCCCCAAACCGGTTCTGCCCCCATGCCCCACGCCCCCACGCTCCCCCCATGTTATTCTTACCTTTTATTTGGCCCCACCCCCAATCTATTGCTGCCTCCTGAGTCCCAGCTGATCAGCTAGAAGGAAAAAAATTGTTTAAACTCTTGCCGCGGGGCTTCAAAGGGCCACCCTACAGCTGATCAGTGGTAAAAGGCAGTTTGGTGGTAGACTGGTGCCTGCAAAAATACATGAGTAGACCGGTGCCTGCAAAAATAAATGGGTAGACCAGTGCCTGCAAAAATAAATGAGTAGACCGGTACAGCTCTGCAAGCAGTTAAAAGCCTGGTAGACCAGTATGTTGTGGCTCCGTTACCTGAGCCTGGGCTATCGACAGATGCAGACTCTGAGAGTGAGGGGGAGGAGTTGGCAAGGCCTCCCTCTCCAGGACCCTCCTCTCTGGCAATGCCTCCGGAGGACACCGAAGTCCAAACGATAGGCTCAGAACCAAGCACATCCCCGCAGCCACAGGTGGACAGCAACGAGGAAGATAAGTGCTGGCTGGACCCTCGACAGAGGCGCAGGGAGAAGCATGCACAGCAGAGGGGAAGGCGTGCCAGAGATTAGCTGAGTCACTGGACCACACCCCACAGGGTATAAATGTGGGTGTGGTGGCCGGTTCAGTTTGTGATGAGCAAAAACTGGAAATACTCCATGATCTCTGCGTTACTGGACTTTGCCTGCTTTATCGGACTGCATTTGGACTAATCATTGTTTTGTGTGAGTAAAGTCTGAATTGGCAGCTAGCCACTGGGTTGCTGCCAGCTTTATCATTAAAGAGTTTTGTCGTGTGGCTTATTAACTCCGGGCCGTCTGTGGGGGTGTGTGCGTGGTACGGGGACAGAACACAGTACCTCTGCTAAATCCTAAAGAATTGTCACATGACCATCAAGCCATGCCCACAAAATAAGCCACGCCCACAGAACCGATAGTAAAAAAATTTAGAACCCACCCCTGGCTACGATGGTAACCCTTAGCAAGGAAGCTTTAAGTGTCACATTAACTTTAATGGGTGGAGTTCTTAAGGCAGCAATGTCTCTTTATAGACAGAAGCCTGGAGAAGATTGGGTTGCTTTAATGAGCAACAGTAAGATGTGGTGCTCATGAACATCCCACAGCCCTCCTTCCAGATCATTTGCAAAGCATGCTGGCTCTGTCATAATAAAGCTCAGATTCTCTCCTATCAAAAATTACAATTCGATAGCAAATTTTGGAGTTCCCTGGGCACTGCACCCAGGAGATATAGGATTACAGGTTCTGAACTTCTGTCCTACGTGAGACGAGGGGGGAAAAAATCTATCTTGTGATTAATTGGCAAACGTCCCATATATTCCATGAAATATGGAACCTGGTATCCGAAAACTCATGCAGCAGATATTGGAAGGAACTACCCATCTGACTGTTTCAAGAAGATTAATTGCTCCAGAATTGGCCTCGCTATCTCTTTTGTCTCTAAATGGAAACAGCAATCTAATTTTGCAGAAGTCTCCCTCCCAGCAGCTCTTTCATCTTAAATCCCAGTGTACAACTTCTCTCCCCCACCCCCGCTTCCCGCTGCCTTCAGCTTCTTCTGAAGGATCGATTAATAAATCCAACCGACCACCTGTGAAGAGTTAGGTGAAGAAGAAGAAGACGAAGAAGAAGAAGAAAGCCATTGTCCAGCCAGCCGAGCCAAACTGCAGCCACGTACCATTATTTTTCCAGATGGCCTGTGTACAAAAGGCCCATAATTGATGTCTTGTTCCACCAAGGGAAAAGCCGGAGATTTAACTTCTGAAGATCAAAAGCTGTTTTCAGACCTAGGCAAGGCTGCTTCTGGAAAATCCATCAGCATTATTTTTAGAGCAAGGCTTAGACAGGGTAGTGGGTGAGCAAGCGACTGGGGGCCGTGCCAAGACCGTGAAGAGACAGACGGGCTTTGAAAACGGGAATCTGTGCTAGTCTTCAAAGTGGAGCATAGCTGCTGCTGCTGCTGGCACCCGTCAGCAGCAGCACTTCCAGTCCTGTTTGTGAGAATTACCCTCTCCGCAACGGTGGCCAGCCAAGGTTTAATAAACCTTCGACAGTCCACTCCATATTCTCAAGGATTTGCACTAGGAACCTATAAAATAATAGAAGAAGCTGATCATTAGGGACAGGCCATGCTGCCTGTAGGAGTAGAAGCAGGGGTGGGCTTCAAAAATGTTAGCAAGGGGTTCTCTGCCCAGTTGCTGGGTGGGCGTGGCCATGGTGGGTGTGGCCTAGTTGGCCTCCTGCACCACAGTGAGGGGGGGGACGTTTTTGCCCTCCCTGGGCTCTGGACGCTTTCCTCAAGCCTCCGGGAGGGTGAAAACGGCCTCCTCAGGCTCCAGAAGCCCTCTGGAGGCCAGAAACAGGCCTGTTTCTGGCCTTCCCAAACTTCCGGTAGACCTGTTTTTCACCGTCCTTCAGCCTCCATGCACGCCCTGCACTTACCTGCATCCAAAATGGGCCTCATGGGGACTCCTGGTAGGGGAGGGGAGGGGAGGGGTGGGCAAGGCCATCCAGGAGTGGGATTTGGGGGTTCTCAGATCTGTACAGATGTCAGGTTTCGATGTCGTCTCAAATAAAATAAATTGCATTTCCAAACAAATAGTCTTTGAAGAAATCTTTCATTTTATTAAGCACGACAACCTGTCCCCGATTGTGGCGTAGCCAATACTGACTTCCTGACCCCAAACCTTCCCTTTCCGTTCCCCAATTCTCTGCGTCTCATTGGCCCTCTTCCCAGATCACTCTCCCCGTATCTACTACTTCAGCTCCCAGGAATGTCCCCCCTCCCATCTCATCTCCTAGGGGATATTATCTTCAGGGAAAATAAGTAGGTGAGAAGTCAAGCGTCCTCTTGCCAGCTGCCCCCTCTTCTCCTTCTTATGTCAGCACTAGAGTAAATGCAGGTTGAAGTGCTGACAACAGAATCTTAGCTAGAGGTTCTCCCAAACCCCTGCCAACCCCCAGCAGCCCACCCCTGAGTAGAAGCCATATGTTCTCAAAAAGCCATTGCTGGGACTATTATAACTTTTCCTAGGAAATGAAGTTGTAACTCTGTGACTCTAAATTTCATACCCTAAGATTTTGGTTTAGACTTGACGAAAGAGGCTTGGCCAAGTTAAGAGATTTCAGTAGATGTAGGAGAACCTGTTGAATATATAAAATATTTATTCATGCATTTACGACATGCACACTAGGCTACTGAAGTACATTGAAGATGTGGGACTGCCCTTGAAGATGGGGCAAACTACAACTGGTGCTTGCATGGGTAGTCAAAATTGGGAGGGATGGGCAGCATAGTAAGCATAAGGTAAAGGTAAAGGTTCCCCTCGCACATATGTGCTAGTCATTCTTAACTCTAGGGGGCGGTGGTCATCTCCGTTTCAAAGCCAAAGAGCCAGTGTTGTCCAAAGACGCCTCTGTGGTCATGTGGCCAGCATGACTAAATGTCAAAGGCGCACGGAACGCTGTTACCTTCCCGCCAAAGGTGGTCCCTATTTTTCTACATGCTTTCTAACTGCTAGGTTGGCAGAAGGGTTAGGGTTACTGAGCATACTAATAGAATATTAGGGTTGAACTGTAGGATCTGATGCTCTCTGAGCTTGGTTGTTTGCTTGGAGATGTTTTATTACCCAACTAGGTAACATCATCAGTGCTAGAAGGAAGTGGAGTTTGCTTTCATTTTATATTCTGATTCCCACCCGTCAGGAATTACCATGGAATATTTGGGGAAGTGGAAAGGGCCAGTGTAAATGTAGCAGGACTGGGTAAGTAGAAAAGGCCAGAAATATCTTGATTCAAATCCACTCTCAGCCATAGATATATACTAGGTGACTTTAGATTAGTTGTACCCTCTGGCAACCCAACTTAACTGGTTGTTGTGAAAAAAACTGGAATGGTGCCATGATGCCTCTTTAGTTCTTAAAGGTAAAGCAAAAATAAACAATTTTATTATTTATTTATTAGTCAACACTACTTAGTCTGACAAATGCAAATGCTAATTAAAACTTTTCCCTTTTAAAAAAAAAACTTCACAGGGCTTTTAGAACTCGCATGGGATAGCTTAAAGCCGCTGACACATTTATGGAAAATTCTGCATTAATATACACACAGCTAGATTAGAAAGATTTTGTCTTTGTGGTGGATGTTAATCCTTTTTTAATAAGTTAAATATTGAATTAATATTTTTTTTAACTAAGTCCAGCACTAACTCAAGAAAATATATTTACACAATGCCCTTAATTTTCTTAGCGAAATACATAATACACTGATACCCACCCCCCCAACTAACTAACCAAGTAAATGGATTGAGCTACTTCACAAAAAGGGCCCTGCATGTGTGAAGGCAATTATTAGCCATGAACTGTCCTGTGCTAAATATGCTGTTTGAAGTCACCCATAATGAGCAGCAATTGGAACACAAGACATCATACAAAAATTAATCATTCTCACAATTGGGCAGTCAAGATACCAATCAGTTTAGGAAAGGATCAACCAAAAACATCTTAAATTTGCATAAAAATAGATTTCAGCCAAAACAAACTGAAGGACATATAATGGTATCCCAAAACATGGACCAAGTGGGGTCAAAGATTTGTAAAACTTTGCATGTCTGTTGGGGAATGAAGACTATGAAAGACGGAGTGAATTTGCCATCAACCATCATCTGGAACTAAGATCTGCAGAAGGTCACACAATTTCTCACACAAATGGGAAGTTTGAGGAGCAACCTAAGGCAAAGGCTCACCAGAGATCTTTTGCTTAAAAGTATCCTGTTAAAATATATTTTTAAAAAATCGGTCTGAGCCTTCAGCAGAAAAGTGTTCAGGAGGACTCTGCTATTTTGCCCAGAAAGTCATTTCTGCAGAATCCTTAGAAGGGTTAGACACAGTGGCACAGTGGTTAAGCGTGCAGTACTGCAGGCTACTTCTGCTGACTGCTGGCTGCCTGCAATTTGGCAGTTCAAATCCCACCAGGCTCAAGGTTGACTCAGCCTTCCATCCTTCTGAGGTCGGTAATATGAGGACCCAGATTGTTGGCGGCAATATGCTGACTCTGTAAACTGCTTAGAGAGGGTTGTAAAGCTATGTGAAGCAATATATAAGTCTAAGCGCTATTGCTAGACTCTTGCAGTTTCCCACTTAGGAACTCAACTGCAACATTTGGCTAGGATCTTTCCTGAAATTCTTGTTTTAGGAAATAAATGTTCATACAACTTCAGGTTGCCAAAGTTTCTTTGAAAATGTTAAGATTTTTTAATAAAAACCTCCAGCTGGAGCATTGCACACGAGGGAGCATTCTTGAATTGCTCTAGTTCACCCTGCCCATCCGAGGCTTAGTTCAGGCAGTGCGACAAAACAGGGGCGAGCAAACATTTGAAAACACGGGGTTTATTTAAAAGTCTGGGGAGGTTGGTGGTGCCAAGGACCACAATTGGCAGAATGATGCAAAACAGGCCAAATCCCACCAGGTCAAATTGCCTGGTTAGGGAAAAAAAATGCTTTTCTGAGTGAAAGCCACATTCCAAAGGATTGAGGCCTTGTAGCTCTGCCTTTTTCATCCTCAGGCTCCACCCATTCCACATGGTGAAACCAGAAGTTAAGGAGCCCTCACAGGCATTCCCTGGGCAACAGTGATATCATCTTTTGGTCCGGAATCACCTTAAAGAAATGATGCTCTTTAAGGTGCATCATTTCTTTAATGGGAGGGGGGGTGTCAGAAGCTGTCCAAAAGAGAACTTCTTCATATAGATACAAGTAATATTCAACTTGCAATCTTTCGAAGTTGAAATGGACCTCTCCAGAGCTACTTAGAACATGGTTTTGAAGTTACGATGGCCGCCTCCCATCATGTGATTACATTTTTTGTGCCTTTAATCAGGGGTCTCCAACCTTGGCAATTTCATGACTTGTGGACTTCAACTCCCAGAATTCCTCAGCCAGCATGAGGAATTCTGGGAGTTGAAGTCCACAAGTCGTAAAGTTGCCAAGGTCTCTGTCAGATGTAAATGCCTTATTCTCCAATGTGTAAATAATGTATATATGGAACATCAGAGGTTAACTTATTCTTTGGACTTTAATGTATTCATAACTTACCACTCCCATTCCTAGCTCCACCCCTTGTATATATAAGGAGCCACCCTCACCATTCTCGCTCGCTTCTACCTTGAATATTCAGTGAATATAGAATGCCTATCATAATTAAAAAGAAATATATTTAAAGCTCTAACTTCTATTATCTTTATTGAGTCTGATCCTGAAAATATTGCAACAAGCTGGTAGCAGAGGATGGTTAATTGACTCAATAAGTAATTAAAAATGTCCAAGAAAGATAGGCCCAACACCAGGGCCTACAGCAAAGAAATAGAAACTGATCAAGAGATGATCAACGAATCCACCAATGCGATTTCGAGAGAATCCGAAGAATACACCACTGAAGAAGAAGAACTAATGAGTGAAAATAATGACCAGAAAGAAATCGAAATAGAAAATAACGAACTCAGGTCAGAGATATTAAAGATACTAAAAAGTCAAAAGAATGATGAAAGTCTCATCGCGGACCTCCAGGAGATGCTGAAGAACAGCGGAGCAGCGAGAGAGAAAAACGTCATTAAAGAAAAACCCAAAGATCAAAAAACCGTAAGTGAGATGACTACTGAGAAAATAGTTGTTAAAAAGAAAAGATGTGATCCCGCGCGAAATTTTGAATGGCAGCCATCTTGGTTTCAACGAACTTCAAAAGAGAATGGAGCAGAGCCAATCAAAACGCTCAGTTCAAAATTTCTGGCGCGAAAAACACTATCAGACGAAGAAAGTGAGAAAGAAGTCTCAAACTCTTCAGATGATCCAAAATCAGAAAGTGAAGACGATTTAACAAAATCTCAAGTAAAATCAGCAATAAAAACGCTTTTTGCTGCTTTTGGGCCAAGACTGAAAATTACCAAGACATCTACGAAGAAGCAAGAAATCAAACCGGCGACTCAAGACCTGCACGCTCCCATCCTGACTTCGAAAGCGACGACGCCCGAGCCCAGAGAGCCATGCCGATTTCGCCCTACACCACAGACAAGATCGAATGCCAACGCACACAAAAAGAAGAAAAGAACCGTCGCCACCACCAGAACCCCAAAAACCGAGCCAGAGACCGACTCATCTGAGGAGGAGCGGATCGAGAGAGCTGAAAGGGAGAGAACCTTCCACGACGCCACCAAAGAAGAAATGAGCAACGCGCATGTGCGAAACTACGTAGACGACCCAGAAAGACTTGAACTGGCCAGAGAACCGCGCAGACTCATTGCAAGCATCCCAATGCCGTTCTGTAACTTCCTGCACTTGAGAGATCACGGACTGCCCCAGGTTGTAAGTAATGGACAGAATAATGTAGGTAACTTACCCAGTGACTTCCCAAAACTTAGAATTGATGGCATTAATTTACAAGAGTGGTATCAACAGCTTCAGGTTATTTTCATGAAAGAAAATTTACTATTCTTTATAACTAGCCCTCCAAGAAGACCTTGGACCTTAAAAATAGATTGTTTACATCATAGAGCATTTTTCATAATAATATCTAGCGTGTCTCCTGCAATGTATCATAGCATCAAACCAAACCTAACAGTATCAGAAATAATTCAATGCATGTTTAATCTATTTCACAGCGATAGCGTAGCTACAACCACAAGAATGTCTAAGGATTTCTTTTCCTCTAGAGTAAAACCAGGGGTTTCTATAAGTGAGCATTTGATAAATCTAAACAAAATAAGAGCTGAGCTACAATTGAGGGGGGAAGTGATTTCAGATCAAACAATGAAAAGTGTTATTATCAATTCACTTGATCCATCATGGGATAGCTTTATGTCACACTTAGATACCATTAATTTGGGATATTTATCCATAGAAAGCCTATCTAACAAATTGATAGCAGAAGACAATTCAAGAAAAAATCGATCCAGTAACCAAACAGACCACAAACCTTTTAGGAAAGTAGTCTTTCAAGATAAACATAATGAGGCCTTTAGATGCTACAATTGTGGATCCAGGGAACATAGTAGAAGAGACTGCCCCAAAGTCTCAAGAGAGAGACATAGGCCAGAATATAAGAGCAAATATAATTACAGACAATCTTCCACAGATAGACACAAATATAGAAGTCCACCAAATTACAAAGAAGGTAGAGGGGGTAGAGAAAATTCAAAAGAGAGGAAATCTGGGTCACTGAATGGGCTAAATAAACAAGACAGCACCAGAACACAGCAGGATGAGAATAACAATTGGCTTATTGATTCTGGTGCAACAAATCACACCACCAACAACAAAAGTATATTATCTTCATTTATAGAAGATAAGTTTGTGATAAAGGTAGCTAATCAAGAAAAGGTTCAAGTACTAGGCAAAGGAAATGTGACCTTGCCTGGTCTAGGGAAAATAGAGGGGGTATTATTAATCCCAGAAATACCTCACAACATACTAAGTGCCATAAAATTAAGCAGAGAATCTGATATCAATATAGTTTTCTCAAAGGGGAAAGCAACTATAGAAAAGAACAAAACAAATGTAGGTACTGTAATGATAAAAGGAGGTCTACCCTATCTGATAACTAAAGAAAGATGTTTACATAACATTGATTCAAATATGGAAGATTGTATTGAAGCAGATGATGAAAATGTCAGTAACAGTGACAATGATGAGTGTAGAATAACTCATGATCACAAAAATACATACAAGGAAAAGAAACCAAAAATAGGTAAACCAATTCATGATGAGTGTGCTCACATCTTACACAGGAAGTTAGGACATGCAAGCTTTCCTGTAGTACAAAAAATGACTGAACACGCAGAAGGTGTCAAAATAAAAAATTGTGAAAATTATTTGGAATGCTCAGTATGTAAATCCACCAAACTAAAAACCAGTCCCAGACCAAAAAAATCTAACAGATCAACTAACAATATTTTTGATTTGGTACATATGGACTTAGTTGGTCCATTAAGTCCCTCAATTACCTATAGAAAACGTTACTTCCTAACAATAGTGGATGACTACAGCCGATATGGTTTTGTTTACACATTAAAGCACAAGGATGAAACATTTCAGAAATTTAAGGAATTCTACAAACGTATAGAAACACAACATAATATCAGAATAAAGCAAATTATGACAGATAGGGGATGTGAGTTCATGTCTAAAGAATTCTCCCAATGGTTAAAGGATAGAGGAATGTTACATTTCACGTCCAATCCTTTTTCTGCATTTCAAAATGGAGTTGCAGAGAGGAAAAATTCCACACTACAAACCATGATTAGGTGCACATTAGAGGATGCTGGTTTAGGCAAACAATTTTGGTCAGAGGCATTACATTATTCGAATTACACTCAAAATAGAACCTGGTCCAGTATTGTGAATAAGACACCATATGAGGTGATGTACAATAGAAAACCCAAATTATCACACATGCACATATTTGGAGTCACTGCAGACGTACACATACCTAAACAATTGAGGAGAAAGGGAGAAAACGTATCCAGGAGATTAAGATTCATGGGATACGAAACTGGAACCAAAGGGTACAGATTTATTGATAGTAATAACAAATTTATAGTATCCAGAACAGCTGTGTTCCATGAACAGGCCAATTGGTCAAAATTGCACCTTAATGAAATATTTCCTAATAAATGTAAAGATACGATATCTTGCGAGGAAGGAACAACAGAAAATCAAAATATTAACAAAAGTAAGAACAAAACCAAAACTTGGACTAATAGTCAGCATAAAATAAAGACAGACACATTAACAAAAAAGGAAGCTAGATATTTGCATGATAACCATAGCAAGCCTGAAAGAACTATTAGAAACAATAGAAACCAAATACCAAATAAATACAAAGATTACATAATGCATATGAATGAAGAACAAATAACACCTAATACATATGAAGAAGTATTGAAACTTCCACATGAAGAAAGAGAAAAATGGGAACTAGCTATGGAAAAAGAGATGGAAAGTTTACAAGGATTAAATGTATTCACACCTGCGATCGCACCTAAGGATAAAACAATTATAGGTACCAGGTGGATTTATAAAATTAAGAACTTAGAAGGAGGCAATACCTTATACAAGGCTAGACTAGTTGCACAAGGCTATGCACAAAAATATCCAGAAGACTATACTGATACATATTCACCCACAGTGAGAACAGAGAGTGTCAAAACAGCCCTTGTAGTAGCATCTGCACTCAATCTGGACGTATTCCAATATGACATACAGACCGCATACTTACATGCAAAATTAGATAAGGAAATATATGTAAGAGCACCACACAGTCAATACACTAATAAGAACGAAATTTGGTTATTAAATAAGAGTCTGTACGGATTAAAGCAATCCGGCAAAAGATGGTACGATTGCTTGGTAAAAGTACTTAAGACCATGGATTTCAACGCCACCACTGCTGATAATTGTTTCTTTGTAAAAAAGAGTAATGATCATATTGAATTTGTATTAATTTACGTGGACGATATTTTATACATTGGAAAGCATAAAGAGAGCAGGGAAATCTTTGTAAATAAGTTAAATGAACACTTCTCACTGAAATCTCTGGGTAAAGTGAATAAATACCTTGGTGTGCAAATTAACAAAACTAAAAGGGGATTCAAACTTACACAGAAAGATAAAATCATCGAACTCCTAAACAAATGTAACTTAAATAATGCCAAAACCTGTGACACCCCTATGCAAACTGATTTTCTTAGAAACACTGATGAATCTTCCCCTGAGTTTAAAGACAACACATTTTACAGATCAGTTATAGGTTCACTCCTTTATATATCTAATTGGACTAGGCCAGATATTGCATTACCTCTCAATCTATTGTCAAGATATGTTAGTAAACCAACCTTGTATCATTGGGAAGCTGTCAAAAGAATTCTAAGATATCTGAAGGGTACATTAGATTTTTGTTTAATGCTGGAACCCAATAATGACAGAGAACCAAAAATTACTTGTTATGCTGATGCAGATTGGGCTGGTGATACATCATGCAGAAAGAGTACTTCTGGTTATGTTTTTCTATTGAATGATTGTCCAGTTTACTGGTATACTGGTAAACAAGAACTAGTAGCCACTTCTACTACAGAAGCGGAATATGTTTGTTTGTCCAAGGCTGCAAATAACCTTGTATGGTTCAATGATCTGATCACTGATGTTTGGAAGAAACCCACTTTACCATTTATTATGCATGAAGACAATAAAGCGGCCATTGAAATATCCAGATCCGATGCAATTGGACAAAGGTCCAGGCATATTGATATAAAGTTTAAGCATGTGAGACAACTGTCTCAAGACGGATTCATTAAAGCAATACATTGCGATACTTCTGAACAATTAGCTGACATATTAACAAAACCCTTACCTTCTAAACAACACAAATATTTAACTTCTAAATTATATGTATTATATTGTCCTGAATCAGAATGTAATTGGTGTTGTGTAACGAACCGGCATTTAGAGGGGGATTTGTCAGATGTAAATGCCTTATTCTCCAATGTGTAAATAATGTATATATGGAACATCAGAGGTTAACTTATTCTTTGGACTTTAATGTATTCATAACTTACCACTCCCATTCCTAGCTCCACCCCTTGTATATATAAGGAGCCACCCTCACCATTCTCGCTCGCTTCTACCTTGAATATTCAGTGAATATAGAATGCCTATCATAATTAAAAAGAAATATATTTAAAGCTCTAACTTCTATTATCTTTATTGAGTCTGATCCTGAAAATATTGCAACAGTCTCCAAGCCATTCCTCATGCTGGCTGAGGAATTCTGGGAGTTGAAGTCCACAAGTCGTGAAATTGCCAAGGTTGGAGACCCCTGCCCTTGACAATCTGTCTGCATTTGCAGAGCCCTGTGGTCACGTGATGGCAATTTTTGCCATTTCTTCCTAGAAACCGGCATTTACTTCCCAGTTCTAGCAAAAAAAACCCTCACCTATTGGGTATAATGGGTTCTTTTAATGACCACTGCAAAAAAAAAAAATAATCATAAAATTGATCATGTTCATATGGTGACTCGCTTAACAACCAACATGACTTACAACTGTAATTCCAGGCTCAATTACGGTTGTAAGTTGGTGACTACCTATATTCAGCCTCCTAGGTTTAAAAATCAGTATACTGTATTTTTTGGAGTGTAAGACACATGTTTTTTCCGTCTTAAAAGTGGGTGAAAATTTAGGTGCGTCTTATAGACCAAATACGGGCATTTTTGGGCTCCCAAGCCCTCCGCGTGTCACGTTTTTGCCCTCCCAGGCCCCCAGAAGCATTCGGTAGGCCAAAAACAGGTGCGTTTTTGGTGAAAATGGGCCATGCGGAGCACTGCAGAGTGCTTCTGGGGGCTTGGGAGGGCGAAAATCCGACGTGTGGAGGCCAAAAACCATTTTTTTCTTGTTTTCCTCCTGTAAATTTAAGTACTTCTTATAGTCCAAAAAATATGGTAATTTGAGGATCATTCAGTAAATTATATCATGCTTGTGTATGAAGGATCTTGCCTGAAAACAAGGGGAAAAATAGTTTGCCATTGCGAAAGGAACACCAAGTAAAAAACCCTAAATGTGTGGTTTTATTATATTTAAGTTTCTATTCTCTATGAAGCTTAAATATGTCTATCACATAGTTAACAATCATTGTCATTTTACATGTATAATACACAATACAGGACTAAAAAAAAAAAAGCATGGCACAAGGGAATGCAATAAAAGTTACATTTCCTCCACCGAAGTTAAGTGATTCTTCTGTACCATTTTAAGAAGCTTTGAACCAAGAGACTCTTTTAAGCTGCTGCACATCAGGAGCTCTTTTTAAAAAAAAACCAAAAACATATGTTTTACATTAAAGATTCAATACACAACAGACACCGATTTAATATTTTTAAGATTTGTTGCAAGATTAAAAATACACTAATAATTTTAATGTCCTGTTTCAAATTAATAAATATAATATAAAAATATACAGCACTTCATAAGAGGATGGGTGGGCTGAGTTTTAAGAGATAGTTAAATTTCACTTTCAAATGTATGCAGGTATGTTTTTAAAGAAAGGATTTCTGAATAGCTTCGACTGGTCTTCCGATAGAAGTCTAAGCCGGTAATTTGTTCGATATCCCGTACTCTCGCTGTGTGCATTTTCAAGAGCTCTTCTACCCACCGGGATTCATCTTCAGAAGAATTCTGGAAGGGGAAAAAATAACCTTTTAAAAATAATATTAATATTCTTAACAGACACAATGAACAACAATAGTAAGTTTAAACTTTAAAAAAAGTTTGAAAAAATTAAAAAATTTAGAATAGAATAGAATAGAATAGAATAGAATAGAATAGAATAGAATAACAGCGTTGGAAGGGACCTTGGAGATCTTCTAGTCCAACCCCCTGCTTAGGCAGGAAACCCTACACCACTTCAGACAAATGGTTATCCAACATCTTCTTAAAAACTTCCAGTGTTGGAGCATTCACAACTTCTGGAGGCAAGTTGTTCCACTGATTAATTGTTCTAACTGTCAGGAAATTTCTCCTTAGTTCTAAGTTGCTTCTCTCCTTGATTAGTTTCCACCCATTGCTTCTTGTCCTCCCCTCAGATTTTTTGGAGAATAGCTTGATTCCCTCTTCTTTGTGGCAACCCCTGAGATATTGGAACACTGCTATCATGTCTCCCCTAGTTCTTCTTTTCATTAAACCAGACATACCCAGTTCCTGTCTAAAAAGAGACAACCCCAAACAGTCTAAAAATACAAACTAATAAAGAAAAAAAATCTACATTATATTTTATACTTATCAATAGTCACTGGTTTACTAATTACAGGTAGTTCTTGATTTACAACCACAATTGAGACCATTCCATTGTTATGCAAGGCAATAATCAATTCTGCAACTATTCTTCATATGTTCAAGCTTCCTGTCCCCTAATCATCTTTGTTGCTCTTCTCTGCACTCTTTCTAGAGTCTCCACATTTTTTTTACATCGTGGTGACCAAAACTGAATGCAGTATTCCAAGTGCGGCCTTACTAAGGCATTATAAAGTGGTATGAACACTTCCCATGATCTTGATTCTATCCCTCTGTTTATGCCGCCTAGAACTGTGTTGGCTTTTTTTGGCAGCTACAGCACACTGCTGGCTCATATTTAAATGGTTGTCCACTAGGACTCCCAAGATCCCTCTCACAGTTACTACTATTGAGCTAGGTACCACCTATTCTGTACCTGTGCATTTGGTTTTTCTTGCTTCACTGTATAACCTTATTTTTCCCACCACTGAATTTTATTTTGTTAGATAGGGTTCTTCTGATCTTCCTGTACTTGTAACAATAACAGAGTTAGAAGGGATCTTGGAGATCATCTAGTCCAACCCCCTGCTCACACAGGAGACCTGTACTAGGGATTCGAACCGCCGAACTGCCGACCTTTCTGATCGACAAGCTCAGTGTCTTAGCCACTGAGCCACCTAGTCAGCCTAGTTAGGCTACTACTTGGAGAGTGTTTACTGAGGCAAAAATCTAAGGCCAGATTTGGCCATCAGTGGGCTGTCAAAAAAGTCAGGAGAGCATCAACCAATCCTTTTGAATAGGTTCTCTTACGTAGCCACCATTTTGATATCCTGCCTCCTTGGTCTGTTCCATCACCTTTGGGACTCGTTTTAATTCTGCAGCTGTTTAACATAGTTCAAAAATCTTTCTGAGAAGATATTGGGTCCAGTGGTGGGTTCCTCCCGGTTCGGCCGAGCCGGTAGTGATGACAATATGATGTCACCGAACCGGTTCTCCCCCCCGCCCTCCTACCCCCCCACCCACGTTATTCTTACCTTTTATTTGGTCCCACCCCCAATCTATTGCTGCCTCCTGAGTCCCAGCTGATGACTAGAGGGAAAAAAACTGTTTAAACTCTTGCCACGGGGCTTCAAAGGTCCGTCCTACAGCTGATCAATGTTAAAAGCAAACAAATGAGTCAGGTCGTAAGTGCGAGGACTGGTCATAAGTGTGAGGACCTTCCAGAAATGACTCTGACCAGTTAGCTACACCCACCTAGTCACATGACCTCCAAGCCACACCCACAAAATAAGCCATGCCCACAGAACCGGTAGTAAAAAAATTTAGAACCCACCCCTGATTGGATCAGATGTTGGCACTTTGGTGCCAAGCACAGGTCAACGGGAATAAGTTGGAACTTACATTGCAGCTTTCATCATTGTCAGGCCTGTGAGGGAAAATATATGCCAAAACTGAAAGAGGTCCGTCACACTTGTCAGCAGGCTGAGTGAAGTCTAAACAACTTGTGATGATGCTGTAGTAGTGAGTTGGAACTGGGATCGAACTTCCTTCCACATACCTAGAAGATAAAGATTATTCATCTTTTTACAAATGTGCCTTAAGGGAGATAAGGCAGCACAGGTTCTGAGAAAATGATCTACTATTGATTTATTAGTTTTAAATCAATGAGGGGTATCCAAACTTGGCAACTTTAAGACTTGTGGATTTCAACTCTCAGAATTCTCCAGGTAGCAATGCATTGCTGCCTGGGGAATTCTGGGAGTTGAAGTCCACAAATTTTAAAAATAGTCAAGTTTGGACACCCCTGAAATCAATTATTTCAACTCTCTTTTGGACAAAAGAAATCCTTACCTAGCAGATCATAACGAGAGGGACAAAACAGCCCCATCACTGCATGAATTTCTCTTCAATCTCTATAAAGGGTTTTTTTTTTATTTTTACAAGGAGAAGTAAAATATTAACAGCCAACTATTGTAAGAAAATACTTTAATATCCTTTCTATAGCTGCAGGTAAATCAAGCCGAGTGATTTTGGATTCATTTATCAACCCCAACAAAAGGCTTGGTTTGAGGATTTGAGGGAATTTAGCCAAATAAAGTTGCTGGATAAATCACAGGGTTTAGGAACAGATACAAAAAAATTGCAGTCTCCTAGCCAAACCTTCTGTAGAATGGATTACAACTCATGGAGAGGAGTTGCCAGTTAGTACTCACAAGGCTGGGCCAGATAGATGAGTGTTCTGGGTTGTGTTAAAACTTGTTTCCAATGCCAATAATTCCAGATATAAAAGACTGGATTTCAGACATGCCTGATTTAGCCAATTTTGAGAAAAATATATGTACTGTTAATGTCACATTATTTCTCCCTTTTGAAAAAAAATAATTCTTGAACAGGCTGGGTGAACTTTGAAAATATTGTTTTCCTCATGGGAAGTAAGGTGGGAGTTTTTTAATGATTGCTATATGGTGGCTTTTTTAAAATTTTGTAAGCCACCCAAAATCACCCAAGTGTGAGTTGCATGGCTATATACGTTTTCTTAATAAATAAATGAATAACAACCAGGTGAACTTGAGATATAGTTCTAATTGCTTTATTTCTCTCCTTCTAACAAAATAACAGAGTTGGAAGGACTTCTAGCCCAATTGCCTGCTCAGGCAGAAAACCCTATACCATTTCAGACAAATGGCTGTCCAATCTCTTCTTAACAATTTCCAATGTTGGCTCAGCCACAATTTCTGAAGGCAAGCTGTTCCACTGATTAATTGTTCTAACTGACAGCAAAATTCTTCTTATGTTGTTGGTTTGAGCTCCGAGCTTGGCAATTTGATTGCAAACGTTTCATCCCCATTCGAGGAGACAACTTCAGGGCGCTTTGGATTTGCAACCAAATCGCCAAGCTCAGAGCGCAAACCAACAATATAACTACCAACCCGAGCTACTAATATTCACAGACATTTCAAATTCTCCTCAGTTCTAGGTTGCTTCTCTCCTTGACTAGTTTCCATCCGTCGCTTCTTGTCCTTCTGTGTTTGCTGTTGTTTATATACTTATTTTCCTTTCTCTTTAGTGATTGTTCATTTTTATTTTATATATGCTTGTTTAATAGTAGTGGATCCTTACAGTTTGATTTTGTCTGGCGTGTCATGCAAACCATCAAAGTCATAGTCAAAGATTGGTCCACTAATCACGTTGACTCCGTTCCGTTCAATGGCGTATCTCTTCACCAAAATCCTCTGGAAATAATTCCAGACCTCTGTAGATGGACACACACACACAAAAAAAGCAGGCAAAATTATCCTAAATACCACCAGAAAAAGCATTACATCACAACAGAAAACACTATTCTCTGCGTAGTCCTTACATTGCCACTCAGAGATGTTCTGCAGAAGGACATAGAAATACTAGTAATAAGCCCACAATTTTATTTTATTAGATTTATAAACCACCCACGCCCCCACACACCATAACTCCATAACAATGCCAGGCAGCTTACACCAATAAAAAAAATGTGGAAGAAAAACCAAAAAGAACATCTGGAAGGCCAATAAAACATTCATCCTAATATACATAGTCCATAAATGGCCTGCCACCCACCTAGCAAGACCACCATGCCTTCAAGACCATTTCAATGAGCCCAGGATATGGATCATAGGGATCTCTGCAGCGGGGTGGGATGCTTTTCCACAGGACAGACACTTGGACAGAGGAAGGTTCACTTCCCCAGTCCTATCAGATGTCAATGTTTAATCAATGGGACCTACAGCATGCCATTCGTATCAGCACTTACAGGATGGACAGAAGCTAAAGTCCACCAAGTAGCTAGAATTAAAATGAGGACTCCAGCTTCTGTTAAAGAAAGAATGAAGGACTGAATGTCTATGGAGATTCTCAAGGTCATCATTGCCCCAAACGTGGTTTTCATAAGGCAGCTGGACTTCCTTGGTTTTTTTCCTCGAAAACATTCACTTCTCATCCAAGAAGCGTCTTTAATTCTTCTTGAGATGAAGCGTCTTAGATGAGAAGCGAACGTTTTCAAGGGGAAAAAAAACCAAGGAAGTCCAGCTGCCTTTTGAAAAGCAGCTTTGGGATAGACTGAAGGACAAACTCTGTTACAGATAATCCTTGATTCACAGTTGGGACCAGAATTTTTACTGTAAATTGGTGTATTTGTAAAGCAAGTCATCATGGGACTTTAATGGCAGTCCTTGACTTACGACCGTAGTGGAGCTTGCCCATTATAGTTGTAACAATCGTAAACCGGGTCATCACATAACTGACCCAATTTTATGACCTCTTTTGCAGCAGTCGTTAAGCGAACGTCACAGTCATTAAGTGCATCCATTGTTTGCTATGGGACATTTTTTTGGGCCAAAAACCAGAAGTAAAGACCCGGGATTTTGGGGGGCAAAAACTTCATAAATCATGATTATGTAACCCCAGGATGGTGCAAATGGTTATAAATGCAGTCGTTTAGTGTCCAAAATGCAGTCATGTGATCACAGGGGTGATGATGGCTGTCAGAATTTTGGAACTGGCTCATGATATCTTTCAGGGGGAAATCTGTTGTAACTTTGAATGGCCACTAAACAACTAGTCATAAGTCCAAAGACTATCTATAAACTGTAAATGTAGGGAAATATGAAAATTTGCAGAGCATGCTCAGATAGCACAAATGTTGTCTTGGTTAGGTGAGCAGAAGCTGTTGTAAAAACATCAATTCGTTCCTAAGAGCGCAATAACCAGGACACATCCACAGAATACCAAAGGAGCCGTGTAAAAGTCAAATGGTCAAAATCTTGGAAGAATTGGGCCATTTATTTAATCCTTTGGGCACACACCTTCTAAGCCAGGGGTGTCAAACTCAAAGCCCGCAAGCTGGATCCAGCCTGCGGGCTGCTTAATTTTGGCCTGCGGGGCAGCCGTGGAAATGGCGAAGGACCAGCCTGCGGTGCCTCTGCCAGCGAAAATGGAGCTTGGGAGGGCCGCATGTGGCCCTCTACCAGCTGCGTTTTTGGCCTGGACGGCCTCCTGCAGCCCTCTGCCAGTGAAAACGGAGCCCGGGGGGGTGCTCCCTTTGTGCTGGCAGGGGCTGCAGGAGGCTGTCCAGGCTGAAAACAGTGCTGGCAGAGGGCTTCAGGAAGCCATCTAGGCCGAAAACGGGCTCCGTTTTCGCTGGCAGAGGGCTAGTAAAACAAATTAAAAGCAAAACAAAACAAAAGGAGAAATGTTTCCCCTTTGGCATTTGAACATCCAAGAAGGGACAGGAAAGGAGAAAGGGAAAGAGGAAAGACAAAGAAAAAGATGGGAAGATGGGAAGAGAGCAAGGGTACCTAAACTGAATGTTAGTAGGATTGTAAGATGGAAAAATGAATATTTTAACTGACTATCAGAATATTAGCTATGCATTCTAAATTAGGTCTAATATTAAAGACAGGGATTTACTCCCAACAAACAGAGGAGCATGAACAAAAGAAATAAGAGCCCTTCAGTGGCTGGTACTGCTGTGCAGACTGGACAAATATCACATTGTTCTTCTCCTACAAAAGAAGATGAGCTCAACTAGCATTGTTTTCCTTATGGCTCTACCTATACTAACAATGATGCCACTGGCATCTCTTTGTGATTGTACTTTCAGTCATTTAAGTTAGGTAGATGATGCCTTTCATCCTCCCCATATTTTAAGGAATTTCACAATGAGGAAAAGGAGTGGGGAGGGGAGGGGAGGGGAAGGGAAGGGAAGGGAAGGGAAGGGAACAGAGAAGAGAAGAGAAGAGAAGAGAAGAGAAGAGAAGAGAAGAGAAGAGAAGAGAAGAGAAGAGAAGAGAAGAGAAGAGAAGAGAAGAGAAGAGACTTTATTGTCACTTTAAATGTACACTAATCAGCATATATTAAAATGAAATTTTGACAGTTGTATTCAGATCTCAAAACAGAATAGAATAGAATAGAATTCTTTATTGGCCACGTGTGATTGGACACACAAGAAATTTGTCTTGGTGCATACGCTCCTGGTGTACACAAAAGAAAAGATATATTCATCAAGAATCAAAAAAAAGATAATCATTATGCACACAGAGAAATATCACAGTCTAGTTCAGGGGTGTCAAACTCAATTTCACTGAGGGCTGCATCAGGGCTGTGGTTGACCTTGGGGGGGCGGGGCGGGCATGGCCGACTGGGTGGGCGTGGCCAGCTTGACACCACTCCCCAAACTGCTGGTGCTTTGTTTGGCATGTTTCCTCTTTGCACTGGGTAGACCGGGCCGAAGCTATGTTGGCCTGATCTTTCATCTTCGTATTGGGTAGACCAGGACGGCCCCGTAGGCCAGATCTGACCACATTGCGGTCCTTGAGTTTGACACCACTGGTCTAGTTCAAATCAGTGGTGGGTTGCCTCCGGTTCGGACCGGTTCTATAGAACCGGTAGTAAAACCGGCGGGAGGCTCCACCCACTGATGTCATCAAAAGCGATCTGCACATGCGCGCAGGCACGATGTGAACCGGTAGTAAAGGTAAGTAGAACCCACCCCTGGTTTGAATGTATACATGGCGGAAAAAAAAGAATCCTGAGAATTTACAAGACGGATGCATAAGGAACAAAGCTGTTAACAGAATCTAGTAATCCTGCTATAGATACTTCGAAACCTCCTCCCAGAGGGGAGCAACAGATTTAGGGCAAGTATAATTGGAGGCATCCAGTTTGTTAGTGAAGACTGGCTAGAAGCAACAGACACCCAGCTGTGACCATTTCTGGATCTCCTTGATCTTCCAGAGTGACTCTGGGCCCTTATTATTTCTTGGAGGGGGGGGTGTTTCCCTTCCAATGTGTCCAATTTATTTATTTATTTATTATATTTTGCCTTTATTATTTTTACAAATAACTCAAGGAGGTTGACACACACAATACTACTTCCTCCTCCTATTTTCCTCCCAACAACAACCCTGTAAAATGGATTGAGCTGAGAAAGAGAGTGACTGACCCATAGTCAGCTTTCATGGCTAAGGTGGGACTTGAACTCACAGCCTCCTGCTTTCTAGCCTGGTGCCGTAACCACCAAGAACAACTAGCTAATTTTCGGAGAACTGCCTGGACAAATAACAATAGTACTTAGACTTATATACCACTTCACAGTGATTTACAACTCTCTCTCAGCAGTTTACAGAATCAGCATCTTGCCCCCAATAATCTGGGTCCTCATTTTACCGACCTCGGAAGGATGGAAGGCTGAGTCAACCTTGAGCCATTGAGAATCAAACTGCCAAACTGCTGGTAGCCGGCAATCAATAGAAATAGCCTGCAGTACTGCATTCGAACCACGGCTCTTGCAGTTTTCTTGGCAAATTTCTTTGGAAGTGGTTTGCCATTGCCTCCTTCTTAGGGCTAAGAGGAACTGACCGTCCCAGTTGGCTTTGTGCGTAAGACTAGAATTCAACATTTCCAGTTTCTGGCCTGATACCTTAACCACTACACCAAACTACCTCTCATCTCTTGCCTTAGATTACTGGACGCTGTTCTACATGGGGCTGTTCTTCAGAAGCTCTATTTGATTCCAAGTAGGATGTTTCGCTGCGCACTGAAGACCCTGTTGTTCCGCCAGGCCGGGCTATCAACATAATAATTTTAATTGGGGTATTTTAAATTTCTGGGATTTTAATTGGAGCCTAATTATTTAATGATTTTAAATTTTAATCGTTGTTTTGTTTTGTGTTTTTAAATAGGCTGTACACCGCCCTGAGTCCTTCGGGAGAAGGGCGGTATAGAAATAAAATAATAATAATAATAATAATAATAATAATAATAATAATAATAATAATAATAATAATAATAATTATTATTATTATTATTATCTAGAATTTAACTAACTTTAAAAGACCAGCACATCAAATGGCACTGTTATTCCAGCTGCCCTTTGCCCATGTCTGCAATTCAAAATGCTGATTATGATTTTTAAACTCCTAAAGAGCTTGAAACCAAAGCTTCTAGAACCAAAGATGGCGAACCATTGGCATGCGTGCCCAAAATGGCACACGAAGCCATGTCACCTGGCACACGCGGCCTTGCCTGTTTGTCTTCCGGGTTTCTGGCGCGCATGTGCGTGTAACAATCAGCTGTCTTTCGTACACGCAGCAGTGCCGAAAACCGATGTGCGCATGTGCACCGGCCATCTGATCGTCGGGTGCGCATGCTCGCCAGAACCTGGAAGTTCGGCTTTTCCTGAGCACGATCCCTTTGTGTACGTGGCAGTGCAAAAAACCAGCCTGTGCATGCTCGCTGGCCAGCTGATTGCCAGGCGTGCATGCACACTAGAACTCTGAAGTTCGGCTTTTCCGAAGCATGTGCAATGTTTCTGTGTGACCTTTTTGGCACTCGGTGCCTAAAAGGTTCGCCATCACTGTTCTAGAATATTCTATGTTTCTGACCAAGCTAAAAAAAAACCCTCCCCATCCAGCCGTTTAAAATATTCTAATAGAAATAGCTGTTTGGCTGGCTACCCCGTTCTATGATTCCACTGTTGCTTGAAAATAATCTAATTCAACTCTCATTAAGGTGTAAAGCGAGTACTTGGCTTCTCCAAAGCAAAATTTAAAACTATTTTTATTTATTCACCAACATTTGTACGCCCTTCTATCTCAAAGATTCAAAAACCACGTACTTACTTTTGAAAGCAGGATACATGGGAATGACATTTGTTATTAGGAAAGCATCATATTTTGTTTCTACTGAGGAACTGAGTTCTGAAAATTAAAAAAAAAAAAAAAGATGTTTTTATGGCATGCCAGAATTAATTTTACTGGTAAACATCAGGGTTTGTGCAAAGACTAGTTCTAGATAATAACCAAGAACTGGTGGAGATTGTATTCTTAGAAGAACATAGAATAATTGGATTGGAAGAGGGCTTGGAGGTCTTCTAGTCCAGGGGTCACCAACCTTTCGGACCTCAGGGACCACTAAATTCATAATTTTAAATCCCACAGACCACGGACCATATCATCTCCCTAATGACTGACTGGATGGGCGTGACTAGGAGGTCATGTGACTGGGTGGACATGGCCAACTCAATGTCACTCGCGTTGAGGGGCGCCTCGCCAGCCTCTACTCTACCCCCCGTCCCAGCCCCTCCTCGCCTGCCTGCCCGAGCTCCTTAGGGCCCCAACAGGAAGCAGTTGTTGGAGCTAAGCAGCCACAAAGAGAAAGAGTTGGCAAAACAGCTGGCTCAGTTCAAATTGGATCTGACCGAGAAGGAGGCTCAGCAGAAGCACCTCACTCAGGACTATAAGCATAGGCTTTCCAAGCAGAGGGAAGACCTGCAGGAGTGCAAGGCCAGGTACCGGCGCTTGGAGGCTCAGAAGGCTGAGATGGTCAGCCAGTTCCAGGCCATGAGGCAGTCCCACTGGAACCAGTGGCGCTTCCTTCCAGCCTTCACCCAAAGCCCCGCACCAGGAGGCTGAAGCAGACCCTGAGTTGGAATTTCTGCCCCCCTCCAACCCACACAAAAAGACCCTGAAGGGGGAGTCTCTCTGCAGCAACACAAACGTTCATTGCACGTATCTGGCCCAGGGGCCGTAGTTTGAGGACCCTTGATTTAGTGCAATTTAAACAGTGCAAATAATTTTTCTGCGGACCACCAAAATTTTCTTCAAAATTTTCCGCGGACCACCAGTTGGTGACCACTGTTCTAGTCCAATGCCCTGTTCAAGCAGGAGATGTTATACCATTCTGGACAAACGGCTGAGCAGTCTCTTCCTGAAAACCTCCAGTGATGGAGCACCTACAACTTCTGGTTTAATTATTCTATCAGGACATTTCTCCTTAGTTCTAGGTTGGATCTCTCTTTAATGATCTTCCACCCATGACTTCTTGTCCTGCCCTCTGGTGCTTTGGAGAATAGGCTGACCCCCCCCCCCACCTTCTCTGTGACAGCCCCTCAAGCGTTAAAAGACTGCTGTCATATCACCTCTGGTCCTACTCTTTGCTAGACTAGACATACCGTATTTTTCAGAGTATAAGACACACCTTAGTTTTTGGGGAAGAAAATAAGAAAAAATCTGATTGGTGGGTGGATTGGCCCCCAGAATACCCCCAATCAGCTGTTTCCAGAGGTGAATTTTAGCAACAGGCTCGTTGGTTGTGAGCTCTGTGCCTTGCTTTTTTTTTTTTTTTGCTTTTTTTTCTGCCTCTGAAACTTCTGAAACTCTGTTTCAGAGAAAACTTTTTTCCTGCCTCTGAAAGCCTCCGAAACAGAGCTTCAGAAAAAAAGGCTTTTTTTCTGAAGCTTCTTTCAGCGGCTTTTATTCTGAAGGACTATCTATACTCTGTTCAATCTCCTTTCTTTGGTATTGGTATGTAGATTAATCTCTTCTGTTGGTTATTGTGTCATTCTCCAGATTTGTTAACATAGTTTGGTTAGAACCTTTACTGATTCTTCTTTTGTTGCTTGCCATATTATTTCAGATAAAAGCCTTTCAGAGGCTTTTTTTCTGAAGCTTCGTTTCTGAGGCTTTTTTTCTGAAGCTTCTTTCAGAGGCTTTTTTTCTGAAGCTTCTTTCAGAGGCTTTTTTTCTGAAGCTTCTTTCAGAGGCTTCTTTCAGCCTCTGAAATCTCCATTTGCGAGGCTGGGCAGGCTACATTTTGAGTATAAGATGCACCCAGATTTTCACCCTCTTTTTTGGGGGGAAAAAGGTGAGTCTTATACTCTGAAAAATACGGTACTTAATTCCCTCAATTGTTCATCATAATGGTTTCCCCTACAGATCCCTTATCATCTTTGATAAGAGGTTTTCAGCATATGTGAAGAAACCATCAGGGCTGAAGCCACTTCCTGCCTCTTTGCCCCAAGGAAACATGGAATTAGGGGGATTCCTCTCTAAGTCTCAAAAACAGTGCAACCGAAAGGAACACATTCTCTTAGTATTCAATGTCTATTTTGCATTGGCAGCTTGATTTTTTAGAAATTGTGGAGAATATTTGTAGCTCGAGTTGTAGATTTAGGCAGAGGTTGTCCTCTGAGCTTGCTGCTTGGCTCCCGATTTGATATTTCTCTTTATCTTGATTTTTATGCCAACCCCCAGAAATATAAAAATTGACAGGTGTCCCACATCAGCTTACGGGGAGGAAACAGGAATCCATAAGACATTTGTCTATCCACTCTGTATGCTGTACAGCTCTGACTGTTGCTTGGAGAAATGCGCAAATCAGGTCTTACGCAACTGATCACCTGGTCTGGGACACCAGACGTCTCTGCCTGCATCAAAAGAAGAAGATAGACATGTGACATATAAAACAATGTATTTTTTTGGTGTTCATCTTGTATTATATACTGGTAGTCTTCACTTAACAACCACAATTGGGACTGGGAAATCCATCACTAAGCACCATGGTCACTAGGGTTACAACATGTCTTCTGCTTACGTCATTAAGTGAGTCACTGCAGAAAGACCTCACATGACTACATCTTGCGATTTTACTTCCACATTCTAGATTAAATCTGCTTGTTGGAAGCCAATTGTGAAGCTCACAAATGATAATCACATGATTGACTGCAAGATGTTGTGACAGACGTAAGTAGCGGGGTTTTTTTCAATCATTGTAAATTTGAGTGACACTAAACAGGACGGTTGGTAAACAAAGACTACCTGTGACGAAGGGGCCATTGAAACCACAGCTCATATCCCATTATACTGCATCGTCATTAACAGGGGAGTCCAACTCGCGCCGTCATGGCATTGTCACGTGCCATTTCGTGACTTTTTCCCCCTTCGCGTGGGTGTGGCCAGCGTGTGACGCATTCGGCCGCAAGTTTGACAGCCCTGGTCTATAAGGACTTACAAACTCATCTTATAACTCCTTACTTGACAAAATACCGAGAAAATTCTGATCTCTTCTATGTACTCATGTTACTATCAGACAAAAATGATAACAGTTCTCTGAACATAGCTAAATTCTGTTATACTGTCTGAAAATTTTGGCATATTTTGGCCACCCAAATGATTCCACCATTATTTGCAATTCACTAATATGTCTTATTCTGTTTTATTTTATTTTAATGTTTAAATTTTTATTCTGGTCACATTGAATTGAACTAATGCAAATATATATATTTTTATTGTTAGTTGTGAAGTCGTGTCTGACCCATCGTGACCCCATGGACAAGATGGACTTGGACCAGGGTCTCCCCAGTCCTAGTCTATTATTTTAACAATTACTGGTTCATTCAACCCACTTCCTCATTCCTCAAATGTATATAGCTTCAAACTACATATATTGAAAGATGACTGTGCTGGACGGAGTCTGGATAAGCTGCGGATGCTACCAACACTTCCTCCCCTACTCCTGAAAGAGAGAACAGGCAACCTTACTGACCTGTTTTGAAATAGTGTAAGAGGTCCAGAGAGGCATCTGGAATGTTTCGCTGTAGCCACTTTCAAAGTCGTGATGATGCAAGAGGCTGTACTTTATACGAAAAAGAACCGCTGGGCGGCCGTAAAGGAGATGCTTTTCTGTAAATTAAAGGTAACAGGAGAGGAACAATGAAGCTTCAACACACAATTTTATCAAAGCTATTTTACAACACTCTACAATTAAAAACCGGTCCGTGTGTTCTTTCCCTGCACCCAACCACACTGTACTACAAAAAAGATTTAATGCAGTAATATGGAGAGCTGATACAGAAAGTAAGAATAAATGGGGAAGTCTTTAGTCTCCATCTGTCTGATGACGTGCTTTCACTAAATTTAAAACCTTAAAATTTAGATTTAAATTAAAAAGTTTGAGACTTTTTAATGTTATTCAACAGCAAGTACGGGTTCATTACTAGAATAAGAATATTGAAGACAGCCAAAATTTACATAACCACTAGATGGTGACAAAGAGCTGTAAAGAGTCTCTTTGGTTCCACCTTGTGGTTGTCTAGGCTTCTGCAGTTCAGATCGGTAACCATGAGAAAGAATTAGAGTCAACCGCTAGTGACTTTCATAACAGAATATAAAAAATAACTTGTGTCCAAATCTACATAAAACATTATAAACATTAAGGAAATGACAGAAGCAGAGATGCTGAAAAGAAAAAGAGTTAGATATACTTTTTTTCTTAAGAGAAAAATAGTATATCTAACATTTATATAGAGGCAAGTTTTATGAACTGAGCGTTTAAAAACTATCATGCAAACATTGAAGTTTCCAAGAATTCTATTGTCAGAGAATACCGTCAAGCATAGTCTGGCCCATTTTTTGACTTTTAACTAATGTTAACTGCCATAAATACAGGTGGATAGCAGTGGTATATAGTAAATAAAATAGAATCGATCGATGTAAAAATGCAAAAAAGGGAGAGAAGAAAGTAATTGATGTCTGAGCGACATATGAAGCAGTTTACACCAGGGGAGAGATTAAGTGTGGTAGAACATAGTTTGGAGTCTAAGGAGGGAGGAGTTGCCTCCCAGAGGTCAAAGGCATGGACCTTGGAATGTCTGATAGGCAGGAAGAGAGCTAAGATGGTAGCTCCCTAGCAGTTCACAGAATCTATCTATAGTTATGCAGATAGTTGCTTTAGTCTGTCAAGATTCTGTCTGTAGGCGAACAACAATAAACTCCTCAGAAGTAACGCCACATGTTGTTCTTGGTTCTCAGGGATTGACAGAAATGGGTCTTATCACAGCCCGAACTGCTAAAACACATTCCACCAAAACTTGCTGGGAGGAAGAATTCTCTATTTCCACAGTTTTGAACTCGGACAATCCAAACCTGCTTTTTCTTCAGAATGGGATACAGGATCCTTGGTAAATGGAAAATAAAAGAAAGATCAACTAGGCAGTCTTTAGATTAACGAAGCTAGAGATAATTTAAGATATTGTACGAGGTAAAAAGAAGCCAAGTCAAGTAAGATTACCTGGTGGCGGGACGCATCCATCCTCAGGTAATACATTCTCAGGGTCGTTGGTATAAAATCCTTCTCCTCCTGTGTAGGTTCTTGCTGTTGAATAATATCTTAAATTATAACATCTTAATTTAGGCCCAGCTTTAATATAAAGACTGCATAGTGGATCTCTCACTGAATTTGCACCAAGTGGATTTTGAGCTAATTCAACAAGAGATGGGAAGACAGGATGGAAAAGAGCTCATAGGTAAGTATAGTTAGAACAGCTGGTTGAAAAGAGGAGTTAGTTTATTATTGGATTAACCGGCAAAAGCAATTCACTGAATTAAACGTATTTGCACAGGTTATTGGAAACCATCAAATTGCTTTTACAATTCCGTTCATCAAAAGTTAGCTACCAAAGCTCTTAAAACCTCATCACACCAATGAAATGCACAAATTAAAAAAAAATCAGATTGATTTTATTATGATTTAGAATGCATAATTATAGAGAGAGGCCCACACACCAGTAATATGATTGCCAATAATCAGTCTTTTACTCGTCTTTCTATTGGATCCTTACCTTCTGTTCCTTTGCTATAAGGACGTCGACTCAGTTCATCCAACCTATTCTATTTAAAACAAAACAAAAAAAACACACAAGAAAACATTATCTTATTTCTATCTTATTATCTTATTTCTATTATCTGATGAAGCCAATTGGGTCCTATTAAAAGAGTTACTGGTAACTTTTTTTTTTTTAAAGGCATGCTCGACCAGTTGAGGCCTAACTTCTGCAATCAGCCAGATCAAAATGGGTTTTCAGGACCACTTGGTCCCTGTACTCAGAGAGGGGTTCATGCTATTTCACACAACCTCTCCAAGGAAGTTTGGGTTGAATGGGTTTGGAAATGGTTCACCAGCATCCTCCACTCAGAGTCACTTGTTAAGATGGGCGACTATGGAAATAAAATAAATAAATAAAAAATCCAACTATATATATTCAGGTAAGTAAAAAGAAAGGTCTCCCTGCCAGTCATGTCTGACTCTAAGGCACAGTGCTCATCTCCATTCTTGGCCAAGGTAGCCAGTATTGTCCGAAAACATTTTCTGAGGTCATGTCACCAGAATGGCTATATGCCACGGGTGTCAAACTTGCCGTGTCACATTGCCGTCACTGACTTTTTTTCCCTTCGTGGAGCTGGAGTGGGTGTAGCGTGCACGTGAGGCATTTGGCCTGCGGGCCACCAGTTTGACACACCTGCTATATGCCAAAGGTGCACGGAACGTTGTTACCTTTCCACCTAAGTGGTACCTATTTATCTACTCGCATTTGCATGCTTTAGAACTGCTAGGTAGGCAGGAGCTGAAGCAAAGAAGGGGAGTTTGCCCCATTGCATGGCACTTGGGTCTCAAACCCAGGCTGTCAACTTTCCAGCCGACAAGCTCAGCATCTTTAACCACTGAGCCATCATGCCCCATTCAGATAAGTACATCATATAATATAGGTCAGGAGTGTCAAACTTGAGTCGTCATGGCGTCATCAAGTGACGCATCGGGACTTTTTCCCCCCTTCGCTAAACCGGGTGGAGGTGGGGCCAACACATGATGCATCCGGCCTGCAGACCGCGAGTTTGACACCCCTGATATAGCTTATGCCAGAATTGGCAGGTGGAAATCCACAGCATGCTGACATCATATGATGGATACTGACACTTGACCAGTTACCTCACTTACCTCAGGAATACAAACATCTGCTTATTTTCACTGTAGCTTACACAGGCAGATTCTGTTCATTCATTCAGCTCATGCACCCCTAGGCAGAGATCAACATTTACATGCCCTTCGAAAGGGGCAATCAAAACCAAAAAAAGAATAAAAAAGACCAAAACTACTAGCAATCAACACCCAGACGAGCAGAGATTAACAGCAGGATTAATACTAAACCAACAATCAAGAAGTACACAATATTCCAATCAAGGAACTACTAACATAGACAAACAAGCTATCCGTAAACAACTAACCAAGGAATCACCAAGAACATTTCCACCAACATTGACAGGGCAAGCCACTTGTATATTTTATATGCAGCAAACCCAACTCCCAATTAGCATTGATAATATTACCTAGTTTGGTAATGAAACGTCTTCAAAGACCCCACAGAGCAGGAGTGAAATGCTTCCAGATTGGACCAGATCGCCCGATCCGGTAGCGATTTTCCCCTGTGGTTAGGTGATCCAGTAGCAATCGCCGCCCAGGTGCCATTACTTCCTGGTTTTAACCAGGAAGTAATGTTTTTTTAGCTTCTGCGCATGCGCAAAAGGTTTTGCACATGTATAGAAGGTGTGCGCACGCACAGAGCGTGCGCTTCTGAACCAGTAAGGAAGGTAAGTAGATTTCACCCCTGCCACAGAGATCATCTTCATTTTGGACCATATAATCAGCGATAATGCACTCTTAAGAAACATTCATACAGAGGCCAGCTGTGAATTTGGTATTGTTTTCAAATGATGCTTTCTTCTTACTATCAGCAAGGCAAAATGTTTTTTTTTCCTCCAATTCTGGTAGTTGAAGTCCACACATCTTAAAGTTGGTAAGGTTGAGAAACACGGCTCTGGATCGATGTAATTCTGAGCTTCCTGCTTCCAACGAATATCATGAGTTTACCTTATCGTCACAACTGCATCCCAGATCGTAGTCAGATGAAGGTGTTGTAGCTACTGGATGGAGGGGCCTTGCTACTTCCTCCGGCATGGTGGGTCTGTAGGTACTGCTCCGGAGGAGGTGATTTAAGCTTCCATGTGTCCCATTATTGGGAGCAGGCTTCAAACCAAGGAGATCTGGAACGGGATTAAAAATAGCATCTGTTATGTATACTGCATTATGAGTGGAGAATTTTATGCATATATAAACACCAATACAAGAATATGAGGTGAAGGTAAACAAAGTTGCCTAACATTTCTAAACTCTGAATCCCTGCAGAGAATTTAAATTTTATATAAATGAGTTTGTCCAATAGGTCTTTCTGGTACATAGCAGTCAAAGCTCTTTAAAGCAGTAGGATGATAAAAGTTTCCTAGACCAGAAAACTTTCTTTCTTTCTTTCTTTCTTTCTTTCTTTCTTTCTTTCTTTCCTTTCTTTCTTCTTTCTTTCTTTCTTTCTTTCCTTTCTTTCCTTTCTTTCTTTCCTTCCTTCCTTTCTTCTCTCTCTCTCTCTCTCTCTCTCTCTCTCTAATTAATTAATTAATAGACTGCCCATCTTGCTGTTTGGGGCGACTTTAGGTGGCTAATGGCTAATGGTAAGTTTGAAGGGAGGTTTAGATTTACCACCATTCCCAAGAGTTTTGATATACTCTGCCTTGACATCCAAAATATGAAACCATTTGTAAGAATCAAATTTACAGTTGAAATAAGGCTCATTATTTCATATTTCAATTTGGTATGTTTTGCTAACACTTCAAATTACTGGACTGACAGCAGAAGCCCCATTTCTCCCATGGAGAAATTAATGTCTGCAGATTAATGCAGAAATTATTTCCTGCATTTAATTTGTTATTTTCAATTCCCCCCAAAGGCTCTCAGCAGCTTCAGGTAGTCCTGAATTGTAGGCTAATTTTGCTGACTGCCAACTGCCAGCAGTTCAAATCTCACCGGCTCAAGGCTGACTCAGCCTTCAATTCCTTCCAAGGTTGGTAAAATGAGGACCCAGATTGTTGGGGGGTGATATGCTGACTCTGTAAACCACTTAGAGAGAGATGTAAAGCACTGTGGAGCGGAATATACTGTAAGTCTAAGTGCTATTGCTATTGTTTAGCAATTGCCTTATTTAGCAATTGTTTGAAGTGACAAAGAGATGAAAAAGTAACCTTATAACCAATCCTTGAATTTAGAATATTTGCAGGTCTGTAAAGCAAAGCAAAGCTCAAATAAGATCATCAGCACAGTTACGGTTTTACTTAGCAATTGCTTCGCTTAACAACAGAGTTGCCGACCATAATTATGGTCACTATACAAGGATTACATAGACAGAAAATAAATTTAGGGTTTGTTCCTTCCATTAAGATACCTTGCTACAGAAGGAAGGTAAATGAATCATAAGATATTGGCCAAAATGAAAGCTGAGGGGAAAAAAATCAAATATATTGTTTATTTTCTTTTCAAATTACTTACCGCACATAAGGTTGTACAGTTCAATGTTTTCAAATGGAGGTACTTTTGTTTTGTATTTAAATGAAGGGCCATAGCCTAGAAAGACTGTCTAAGAGAGAAAAAACAGTAATATTAATGTTGTCAGCTCCTATGTGAGCTTCTCTGTTGCTGAAATAAAATAAATCAAGACTAAAGTAAGGACCCTCCAGGGATTAGTCCTTTTTTATGTTCAAAACATGCTTTTTGGCTCTCTTTTTACAAGGTTTGCTGAATCAGCTCACTGTTCCCAATTTTGTGTCAAGAGAGCCATTTTGTGTCAAGAGTTCTTTTGAAATACAAATTGTGATCTTGCTATGGGGTCCTTGGTACTCTCTGAGCTTGGTTGTTTTCTTGCAGCTGTTTCATTACCAAACTAGGTAGCATCATTGTTAAATCCTCGCGATTACGACCTTCTCTGGAGCCTTCCTTGTTGTTGCCCTGCTCTGATTGGGTTAGACGTGAGCAGGCAGTTAGCGGGAAAACGCTGCGTTCCTATTGGTCTCTGCCGATCTGACAGCCTCTATTTAAGCAGCTGTCAGACGGCAACAAGTTGTCAAACATACATACGCGCACGCACTGAGTTGCCTTGTTACAGGAGTTATGGTTGTTAGCAATAAAGTGTTGTGTTATGATAGCCAAGCCTCCATCGTTCTTGCTTAGTTCTCCAAATAGAACAATCATAGATCCACTAGTTTGTTAATGAAACATCTGCAAGGAACTATCCAAGCCAGGCGTGGGTTTTACTCACCTCCGCTACCTGTTCGCAACGGGAACGCATGTGCAGAAGCTTCTGTGCATGCGCAGATCATTCATGATGATGTTCGGGCGGAGCCTCCTGCCACCGTTACTACCGGTTCGCAAGAACCGGACCAAACCAGGAGCAACCCACCACTGATCCAAGCTCAAAGAGTACCAATGACTCCACAGTTCAACCCTGAGCCACAAATAATTCTCTTCTTCTTCTTGCGGCCTTGCTTTTGTTTTTGGTATTTTGTTTTTGTTTTGAGTTTCTTTTCCCCGTTTTATATTTTGTATTTTTCCTGTTTTTATATTTTATTATGGATTCATTCTAAAACATTTCAGCATAAACCATTGGGAATATCCAAAGATGAATCAAATAAGCTGCAACAACAAATCTTTAAGGTATTTTCTCACTACAACAATACAGTAAGAAGACTGAAGAAATGAGCCTTCTAATTAAAATATACATTTGTAAGTTACTGTAAGTTACATATACCAACAATATTACTTACTGACTACTCAGAGTAGTTTATTGCCCCTACCTGCATGCTGTTGATTTTGTTGTCATAGCCATGATCTCCATGAAAATAGCACTTCCCGGTTATTTTCTTAAACACATCCCCAGGCCTCCTAAAAACATTAAGAAGATTCTTGAATATACCAGCAGTTAATTTCTATAAACATTAAGGTTCAACTTCCAGTGGACTGAAGAAAATATAGCTGATCCACAAATCTCTAAAGAAACAAGGAACTTTTGTTTTCTTTCCCAAATATTGGTTGAGGAGAGCAACATTCTCAGCAAGCCACAATGACACAAAAATAACAACACACACAGTAATGCCATTGTATAAATTGTGCCTCTATGTAGCTGCATCTCAGCAGCTGGAAAATACATGATTAATTATCTGATTAATGCCATTGTGTCATGATGCATGTCTCACATGTTTCAACCAGTGGTGAAATCCAATTTTTTTTTACTACCGGTTCTGTGGGTGTGGCTTGGTGGGCTGGCAGGGGAAGGATACTGCAAAATCTCCATTCCCACCTCACTCCAGGGGAAGGATATTGCAAAATCCCCATTCCCTCCCACTCCTGGGGAAGGATATTGCAAAATCTCCATTCCCACCCCACTCTGGGGCCAGCCAGAGGTGGTATTTGCCAGTTCTCTGAACTACTCAAAATTTCTGCTATTGATTCTCCAAACTACTCAAAATTTCCACTACCGGTTCTCCAGAACCTGTCAGAACCTGCTGGATTTCACCTCTGGTTTCAACCCATTTTGATGGCACATATGTGCTATCATCAACTTCCGTCATAAGGTTAGTGTCAGTTAAAAGTCTATAGAGATTCTCAGTCATCCAAGTCATGGTTGTCCCAAAGGTGCTTTTTCAGGAGGCAACTGGACTTTCTTGTTTTTTCTTTTGAAGACGTTTTGTTTCTCATCCAAGAAGCTTCTTCAGCTCTGACAGGAATGGAAGGATTTATATTCCTTGCAGACAGCTGGTAATTTGCATCCTTTTAGAGAGTCATTGAAGCATTGCTCCTGACTCCTGTAGTCTGCAATTTTTCTTCTGGAAATCCATTACTACTCCCACACCACGAGCACTACTCAGGTGACCCTGAGGACATAGATAAACCTCCAAGTGCTTCAAGGACCCTCTAAAAAGGATGCAAATGACCAGCTGTCTGCAAGGAATATAAATCCTTCCATTCCCCACTATCCTGTCAGAGCATTAGTGTTAATTGGAATCCAAGACCTCCGTGCCTTCCGCCGTGCCCTTAAAACTTATCTTTTCCAACAAGCCGGGCTGGCCTAACAAATCTTTTAAATGATTTCAAATTTGTTTGTCTTTTTAAATTTTGGGCCAAATTGAGATATTTCCCTTTAATCTGCTCTTAATATATTTATTATGTGTTTTTATTTGGCTGTACACCGCCCTGAGTCCCTAGGGAGAAGGGCGGTATATAAATTTGAAGTAAAATAAAAAATAAATAAAATAAAATAAGCATATCATAGGAGCATTATATATAAGGTACATTAAAGTGAAAAAAATTCTCATAGAGATTCTAAAAACAATGCTAATTTTTTTCTTAAAAAATAAGAATTTTTAGTACATCTTGACTTAAATCTTGTGAGCTTTTAATGGCTGGAAAATACTGTTTTACAGGCTAAATCTGGCCTCCAGGTTAGCTATTGTCAACTACCTAAAAAATGCATTTGTAAAATAAAGACACTTTGAATAGTAGGAAGTCTGGTCACCTAAACTATGTTAGAATGTTATTGTTACTTAACTCAGAAGACACTATGAAATAAGGAAGCCATGTTGCTCTTGCTATGTTCTTGAGCCAAAGACTTACCAAAATATTTTTTAAAAATCCATACAGATTGGGTGAAGAAATGTCATATCACAACTGATTTCTTAACGGTGGCCCAAAATCACACCGAACTAAGTTCTCTCTCTCAGTTAAGAGAGTTTGCAGATGTCATATTTGGCTAAATGGGAGATCTACGGCAAGTCAAAAGTACTAGAAAATTCGTATTTACTTGGCTACATGCCATCTTCTTTCCACCAACAAATGAATATCTTCGATTCTTCGGTTGTTTGCATAATGCAAACGCTTGGGAAGATGTTGCTTCAGGTAAGGTTTGAAATGTTGGTCTGGCTTCTTGCACTGAAACAAAGGAAGCATGTTCAAAAAAGGGCTGTGCAAGACATTGGCCAACCTACCTACCAACTGGAAAAATCACTGTTTAGTGAGGATAAGCAGCCCCTGTTTTGTAGGTATTGTAAGGCCAACTGTAAGACTACAACCTGGAGAAAGTCTCTCTATGTGGTCCTGAAGAGTTGACATTGATTTGACAGTCCATAATCAGTCAATCAAGACCTGTGGAGGGACAATTAATTTTCCCAAGAGGAAATGAGAAACTGGAATTGTTATGGAGGGGTCAAACCAACAGGGTTCTGAAAGTGTGCAAGCACGCGCACACATATGTAAATTGGGGGGGGAATTAAAAGCAATGCAGTTCTATTGCATGCATTACGTACACTTGTTTACATTTGATTTATATTTTCCAATTGACCTCATGTGGGCTAGGCAGGGATATACAAAGGACTGGATGTAGCCGGGGGGGGGGGGGGGACACATAAAAAGCCCAGGTGTGATCAAGACCAAGTGGTTTATTGATCTATCTTGTATCCTGTCTGAAAGCAGCTCCAAAATAGCTTTTACCCATCATTTAATTTAGTTTCCCTCTCTCCAATGAAATTTTTTTTAAAAAAAAATTAATTTATATGCCGCCCTTCTCCGGAGACTCAGGGCGGCTTACAATGCGTTAGGGCGGCTTACAATGCGTTAAGCAATAGCCTTCATACTTTTGTATATTTTTTTTACAAAGTCAGCTTATTGCCCCCACAATCTGGGTCCTCATTTTACCTACCTTAGAAAGGATGGAAGGCTGAGTCAACCTTGAGCCTGGGGAGATTTGAACTTGCAGTAATTGCAGGCAGTTGATGTTAATAACTGTTAATAACAGTGCTTTAGTCTGCCGTGCCACCAGGCTCTTGTTGGGAATTAAACTGTTAATGTTTGTGGATATTCTGCAGTGCTACAGCCCACTTCTGCAAAACATGATTTAGACCCACCAAAACCATTACACAATTTTCTCCGTGGAATCTACACTTATGAGAATTCCTCTGATAACACTCTGAATCGTCACTTAAAGCCACACCCAAATTAATAAACCCAACTTCTTTCTTTCTTTCTTTCTTTTAATAACCCCATAATCCCTTGCAGGATGGAGTTTGGGCAACTGAATGGAGCAAGCAGAGTGTTTTAATGGCCGGATGCCCTTCCTGTTGCCAATGCAGAGTTTTGTTCAGTAGAAATATTCTCATTGTGCCCAGAGAGAGAGAGAGAAATATCTGCCTCTACCTAGGATCGAACTCACAGCCTCCTGATTGGGAGGCAAGACTTCCACCTCTAGGATACCACACCACTCCTAATTAATAAACCCAACTATTCAGAACTATTTTTAAAATGTGAATATAAGAAGAGGAGTACTAAGGAGATACTTACTGTAAGATTGGCCACAATGGCTTTGGGGTCAACTGTTACATGGATGAGGAGATTTCAAGCGGAAAGAGAAAGAAAAGTCAAAAATATGCCAATAATTGAGTTTTCAACACATGAATGTTCATATGTAATTAGCTGCATTAAACTAAACTACAAGTTTGATTATAGATACTTCTCACAGAAGAATCACTGTCAGGCTCAAGGAAGAACACGATAGTAAAAAAGTGAAGTTCAGATCTCAAGATTAAACCTCTGCTAGCAAACTTGGCCCACTGCATAATTTTTCTGCAAACATTCATAGAAATGTACCAGCTAATTTCTCTTTGCTCATGGTTCTCGGGATTTAATTCATTGTGAAGTAAAATCTTTTAGATCTTGAGTCCCCCCCCCCAAATATCGGGCTCTATTTAATAACCAGTCTTACCAATTAGGTAAATTTACCCAAGTTACCAATCAGGTAAAAGAGCAATTGTCTTTCTAAACAGTAACTGTATCTCTCTGAAGGTGGAAAGCACCTTTATGAATATGTTCCTTGCCACCATACCTGTTGGAAGCCAAGGTCAGAGACAGCACAGAAGAAAATGGGCACATTTCAAGCTACAGGGTGAATGTAGAAAGGTAAACTTACATTTAACGTTGCTATTAGCTTTGGCACGAATACGCCCTAGAGTTCCAGGTATCAATGTTATGTCATCCACATTAGACAGATAGTTGCTCAAATATTCAGTTCTTTCACAGGTAACATCTTCCATCCCTACAGAAAAAGCAGCACCATTGCATTATTGAAAGAAGTATGTGTAGACATTCAAATGATAATTAATACGGTAAGTTTAGGTCTCTTTCAGCTTTAAAAGACATATTGTCCATGGTTTTGGTCTACAACCAATACAACCAAAAGTATTTTGTGAGTTTTCCCAAGATACTTCCTTTCTTGTTAGAAGAGTGTGATCCTTTAGATTTTACAAATTTATAATAACAATTTATTTTAAAAGAGTGAGAAATCGGAGGAAAAAATTATTTAAAATGGAATCAGGGGATGCATGTATTAGTCTAAACAACAAGTTTAACCCAGAAATAGCTTCCACAAATTTAAATGATGCTGAAAAGGTACTGCTATTTCACCAATTAAAAAACATTACTGCACTGGATTAAGTTTTAAAGATTAAAGTATTCTCACAAATATAATCTAAGTAGCAATAAGAAGAGGGATTCTCACCCCTGAAGTTCTGCCAAGAACTTCAAATTAGAAGTCTTATCAAGTTAGCCATTGTGCCAGATTTTTTTTTAAAAAAATCACAAAATTGTATTATGAATTAGCTGTTCAGAAATCCGTTCACAATCAATCTATTCTAAAACCTTTGTCCCTTATCTTAGGGTGAACCCATACTGTGTGCTGGCACATAATAACTTCTACATCTAAATGCAATTCAACAACAGTTCAGCTTAATAGCCCCAAAGGTGCTTTTTCAAGAGGCAACTGGACTTCCTTTGTTTTTCCTCGAAGAAGTTTCGTTCTCATCCATCTTCAAAGAAACGTCTTGAAGGAAAAACAAAGAAAATCCAGTTGCCTCTTGAAAAAGCACTTTTGGGACAATCATGACCTGGATGTCTGAGAATCTCCATAGACATTCAACTTAACAAGTTAATAAAGTGCCTTCCAGTAGAAATGAAGACTTTCCTACATCAAAACCAAGGAAAACTTTTTTAAATTACCATGATCACCCACGAAGATAATGTTGGCACATCGGTGTAAGTTCAGCTGCTTTAGTCCATCCATTAGTTGCCCAAGGATCTTGTCAATATCTCTTAGTGGACCTAACATCTATATATACACACATATTTACACAAAGAGGGAGAATTAACCTTTTTTAAACTATCATTACAAGTTTTACACTATCATCCCCCTACGTTTTCATCTGATGGTATGTTTACATAAACTGCCACAATTATATTACATCAATTGTACTATATTGTATTATATTATATTATATTAATCTCTCTGAAGCACTGATTTACACCAAATACCAATATACTCCAGAATTATGGTTCTTGAATGGCTAACCAGAAGTTTTTGAAAAAAAGAAAAGACTTGATAACTATAACTTCATTCACATTATTCCCCAGCAACCATTTTCTGAGGCATTCTGTCTTCATCCCTCTGAAGTCTAGAAATGATGACAGTTTTTCTCTTTCAAGTATTTATTCTCTTTCACTATATTCTTATTATGAGGATTATGAGAATATTAACATATTTGGAGTATCTTATTATATTCAAAACAGCATGATCACTACTACTAATATCTGAAATAAAGAACAGATTAAGATTTTCTACCAAACCTACAATGTACTTGTAGACTCTAACTCATGATATGAGAAATCATTCATCTTAAAGAGTTAAGCAAACTTGAAGAAATTCTAACAGGATTAGAGTTATATTGTAATGTGCACCCCTTCTGATGTTGGTGTTAAAGAATATCATACTTATGCTTAAAAAAATTAAAAGTTGTGAAGAGCTATGGTTCTTTAACCCTTTTTTTAATCCCTAAAAGCATAAACTCATCTCTAGAAGCCATATTCTAAAATAAAGAATCAAGCATAGAGCCAAGATCATTTTAAAACAGAGCAATGGGTCACTTCAGTTCATAAAGTTCTTGGGATAATATTTTTCCAACCTTAATTTTTAACAGTACATTTATTTTAACAAGCTAGAAGATGAAAATCCATGTATCCTGCAGGTTTCATGAGCCACAGTGGCGCACTGGTTAGAGTGCAGTACTGCAGGCTACTTCTGCTGCCTGCCCGCTGCCTGCAATTTGGCAGTTCGATTCTCACCAGGTTCAAGGTTGATTCAGCCTTCTATCCTTCTATCCTTCTGAGGTGCTCCAAATTGTTGGGGGCAATATGCTAACTCTGTAAACCGCTTAGAGAGGGCTGTAAAAACACTGTGAAGCGGTATATAAATCTAAATGCTACTGCTATTGGTAGATGGTGGGAATCCATGTATCCTGCAGCTTCATGGACCTCACCCAGTGAATGATTTTTTTTAAGGAAAGTTGAGCAGTCCTTTATTTAAGAAAGAATGCGGCTGGACATGATTTGTATATAAAGCATGACACAGAAAAAGCTTCTTTCCGTTCTCTCTTCCCTTTCAATGAGAGAACTCCAATGTTCATTACAGGGCACCTTCCTGAATCCCAACTGAGTGATTTGGGTAGCTCTCATTTATTCGTTTTAAGGGAAGATTTGTCTTTGATGTTAATATTATGGTATTGCCAAGATAAAAAGGATAGCATCCCATTTGCATCCTATGTCCACATTCATCACGAAAGTCTGAAGAGATGTTTCATACAGTGAAAACACTCAAACATCAACTTGAATCTATTGCTATAGGTCCATATGATCAACCTTTCATGCTCTTAATCTATGTTTAAGATATATCCATGTCCTATACAGATTCTATACACAGAATGAAGGCACCATGTGGATATAGGACTTCCTTACAATTGTTATTTTCATTCAACGTGATCACTGAGCATGATTGTTCAAATAGATAGCAGCCTGAGATAAATTTCCTTTGAATTTACTGATATTCATTGCCTCAAAATATTCATAAAGCTTCAAGCTTTATATATCAGAGGACCTTTCATGTTCATTTATATCTCGGAGGACCTTTCATGGACTATGAATGCTAACATGCTTGTGAAGAAGGCACAGAAGAGGCTGTACTTCCTGAGAATGCTCAGGAAGATAAATCTATCTCAGCATCTACTTCTGTCCTACTATTGCAGCACCATTGAGAGTGTCCTGACATAGGGCATTCTTGCATGGTATGGGAGCAGCTCTGTAGCGGACAAAAAAACTCTACAGAGAATCATTAAAACTGCCCAGAATATCATCGGACTCCAGCTACCAGCCCTGGACGACATCTTCGAATCTTGCTGCTTGAGAAAGTTGCATAACATTCTTAAGAGACTCTTCCCATCCTGCTTACAATCTTTTTGGACTGTTGCCTTCTGGCAGAAGATACAGAACAATTAAAACTTGGACCACACGTTTTCTGAATAGTTTTTATCCCAGAGCTATAATTGCACTCAACAATGAACTAAAGGGCCACCATCAGTGAGCTGTTGGACAGCATTACTTGGTCTGTTGTGTGGATGCTTGGGTGGTTTAGGGGTGGGGAATTGTGGTGGGTGGGACTGCGTTTGGGGATTGTTATGTGTGTTGGACCTGGTCTTTGGGTGTTAAGTGAATTTCGTTGTATGGGTATACTGTGTATACAGTACAATGACAGTAAAGTTATTTATTTATGATTTATTTGAAGCATCCTCCAGCATTGCAAAAATTTGATACCATACAGTTATCAGGCATGAAATAAGAAAGGATCACTGACCAATTCTTATGATCGAGGCTTTATTTGATGTCTCCTGCTAAAGGAAACCAATGGTGTCATGTCATGTTGTGCAAAATTTAGTGACCTTGGAGGTCTTCTAGTCCACCTCTCAGACAGGAAACCCTATACCATTCACAGACAAATGGTTGTCCAACCTTTTCTTAAAAACTTCCAGTGTTGAAATTCACAAATTTCTTCAACCCAATGCAAGTTTTACAAATAGAACTTTCCAGAGGTCCAAATAATCAGTTCCAAGAAATTCATTTTGGCTGGGAAAACAACAACAACTGTAAGGGTGACAATAAGCAGGATTCTACAGGCTAATCCAATGTTATCTACCTGTGGGTGGAATAGTTTAAATGGATTTTTGCACCTGAAACCTGTGATATTTAAAAACAATAGTTAAGAAGGATTTAAAGATTGCACCAAGAGACAGAGGATGCCACCCAAAGAAGAGTGGGAAGAAGGACAAGATAAACATCAAATGAACCCAACTGCTTGATGGCAATCTGTGGTTGTTGTCTTTCAAGATGGCTGCACCGAAAGTTCGATTTGGAAGAAGTTCATCCCAAAGTTGGGAGGACCAAAATAATAATAATAATAATCAAGTTGTTTAAGAGTCTCCGCGGTTGATATGTACCGGGTTTGAAAACTTACTTTGTTCCGACGGGATTCCGCAGACAAGTGTTCCATTCTAGGTACTTTTCTTCTTCTCTTGGAAGGAGCAACGCGTCTTTTCAGAATCCTCTTAGGACTGATTTTTCTTTTAGGTCTTTTAGATGGAGTAAGAGGAGACCCAAAACTACTCTCCTGTACTGACGGAGAGAGATGCTTGGACTCAGAAAAAGCTCATCTCAACATCAGATTGTTTAAAAAACTAGCTGTCTCTAGGACACGGCACACAAAACTCTTGGTTCAAACCATTTAATACTGGGTCTATGGTCAAGTCAAGATCAAAGTTGAAAAGAAGAATTTAATCATTTGTGATTAATAGTCCTGGGGTCTGCAGGAAACATTCTGAAGAGGATGTCTGGTTTGTTTGTTTGTTTGTTTGTTTGCTGGGGGGGGGAATATTCTTTTCATGTTTATCAAGAGAAAGAAAGCACCAGTAGCAGGAGCCATTCCTGTTACTGGATGCTCAACAGACTTATGTTTTAAATCGTACTAACTAGTCAATGCACCACTATTTAAATAACGGTAAGATCCCAATTCTCCTGTTCTGGAGAGAATAAATTATAATTGTTCATGTAACATTTTTATACTGTCGAATTCCCTGTCATTATCAACTCCACGCAGCTGGAGGCATGCCCAGTTTTTAAAAAGACCTCCAGAAGGCATGGCGTTATTAACTGGATAATGCGGAAAGCATAAGTATTGACCCGTCCATTCATTTTGATCTTTAATGGGAAGGGAGAGGAAACACTGAGCAAATGCACCCTGCATTTGCTCTCAGTGTTATAGGATATCCTTATGATTAGGGAATAGGATAGCGTTAGATTTAGCTATACGCTTTCCAGGATTATTGTGCTGTGACGTGCGAGGAAAGGCTTTAGGAGAGGGGAAGATATGAATGAACCACGTATTAAGAGGAGGAGAAATCGTCTGAAAACAACAGAGCTGCAGTCCCAAGCAGTGCAGAGATGCTGGATGCTATTCAAACTGATCTTAAAAATAAGCGACTGTGCATGCAACTCCAATTGACAGCTACAATGAGAGTTCTTGGCAACTTTTAGGATCAGATTCCCTGAACAGAGAAAGATAACGCATACAGGAAGATAGTGCAGCTTGTTTATTTTATTTTTATCTTTTTTAAATGGAGAAAGAAAGAAGCGAAGAGAAGGGAAGTTGAAAATTGGCAAGGATTTCACAAGGCCATTTGCTTTCTATCTGCATAGCCATTCTCCATCTTTGCTGTTCCAATCGCAGAGCCATGTTCTTGGAAGATAATAAGGAAGGGGAAAAAAATCAGTATTACCATCTGCCATGCTGTTTCTTTGCTCTTGCACAAACAGTTGGAAAGGAAATGCTAATCCAGTTCTATTTGTCTCTCTCTCTCTCTCTCTCCAGAAAGCAGCTTCAGTTTTCTTTAAAAAAACAAAACAGGAGAAGAAAAAAAGAAAAAGAAGAGAAGAAAAGAGTTCAAGCTTCGTGCAGCCTTGATGAAAGCAGCAGCAGATGGAGGAAGGATTCTCAAGAGTTTACTCACTCTTTCCAAGAGAAGCGCAGCCAGAGTTTTAACTTATGCCATCAAGTGGGTCTAATAATAAGAACCCCCCATTCCAGGGTAGCATGTTAGAAGAGCAGCCGAGCAGTCCTTAAGCGTACGGATGTTGTCCAAGTCACTGATCATGGTAAACAGCATCGGTACAAACATTCACAAAAGGGACAGCTTCTCTTTCTTAAGGAATTAAAGCTAGGAAGAAAGCCAAATCTGTATTAATCAGCCAAATCTTAGCTTTTACGTTGGAGGGATGAGATCAATCTAAGCCGAGGATGATGACACACCTAGAACTGAAAGAACTAGCCAAATACTTGTACTTGAAACAAAATGTCTCAACATAGGACATTATACACCAAGATATAATGGGTGAACATGCAATGTTTGTCAAACAGAGGATTTTCCCCAAGTGACCGGGCTAAAAACAAAAACAAAAAGTAGATATGAGACCAGAGAGCCATGATTGGATATCTTAAATTATTTTGAAGATCACTGTAAGGAGCCTGGATAGCTCAGCAGACTAATGCATTGTAATTTAACTCCAGCTGTCTGCAATTAGTAAGTTCGAATCTTGCCAGGCTCAAGGTTGACTCAGCCTTCCATCCTTTCTAAGGTAGGTAAATTGAGGACCCAGTTTGTGGGGGCAATAAGCTGACTTTGTAAAATATACAAAAGTATGAAGGCTATTGCTTAAAGCATTGTAAGCCACCCTGAGTCTCCGGAGAAGGGCAGCATATAAATCAAATTAAAAAACAACAACAACACTGGTTTAGTCACTTAAAAAAAAAGAAAAAGGAAGACCAAACCAAGATCTTTGTGCGTTAGCTATCAAGCATGTCAAATGATTGGGGTCCAGTCGCTACCACAATGGTCCCCAACTTTGCAGTTTGGCGGCCTGGCTGAGGGAAGGAAACCAGGCACCACAAGCAGGCCTGGATGTGCGCCTGCAGCTCTCAAGTTAACACAAGCAGTGAACAGGTGCACATGTACGTGCATGCAGCTCAACTTGTGCATGAGTGCAAGCTGGCCTGCCACTCACACAATTTGAGTTGCACAGGTGCACATCCCGGCCTACTGCTCACGTGGCACGGTTCCGAATAGGCCTTGGCCTGGTAGTGCCTGCGGCCCGAGGGTTAGGGGTTCATACAGATTACTACTTAATCAATTGACTGGTTGAACTTGCAAGCTGACAGATCAAAAATGGGTCTGGAACTTCCTTACAACATCAACCTCCACTTTCAGTTTAGCAATAAAGCATCTCTAGGAAAACTACCTAGAGTCCTTCTGTATTAAGGGAGAGATAAAGGTAAAGGTTCCCCTCGCACATATGTGCTAGTCGTTCCCGACTCTAGGGGGCGGTGCTCATCTCCGTTTCAAAGCCGAAGAACCAGCACTGTCCAAAGATATCTCTGTGGTCATGTGGCCAGCATGACTAAACACTGAATGTGCACAGAACGCTGTTACCTTCCCACCAAAGCTGGTCCCTATTTTTCTACTTGCATTTTTTACGTGCTTTCGAACTGCTAGGTTGGCAGAAGCTGGGACAAGTAACGGGAGCTCACCCCATTACGGGGCACTAGGGATTCGAACCGCTGAACTGCTGACCTTTCGATCGACAAGCTCAGCATCTTAGCCACTGAGCCACTGCATCCCTTCAACCCTGATCTATAGGTATTTTCCTTTTTTGGTCCTCTTAGAATGATTTTGTAAATTATCTTCTAAAGCAAGAGTGAGGACCAGTGGTGGGTTGCCCCTGGTTTGGACCGGTTCACAAGAACCGGTAGTAAAACTGGTGGGACTGACCCGGATGTCATCATAGATGATCTGCACATGCGCAGAAGAGCGCGCGCGATGCAAACCGGTAGTAAAAGTAAGTAGAACCCACCCCTGGTGGGGACCTGTGGCTCTCCATATATTATTGAACTCCAAACCTCATCAACTGTCTTGGCAACATATCTTGTATGGCAATATGTGGAGGACAATTCTTCTAACCAGCCTAATCTTTCTGGGGAGAGGGTGGGGGACTGTTTTGTTGTGGTTGCCCTTGTTATTGCTTTCCAATAGCATTTTAAAAAAGGATCAGAGGGTAAATGCATTCTATAGATGATAATCTTCTGCAGATGATCATTTTCAGGTGAAGATTACTTTATTTAATTTGAAATTTAACAAATATGATTCCTGCCACAAATACTATCAAAGGTAACCATTAAGAACATATAGATAGCAAAATACAAACAAAACATTGCTACAAGCCATATCCTGAAACTATATCCACAAAATACGCGCGCACACACACACACACACACACACACACACACACACACAGAGAGTAGTACTCATCCTAGCAATAATTACATGCAACCTTCTTCACCTACAATTCTGGGTAGGTGGTATTTCTTCATCCTGACACCCAAATTACTCTAAAGTTTAACCTGTAATGGACTTTAATGCCTTGTGTATATTTTCTTCTGTCTATTCATAATCCATACCTCTTTAGTGATGCAGTAAAAAAGTCATCTTAACTATGATATGACTACGCTATGAATTCACAACATGCTTAATTATACGAGTAGTAACTCTCGTAAAGTATTAAAAATATAATGAAAAATGTAAAATATTTTATAATTACAGCTTTAACCTAATATGGATGCTATTTTAGCTTGCTTTCACACTATGAGAAATTTTTCACATCAGGAGAGATTTTAGGGGTCATAATCAATTAATATGAACCCAAAATGAGTATGAAAATCATTACTTTAAGAAATTGGGAGTTGGAGTCTTCTATAATTTGTTTTCCAGTTCTATTGATTAAGCATCTTAACTTCTAAGATTAATCCCAAATGTTTAACGTTTTGCCAGCTCAAAACAAATGGGCAGAATAGAGTTAGGAAAGAGGAAACAATTGCCTTTGATTGTCAAATGCTAATATTATTGATGCTTGAAAAGGGTGGAGATGATCTCCATAGCCGGAGGACACTTTCGCGACAGTGAGGATGAGGTCTATAGCCAATTCCAGCTCTAAATTTAACAATATTATTTTGTTCCTGGACTACCTGAGGGTTTTTCCCCCTCTAAGTCAAGGGTGTCAAACTCGCATCGTCACAGCATCGTATTGTGATGTATCGTGACTTTTTTCCCCTTCGCTAAACCGGGTGTGGGCATGGCCAGCACATGATGCATCTAGCCTGCAGGCCACAAGTTTGACACCCCTGCTCTAGATCTTCCTTCTAAGAGTTTCCTGATATATTTACAGTTCCTTATATTCTTTCCAAGAATCCCATCCAGATGTAAATCAGAACATCTGTGCAATTTCCACAGAAAGGCTAACTTCTCTAAAGGCTCATAAAGAAACTTGAAGCCAAACCTATGGTGATATATGAGATGAAGATGTCTCTTCTCCATTTCATCTCAAGGGAAACATGAGTTGAAGGCTGAAAATTTCAGGGAAGGGAGGGGAAATATGCAGTGGTGAAATTCAATTTTTTTTATTACCGGTTCTGTGGGTGTGGCTTGGTGGGCGTGGCCTGGTAGGTGTGGCAGGGGAAGGATACTGCAAAATCTCCATTTCCACCCAGCTCCAGGGAAAGGATACTGCAAAATCCCCATTCCCACCCCACTCTGGGACCAGCCAAAGGTGGTATTTGCCAGTTCTCCGAACTACTCAAAATTTCCGCTACCGGTTCTCCAGAACCTGTCAGTACCTGCTGGATTTCACCCTTGGGAATATGTACCTTTATCTCTGAACCCCAAACAAATAATTGCAACTGTTCCATGTTGCTTCTGATTCTCATCTGACCTTCAGTCACCAATTGCAGGGAATAATCTAATTTGGGACTAATCAAAGCAGGGTTTGATAGACTGCAGCTGGACCTCACTGCCAAATAAAATAGTTGCAAAAGCCAAAACTTGTTTTCACAAATCTGCACCTTGGGAGGAGAATTTACTGTCCCCACCTCCAAGGCTGACCCTTGAAAAGGGTGGAGGTGACCTCCACAGCAAGAGGGCTCTTCCACACAACAGTGAGAATGAGGCCTATAGCCAATTTCAGCTCTAAATTTAGCACTATTATTTTGATCCTGGACTCCCAAAATATACTGAGAGCAGCAGAATCGAGTGTTGCAATAACCAGCTGGGGATTCCCAAGAGCCAAAGATATAAGAGATAGATCCCTCAAGGGCTATCAATAACTGTATTGGCCAGGAAAGAGTAGAAGCTGACGTCCAATACATCTGAAGAGTACAGATCTGAAGAAGGGTGTTGTACAGTCTTGGAATAAAAATCAGGAAACTTGGATTTAAATAATATAATTACATTAAGATTTTTGAGTCGCGTTGCTGAAGAAATCAGTCCTCTCCTTGTCCTCAGATATAGACTTCATAAAAGCCATTTCTTTATCCAAGAGTGAAACTGTGCATAAAACGCCTGCCACACTCTGATTAACTTTTAATAGGCCCATCAGCAGAGGCATAAAATTGTTTTCAATGGTGGCAGGGATCCACCGGTTGAGCAATCTCAGCCTGGGGCCGCAACCCAACACTGATCAATTCTTTCCATGTTCTCCCAACCCTGTTGGAGCTGTTTGTTTAAGCAGTTCTTATATGGCTGGGAGAATATTCCCTTCAGAGTCTATGATCAAAGGTTAACTGTGTAGATCTTCCCTGTGGAACAAGCACTTTATTAGGACTTGAGGTAACAGGAATAATTAACCTCTGTGCTTGGAACTTGGAAAAGTTTTTTTTTCTCAAACTTCACATTGGCTCTGGATTCACAGAGAGGAAAAGGAAGACAGTATTACAGTTTCGGAGAATTCCTCGCCCCAATGCCAGTGCCAGAGGTCAGTGTGAATTAGGTCTCTGCCCTGGATTTCAAGGCCAAAGCATAAGATCAACATAATGTATAATTGGACCTCAGTCGCTCAAGCGGTTTGGCTGCATCTATGGATTTGAACTGGAGGGAGATTCCAGGCAGCCCATTTAATGAGCATTCAATCTTCTCTCCACCTTCTATGCTTTAAAGCAGGGGTCTCCAACCTTGGCAACTTTTAAGACTTGTGGACTTCAATTCCCAGAATTCCTCAGCCAGCCGGCTGAGGAATTCTGGGAGTTGAAGTCCACAAGTCTTAAAAGTTGCCAAGGTTGGAGACCCCTGCTTTAAAGCAACATTTCTCAATTTCAGCAACATTAAGATAGGTGGACTTCAGTCAGCATGGAGAATTCTGGGAGTTGAAGTTTGCCTGTCTTTAAGTTGCTGAAGCTGAGAAATGCTGCCTTGAAGCCTATCTCTTATTCTCTCTATTTCTACCCTAGTGGCCCACCTCATTTACTAAGGATGCAGTTAAATAACATCATGCAGAAAGCAAACATGGCATAAACAATTTACATGAAATTACTGAATTATTACAAAACATGAAAAAAAATTGCTCCTTTCACACCACAATGCAGTCAACCTTGATTATATCCAAGAGTAGGCCTGCAAGTCTTCGATGAAAATCCTAGCCCTGTCAACACATACACACCCACACATACACAGACTTAGTTCTCCAGTCCCTGAAACTTTAAGCAGATGGATAATGTTATTAACAGTTTAGTCCTCTCTATAAATGTAGTGTCTATATTTTTCAGAAGGCCCTGTTTCTTTTGGAGGCTTATAGAGGCGAACAATTAACTAGCTTTAAAACATTTGGCTCTGGACTAGCAATACAAGTTCATGTGAACATGACAAAACCCGGAGCACCAGATTTGCATTCCATTTATGGGCAAAGATGAACTGTACTAACCTCAGAACTAAATGGACCATATCTGTGGCCAGCCATATCTGGTTGGTCAGAGTAGAATGCATAAGCGTAAGGCCTGAAAAGAAAGGCAGATGTCAGCAAGTTTCATTTAGCATGCCATTCTCACTTTCCAATACAGCAACCCTCTAAAATTATAAATTCATTCACCCCGTCCCTCTGAATATAATGAATGGTTTCATTGTATTTAGAGATGGTGAAGAAATAAAAAAATCAATATATCCGGTAAAATATTGCTGGAATCTTGCAACAAAGGTAAACAAAGCCTGTTGACTGGAAATTAGCAATAACAGTTCAAACCATGAGGATAAGCTTGCTTGGTTTTGCATAACTCTGAGGATGTCTGATAGTGTTTAAGAGATCTGGGGGTGTTTATGACACAGCCACTCTCTACTGCAGGGGAATCAAACTCGATCTCATTGAGGGCCGCATCAGGGTTGTGTCTGACCTGGGGGCAGGGGCAGTGGTGGGATTCAAGTAATTTAACAACCGGTTCTCTGCCCTAATTATTTCTTCCAACAACCAGTTTGCCAAACTGCTCAGAAAGTTAACAACCGGTTCTCCCGAAGTGGTGCAAACTGGCTGAATCCCACCACTGGGCAGAGGGCATGGCCAGCTCGGTGTTACTCGTGTCAGGGACACCTCTGGTGGCCCAAGTGCTTTGCCAGCGAAAACAGGCTCAGAACCGAGCTCAGTTTTCGGCTGCAATGGCCTCCTGCAACCTTCTGCCAGCGAAAATGGGCTCCCAAGCTCCACTTTCGGCTGTGACGGCCTCCTGCAACCCTCTGCCAGCGAAAATGGAGCTCCATTTTCGCTGGCAGAGGCACTGTGGGCTGGTCCTTCGCTGTTTCCAGGGCAGCCTCATGGGCCCAATCTAAGCACCCCGCAGGCCAGATCCGGCACGTGGGCCTTGAGTTTGACACCCCTGCTCTACTGGATCAATATTCAGTGTAGTAGTAGCTTTAGGAAATCCTGACTCTACTATCAGTCTGCCCTGGCAGAATTCGAATACTAAATAGAAGCTTCTGACAGTAGTCTCTCCTCAGGTGTTAGATGCAAGTAACCAGATCCACACGTGAGTTGAATATTTGGCCAATATTTATTTATTTATTTATTTATTTATTTATTTATTTATTTATTTATTTATTTATTTATTTATTTATTTATTTATTTATTTATTTTTTATTATTTGTTTGTTTGTTTGTTTATTTATTTATTTATTTAAATTTGTATACCGCCCTTCTCCCAAAGGACTCAGGGCGGTGAACAGCCAAAATTTAAAACACATACAGTATAAAAATTAAAAAGAATTAAAACAGAATTAAATCAGTTTGGCTTCCCTAAATTTTAAAACCCTTTCCCCATAAATTAACCCATTAAAATTTTAAGCCAGCCCGGCTTGCTGGAATAAGAAGGTCTTTAACGCTCGGCGGAAAGTACGGAGGTCCTGGGGGTAGCTCGTTCCAGAGGGCAGGTGCCCCCACAGAGAAGGCTCTCCCCCTGGGGATCGTCAGTCGACATTGCTTGACCGACGGCATCCTGATTAGACACACATGGAATTTGTTTCTCCGATACAGAAACTCTCAGTGTACATGCAAAGCAACAGAATAATAATAATACCAATAAAAGGGAGGAGTAAAGAAGATCATAATAAGTAGGATAAATAATAATACTACAGCCACACTACATGGGTAAGCATACATAGACATTAGTCAGCACTGTGAGAATTAGGAGTTCAGCAGAGTGATGGCATAAGGGAAAAACTGTCCCTGTGTCTAGTTGTTTTGGCATATAATGCCCTATAGCGCCATCCCAAGGGAAGGAGTTGAAACTGTTTATTTCCAAGATGTGAGGGGGCTGCAGAGCCCTCCTTCCGACCCACGGAATATGCAGGTCTTCTATGGAAGGTTGACTACTTTATTGTATTCTACATATAATACAAGAAACTCCCCAGACTCCTCGACCTTCCCTGGGAACAAACAGATAAAGTTCCATGGAATTTAACGGGAAGTAGCACTAGGTCTCTTGTGGTAGCGCAATGACTCTAGGCAAGCTCCCCACTTGATCCCTCCTTCTTTCCTGGATGGTAGTTTCCCAACACCCAGGAGCATTCCCTTTCACTTTCACTTTGCTGGGATAAGGCAAAGCTGGGTTATCATGGCAGAACGGGGAGCAAGTTCAGGCGGGGTTCTGACCTTGTATACACTCTTGTTTATGGAAAAAACAAAAAAACAAAGAATGAGAAAGTTGCCATCTCATATATTTTCCAACGATGAAACAATTTAGTGTTCTATTTTGTAACTTCATTAAAACATTAGAAAGTATGCCAAAAGAGGCACAAGCTCTTGGGAAAACATTCAATAATTATCTTTAAGAGATGGGAAAAGGCTACAATTGTTCCTTCTTGGACTCTCCCTCAGAGCAAACTTTGATGTCATGTATTCTCAATTACCCAATTAAAAAAATCTTGATATCTGCCCAATTCTTGGATTATTATTCTAAATAGGAACAACCGAAAACCAATATATCAACAGCTTTAACCCATGTATTTAAAATTTCCCCAGTACAACGTATACACCATTAGCTCATCAAGCAAACAAATATGTCTGATCAAAATTCAATTTCTACTAAAGGGATCAATAACACAGTCATTGCATTCATTGCTACGAAAGTAAGGGAGGGGACAGAGAAATGACCAACCTTTCATTGTCTGCCAAAGTTAGCCACTGCAGTATGGTTAATATTCTGCGCTCATAAGGGATCACACTAAATCAAAACAGAGAGAAAAAGCATGAAACCTCAGCTAGATTATTAGTTTCTTATGGTCTTACACAGTTCGTCATTAAGATCAGGTGTTCCATTGATGAGCTTCATGTTGTGACTTTTTTTGAAGACACATTTACCTCAGAAATGTCTGCCTATTACAACCCAACATAGCTGAATTGCTTCCTCAACACCAAATTCCAGAAATCATGGTTACTAAATGCTCAGTTTAAAAAGATGTCTTGCTTTTCTTCAGAAAATTAAATGAGGAGGAATGTCCATAGTCCCTGCTAGTTGGCAAACATTCTTCTCTACTGTCTGAAGTTTGATGGGATTATTAAAGTGTCGTGTTGAAAAAAAGAATAGGATTTTTGTTTTAACCAAGGGAGTCCAGAAACATTAAAACGGGGGTCATCAAGTCAAGCCAAGTGGTGGGAAATTCATGAAAAATAAAATGAAAGCATTTCCTTAAGAGAGTGCAGTTCAACAAATGAAATGTAGCTCAACGACTGAACTTCGCTTCCCTATGATATTTTAGCAGCTGTTCAGGATAATAGCTTTAATTTAAATGGAGAAATAACACACATTCACAGCGGATAAAAGTATCAATGTCTAATTGGGATTGTGGCTAGATATTCCCTTCAGCCTGACATATTGGTGGCTAAGTAACATGTCACAACAACAGGATGCTGTTTTACATACAGGTACTCCTTGACTTATGACCGGAGTCAAAATTATAGCTGACCCCCACAAAATAGATTTACAACCTGGATTTGTAGTCCAATGGCCTCCCCTCTTGGGGATCACATGATCGCATTTTGAGTGCTTGTCAACCAGCCTGCATTTATGGCTCTTTGCAGCATCCTGTAGTCATGTGACTGCCATTTATTGTTTTTCCCAAAACTGGCTTTTACTTCCGGTTTTGGACAACAACAAAAAACAAAACAACAAAAAACACCCAAAAACGGTTTGCTTAACAACCGCAGCATTCAGTTAATTATCATGGTGATTTGGTTAAAGACCACCACAAAATATTGTAAAATTGGGATGGTCGTGGGATATCCCACTTAACGACCGGCATGATTTACAAACATAATTCTGGATGTAAATCGTAAATCGGGGGCTACTGTATTCATATCTTCCTTTTATTTATGTCTTCCTATCAGCCCCTTGACCACTAACGCTGGATGACATTGGTTGATACAGCAGAGTATGTTAGATTAAGTACAGTGACAAAGTACTTGTAAGTGAAGGCTGGATAATACCTTTACAACCAGAAGACACACATAACATTTTCATGATGGTAGTTACACTTTTACAAACATGTAGAAAAACAAGCTATCTCACTCTAACCACTACTGCAGATTACTGATTCTCATCCCTGGGTCAATTGATTCCTGAAAGAATGCTCAATTAAGCATTGCAGAAAAAGACTATGTAGGTAACTAGGTATTAAGAAATAACAAAAGGAGCACATTCTAAATATAATTTAATCTCTTCTAAAGAAGCAAGAAAAGAGTGGGAAATGTACTGAAAAAGCCATTAACAGGTAAGCCAAGGAAATCCATTTCAACTTTGAGAATTAAGCCCTATTCAAGTAAGAACATTTGGTTCCAAATACCTGCCTTTAGGATTGTAGCTTTGTTACTAAAACTCTTTTATGTATGAATTTTCACTATCTAAAAATCAACACTTACTTTGACCAAAAGAATGTTCCAGCTTTCACTCCTTGCTTAGCAGCAGTAATCCATATCTAATGAGGAAAATATAATCAGATTACAATGGCTCAAAATGTCTGTGTTATAAGGACAAACTTTTCTACAATAAAAATGTTTTTAAAAACCATCTAAAATATTGGTTTCGAGGACCGCCCCTAAGAATTTAAGAATTTGGATCTGAGATTTATCTAGCATTGATCAAATTCCTAGAAGGGTTTAGAACAAGTAGTTCAGATGAGAAATAGAACATAAAGCCCAAGAATAAAGCTACATAAAATATATAAAAAGAAGCTTAAACAGTCTCAAATTATGCTCAATCTGAGAGGACCAGAGGATCCTCTTAGTAAGAGGTACTAAGTAAGGATCCTTACGGAAAAGACCTGATTGAATAGAAAAATAATAACAACACAATGGCTACAGAAATAGCTTGAGTAAGGCTATCTAAAGTGGCTATCCATAATTATGGATTGGATAATTATGTCTCTCTAAACAATATTTAACAACTGGTAAAGATGCATATCAGTCATTATATGAAGGGATTCTTTTGGTTGGTAGTAATCTGTTGATCTTTCCAAGTGAGCTCTTTTCCTCTAGATGTACCTGTTCATATACACTGGAGAAATGTCTTTTATGGATAAATACACAGACACACACCAGTGATAGGATTCAGCCGGTTCGGGCCAGTTCACGTGAAGCGGTAATTAAATTGCTGGCTGGCCCCTCCCCTTCCCACCCCCCCTTCCAGAAGTCCCCACGTGTCCCATTTTGGCTCCCAGGTAAGTGCAGGGAGGCTTCCTAGGCCCAAAATGGGGCACGGGGTGGCGCCGCCCCTCCTGCGCCCCGTTTTCGCTCCCAGGAAGCTTCAGGGAGGCCTACTAGGCCCAAAACAGGGTGCGGGGTGATGGTGCGCCTCCCCCCATAGCCCATTTTTGCTCCTAGGGGGGTGCAAGAGGCCGAGTGCTGCCTGTCACACCCCTTGTCCACGCCCACCAAGCCATACCCACAGAACCGGTAGTAAAAATTTTTGAATCCCACCACTGACACACAGCCACATCTCTTGACAAGCAGAAATCTTGTTGCCTCTTCAAAGGACATGGCTCCTTAATGTTCAAACAGCCCGTTCAGGAGGCGCTCTGAAATGACCCTCCATTAATAGGCTTCTTAATGATATTAATAATATCTACCTTATTAAATGGTGTGAATAAGATTATTTAAGATTACCCTCAAAGAGGGAAAAAATATCAACAAATGAGGTAAAACAAAATCCTGTTCAATATGCAGCTTCCCTACTTAAGTCTGTTCAGAATTGACAGATCCAGTTGAAAACAATCCTGGAGTTTCCACATAAATGCCCTTTGCAAATGTGTGTATTTTAATGAATGCCTTTAATGAATAGTCAAGGACAGATTTCAAAGTAGTTTCATAAGTCTAGAGAAAGACATGGCTGCTTTAATCATTCACAGGTTTTACATAACCCAGGATATATACCTAGCTGCCATGCTTCAAAAAGGAGCAGGGCGAAGACAAAAGAAAAAGAAAAAATTAGCATTGACTGAATTAACTACTGACTAAAATGAATTGCATGTAAAAGAATGAAAGCAACTAGCTATGTGATTTAACCATAATGGACCAAAGTCAAATAAAACCAATACTTACCGGTTGACCTCCCCACCATCGGTGATTGAATTTCTCTCTTCCTCGAAGGTTAAAAATAGCATCAAATACAGGGTCATACATTGAATTTCCAATTATTCCATGAGATTCAGGGTACAGTCCCTTTGAGCAAAAGTAAATGAGTTAATCAGATCAGATCAGATCACATTTTATTACCTAGAATTCATAACATCTATTTTATATTATTGCTGTCTTCATTTTGTGACTAAACTTGCTACTGAAGCTTCCATTTACAAAGATAATTCTGTTCTGCTCCTTGAGCTTTGGTTGTTTTCTTGCAGGCATTTCATTACCAAGCTAGGTAACATCATCAGTGCTGCTAGACATGAAAACCAGCAAGTTCAGAAAGCACCAAGGACCCTACAGTTCAATCTTGAGCTACATTCTCTTCTAAAGATCATTCTGACAAAATTCCCCAAGACTATACCCTCCAGATTTGGGATTTCAGATCCATAATCGGCAGCCAGCATGAATAGGATGGAGCTGAAGATACATTATACTTGGGGGTACCACTATGGAGCAAGTTTAAGCCACAAGTCTGGCTTGTATTTCAATGATTAGAGTTTGTCTTTTCTCAACTCTTCCTAGATTACATAATCTTGATTATTTCACTGAATACAGTGAATACAAATGGCCATCCTCAATTAATGAGCTGTTTTCCTCTAGTTCAAAAGAGGAAAGTAATCTGGGTAATATATTCAAGAGTCTTAATGTCCCAGCCATGCTAATACTTAAGAAGTATTTTTAAATATATATTTTATGTATGCATGAAGAAAAAGAAAACTTACAGTTGCCAGAGTGTATAAATTTGGGAAGGTTTTGGTTGGATAGACAGGTCTCATGTAGGGGGCATGGGTTCCACAGGACCCTGAAAACAACATGGGACACTGAACACATTCTCACAGACATATATTTCGACACACTATAAAGCTGAATGTATTACATTTGCTTTGAACAGAGGAAGGCTTTTATGGCATTCCTCATTAAGATGTCAACAGCACATTGAACTGTTGACAAATTCAATTTTATGTATGCCGCTCACTTTGAACCACACAACACAAAGTATGATATTTTTCACAAGAACTAAACAAGACCATGCAAAAATTTGAGTTATAGTTGGATTGTTTATATATACATATACACATACATACATATATGTACAACTATCTATATCTATCTATCTAGGTATGGTATCTATCTATCTATCTATCTATCTATCTATCTATCTATCTATCTATCTATCATCTATCTATCTATCTATCTATCTATCTATCTATCTATCTATCTATCTATCTATCTATCATCTATCTATCTGTGTCTGTGTTCCTTGGAATTTGCTCTGAAAAAAATATAGAATTTTATCTATTAGTTTACTTCTCAGTAAACACCTCTCAAGAAAGGTGTTCCTTTCTAAAAGAAACTAAATTTTCATCCTATGCTAAATTTTTATCCTATGCTAACCTGATGTGTATGCAAAATAGAACATTTCTTCCATTCAATTGCTCACAGAGACAGCCAGACATTTAGATTGGATTTGGCATTTTTATTCACCTATCAAGTCCTTGCCAAGGAGCTGGGATAGGCAGTTATGTCGAGGCTTGATGGTGTTAAAGATATTGTCACAGAATGTAAGCTGTTCCAAGTAAAGCTGCCTTTTGCAATTGACTGTTTTTGTCAATTTGTTGATGGTGCTGAAGTGATGCTGCAGATGTTTAGGGATTGCACCCCAGACTTCCATCACTATGGGTTCTATGTTTGGGGTGTTTTTTTTGCCATAGTCTTTCCATTTCTACTTGCAGGTCTTTGTATTTTGTGAGGATGACGATGATGATTTCTGTTTCCATCCAAACACTAATGGAACCCTAACCCTTTTTATTGTATGAGTTCAGACAAAGTTGGCCAACCCAAACCAGCAGAAGTCATGGCCAGACAACAGCTTCACCATTCTGAGATATATTGTTCAAGCATGCCCACTTACTTAGCTTCTCAATATTGCGCATCACTTTTTCACCTTTCTTCATGTACGATGCACGGAAGCCATCCACAGAGAAAATGATCAGCGGAGGGTGAAGAAAACTAAAGAATAAAGATAATTTAGTAAACCGGTAGAACAGACTGCAGTAAGAGCATGCAAGAGAGAACAAATGCAATATCCAATTTAGCAAAACTTTTTAAAAGGTTCCTAGGTATTTTCATCAGGGATACAGATGCTATACACATCTCCAAGAAAAAAAGAAAAATGGTTATGGACACTCTAAATCACTTATTCCATCATTTAGGGCAGTTTTTTCTCATCTCATTCAAGGAGTGTTTTACTGCATAACCTCCAGCTATTTCTTTCTCTGGCTATTTTTGTTTTTGATATTGTTTGAATTTACCTCTTTGTTACTTTTGTCTGTTTTCTATTTGTTTATGTTGTACACTGCCCAAAAAGTGGGGGAGGTTACAAGCACTATAAAATAAGCAAAACAAATGAAAAACTAAGGGAGGCTAACTTGAAAATTATAGGAGGTCAGATCTTAGACTATATTAGATCTTATTAGAAGCAGATTAGAAAGGGCCGTTTTGGAATAATGATGAAATAAAAATGCATAAAATTCCTGAAATAAGAGAAAGATACTTGATAAATGTCTTTTCAAAGCTCAATATTTTTTCAAAGAGATTTTTTACTGCATCACCGGTAAAATTTTCATTTGAACCTGCATTTATTCTGACGCTTCGTTATTTAATCTTGGAAACTACTGTTAACATTTGCAGTGCCATAAATCACAAAGATGAATGCTTAATGCAGCATTTAAAAAAAGACTTGAAAATATTTTGTTAAAAATGCATCCAAAAACATGGACTCAATTAGAATCTGTAACCCTATAATCATTTCCATTTCTTGATCTGTCTGTCTAAATAATTTCCAGTTAGTTCTGCTTTAATGGGTATTAATCTCAATAATGTGAGTTTATTAGGACAGAGTAAGGATTTAAAGTGGAACCACAGCAAACTTAATGGATGGCATTTTAATGGTTCTGCTTTCAAACTGTATTGAAGAATATGACCGAAATAGACGGATATTTTTCTAAGGAGCACACAGAAGAAATTTTCCATTGTGCAGCTGTGTTGCATTGTTCATGTAATTTAATGGAGAGACTAATGATTCTTTTCATTTGCAACACACCTGGGCTTGCTAACCATTTCCTTCCTTCCGCCTTATCTTCTCACATGCACATATATGAGTGCACACTTAAGGAGGGAAAACCTTGTGAGGTTTATTTTATATTTATATCAGTGGTAGGTTTCACATTTTTTTACTACCGGTTCTGTGGGTGTGGCTTGGTGGACGTGGCATGGCTTGGTGGGCGTGGCTTGGTGGGTGTGGCAGGGGAAGAATACTGTAAAATCTCCATTCCCTCCCCAGTCCAGGGGAAAGTTACTGCAAAATCCCCATTTCCTCCCGATCAGCTGGGACTTGGGAGGCAGAGAATAGATGGGGGTGGGGCCAGTCAGAATTTTTACTACTGGTTCTCCGAACTACTCAAAATTTCCACTACCGGTTCTCCAGAACTGGTCAGAACCTGCTGAAACCCACCTCTGATTTATATCCCTTCCCATTACTGAAGCATTTTAGGTACCCACCAATTCTACAAGAGCATTTGAAGAATTTAGAATGTAGAACCAAACAATTTTGCAATGGTCAATGAGCTGCAAATAACAGACTACCGTCTTTAACTAGATCGAGGTTGCAAAATGTTCGTCCTTGACTTACAACCCCAATCGAACCCAAAATTTCCATTGCTAAGCAAGACAATTGTTGTAAGAGTTGTGACTTAACTAGCGGTGGGTTGTCCCCGGTTCACACCAGTTCTATAGAACTGGTAGTAAAACTGGCAGGAGGCACCACCCACTGACCCCGATGTCATCAAAATGCTTCTGCACATGTGCAGAAGAGCGCGCATGCACACTTGCTTCATTGCGAACCGGTAGTAAAGGTAAGTAGAACCCACCCCTGGACTTAACATGACTATAATTAAGCAAATCACAGCAGTGGTTAAGCGAATCGTGTGGTTGTTAAATGAACCTGGCTTCCCCCGTTGACTTTGCTTGTCGGAAGTCAGCTTGTTACAAATGGTGATCACATGACTTCGGGGCATTGCAACCGTCATAAATACATGCCATATGTACAAGTGACTGAATTTTGATCATGTGACCATGAGGATGCTACAGCCGTTGTAATGTGAAAATCGTCACATTACTTTTTCAGTGATGTTGTAGCTTCAAACAGTCATTGAACAGGTTGTAAGTCAACAAATGGTAAGTCAACTAGTTAGTTGTATTTGGTCCTGGACACACAAGTCCTATGGTCTTTTGATCAGCAAGTCCTGCCTCTTATTGAGTTGGACATCAACTTTTGGAAGAATATAAATATATTTAATTTAGGAGTGGTGCGGTGGCCTAGAGGTGTAGCTCTCGCCTCTCAATCAGGAGGCTGTGATCCTAGGGAGAGGCAGATATTTCTCTCTCTGAGCACTCTGAGAATATGTCTGCTGAACAAAACTCCATACTGGCAACAGGAAGGGCATCTGGCCATTAAAACACTCTGCTAGCTCCATTCACTTGCCCAGACTCCACCTTGCAAGGGATTATGGGGTCGTTAAATGAAGATGAGAAATATATTTAAGTTCATGCTGATTTCTGTGGATCAGGCAATTCCAATGTTAAAGAAGTCACACAACACACAACTAATTTGGCAACTAGGGGAAGCCAAAACAGGGTTTTTTTTTAATTTCAAAAAGAAAGTACCCTGCTTACCCTGCTGGACATACTGGAGTCCGAATATCCTCACAATCATCCATGACCCAGGGAGTGTCTCCTAAAAGAAAACACATGTAATGTGAAGGTGGGTTAGGTTCCAACTAAGTCCTATCCTGTGCATTACGATTGCCAGGATTTAGTTTCTTTTGTTAAAAAAAAGCTTTTTATTAGTTCAAAATTAAAAACATTGGACATAGATATGACATCACTGGTCCCAAGCATCTTCCAACACTTTAAATTAATACAAATATACTAATGATAATATAATAATATATTCCTTACACCTTATTTAAACATAGTATAATAATAGTAATTTATACCTAGATTTATTCTCAAGTAAAGAGACATTGGATTGCAACAGCAGGACACCTCTGCATTCCCTATATTGGCTCAAATCCCAATGTGGTATCTGGAGGTGACCATGTACATACCAGCAAATGTTTTGCTACAAGTTTCCTCCCTACCCAATTTTTTAAAGTTTATTTTCATTTAAAAAATAATAATAATTGGAAATAAGCATGCCAAAAAGTCAAGTGCCAGTTTCAAATCAAGCTGGCATTTCTAGTGATGCTTCTGGATTCCAAAAAGTTGCAGTCTGATGGTTAATGTCAGGCAAAAAAGAATCAAGACCACACATTAAGCTCCAGTTAAGATGATTTATTGCTCATGCCTATATACTCAAATATCTGGTTGGTGCTAAATGGGAGTTAATGGAATTCAAATGACATTGGACATAGACCATTTTTGGGAACATAGTGATTCCAGGCTGATTACTCTCTTGAGTCTGCCCCCAGGCTCACCTGTCCTTCTCCTATAGTTATTTTGCTTTCTGGTAGAAGGCTGGCTTCTGGCTGGCCATAGCTGTCACAACCACTGTCTTTTGAGAGGTACCACAACATGATTTTATAAATCCAAAATTGCCCTTAATTCCCCCCCAAATTTGGAAACTATGCAGATATGTCTAGAAGGAAGACACGTTCTATTTGCTAAGCACTCTGTTGGCTTGTGAGTTACTCAGGTCCTATGAATTGTTATTTAGTGTATCTGCAAGTCAGGTGACTTTGCCCTGTTCAACAAATCATGAGGTAAAAAAAAAATAACTTAGTGAGATATGTGAGCTGAGCTTCTCTCTAATGTATGCTCACTTTAATTTTGCTCTCGGGGCCAAGCTTCAACTTCCAAGTAATCTGAGCTGTTTAAAAAATAGGTAATTTGTGAAGATGGTCTGCAGGCATATACTGTATTTTGCATATACTGTATTTTTCAGAGTATAAGATGCACTTCCCCCCCCAAGAGGCTGAAAATTTGGGTGTGTCTTACACTCCGAATGTAGCCCCGCCCACCTGCCGGCCCCCACCCTTCACCAAAGCACACTGCCACTGATCGCCGCCTCCACGCATCACATTTTTGCCTCTGCGCATCACATTTTAGGCCTCTGCACATGTTTGGCCTCTGCTTATCGCATTTTTGGGCAGCGATCGGTGGCAATGTGCTTTGGCGATCCTCGCAGCCTTGAATGCCTCTCAAATAGAGCGTTTGGAGGCTGGAAATGCGAGGTGCGGAGCCCAAAATGGCAACCCAGAACAGCTGCTGCCTTGTCTTACCGCTTCCACACTTCGCCTGCTTTACTCACTGGAGCTCCCTCCAACGATCAGATGTGCTTTTGAAGCTTCTAATCAGCCCCAACGAGCCCCAATGTGTGCGCTCACAACCAGCGAACTAATGTGCTGAAGCTGACCAGGCTAAGAACGCTAGCCAGATGAATACCTGGTAGGCAGAGGCAGATTCCCCCCCCCTATTTTCCTCCCCAAAAACTAAGGTGCCTCTTATACTCTGGAGCGTCTTATACTCTGAAAAATACGGTATGTATCACATGCATTCGCACTATTAATGCCACTCTGAAGCAAATTCTGGAAGCAGAGTAGCTGTCCTGATGTCCCCTTCATCCTTGCCTTTTAATGCTACAGCTTCCAATACCTTGCCTGAAGAGAACAGTGTTGCAAGATGAAAACTTGGCCCTTGATGACGTCAATTACGGAAAATAAAATCCTCAACCTCCCTCCACTTAATAGCAAGCACAAATGCAAAACAAACTCCCAAAGTTAATATTACCAGTGGAAACAACTTTTGCAGGGGTAGCTTATGTTTGTTGGTTGCAGCAAGGACAGAGAAAGCCTTGTGGCACTTACAGACTGACAGATTGTTATGACACAAGCTGTCATGGACCAGCTTTTATGGAGCCACAGCCATGTTTTGTTTTGAGCAACAGAAGTCCGTTTTTGCATTGATAGAGGACGCAGAACAGAAATTTGAATTAGTGGGGTTAGGAAAAAGGCACCTTTCTGGATTCAAGTAAGAGACAAAAATAGATGCATTTACAACCCTTTTTTTTTTAAAGAGATAAAGTTCAAAAGATATTCAGTAGTAGAACATTGACTATTTCAAAATGAAAGAGCTTGGCTTGCAGAACAAGGAACTAAAATGGTCAGGCAATGTTCAAAGAGTAACGTTTGAAGAGCTTTCCATGCGGTCCTTGAATAGGAGAAACAAGTGAAGAGATAAAACATATTTTCCTCTGGAATAATGTATTACTTTTATGAAGAGCCAGTTTGGTCCATTCGTTAAAGTGCTGGATTAGGAAAAGTTCTAATCCTGGCTTGTACATGGAAACCAGAAGGGTGGACAGTAGGGTGATTCGGGGCCAGTCACTTTCTCTCGGCCCTAGACATTTCTGAAAATGTTGCCATGAAAATTGCATGGAGCCACTCACTTTCCTTTTGGTTAGGGCTAAGTTATGGAATCCTTTCTCCACTCCCATGATGGCGAATATATGGCACGCGTGCCCCAGGTGGCAAGTAGCGCCCTCTCTGTGGGCACACAAGCCGTCACCCCAGTTCAGCTCTGCCGCACATGTACACGCGCCTCCCACCAGCCAGCTGGTCATTGAGTCTCTGCCGCACATATGTGGGGGGGTGCATGCGGGGGGGCCACGCATGCTTGTGGGAGGGCACGCACGTGTACGGGGGGCATGTTGTGTGCAGGGGAGCATGTGTGTGTGCAGGGGGGCATGCACACATGTGGGGTGGCCATTCACACATGCAGAGGGCCGCACACACATGCGGGGGGCGGGGCACATGCGAGGCGCACACATGCGTGGGGTGTGTACGGGGTTGCAAGCGTGGGGCGCATGCATGGGGTGCACATGCAGGGGGTGGGGTACATGTATAGGGGCGATATGCACATTGCATTTTGGGGGTTCACACGCACGCGCTTTGGGCACTCGGTCCGGAAAAGGTTAGACATCACTGCTCTACTCCATCCATTTCCCAGCAAAGACCACTGGCAAAAAACTTAACCAAGATTGAGGAAGTTAACCCATAAGCAATAGAAAAGCTATTTTGGTGGCCAATAATCCGATACTACAGACTCCTTGGGGCAGCACGATGGCTCAGTGGTTAAGATGCTGGGCTTTTCAGCTAGAAAGCTGATAGCCCAGGTTTGAGACCTGTGTGTTATGTAAAGAGGTGAGCTCCCATCCTCGCCCCAGCTCCAGCCAACCTAGCTGTTCGAAAGCATGCCAATGCAAGTAGATGAATAGGTACCACTTCAATGGGGAGGAAACAGCACTCCATGACGTCATGCTGGCCACATGACTGCAGAAACGTCTTCAGACAGTGCTAGCTCAACAGCTCTTGAAATGGAGATGAACAACACTCCCTATAGATGGCAACAACTAGCAGAGTAAAATCCACAAGGACTCCTTAAGAAGTTGGCATCTTTTTACTGCATTCGCATTGCCATGCACTAATTAAGAATTGTTATGGTTATCACATTACAGGTTTTATCAGGGATTTGTCTGATTTGTCTCCCTTTGCACAACGGCGGGGATGATCATCCTTGCCGAACTAGTAGCTACAACACTTCAAAAACACTTCTTGATATATAGGAAGAAAAAAAATGGGAAGAAATACCTTTGCAAACCACTTGATAGTTACTACAGCAGTCTCCTCTTGCTAAACAGTCTTCTGAACAGTGGCAGGCATGATCTTCATTCCTGGTCTCTCCACAGCGCTCTTTGGTACATTCCCAACCGCCGGCTGGTGTCATCGCAAGGGCAGAAATGTTTTAAAAACAAAGCAGCATATTTTGAGGCAACCGAATGGCATTATAATCACTCAGTAACATCCAATACATTCCCTGAAGTCTGTTGTGAACATTCTAAAAAGGCAGCGCAGAAGAAAACAGCAGATCTACCATATTCTTAGAATATCTGCTTAATGATCACAGCATTGAAATACATCACCCTTTTCTCACAACTATAGATAAAAACCGTATTTTTCGGAGTATAAGACGCACCTTAGTTTTTGGGGACGAAAATAAGAAAAAAGCTGATTGGCAGGTGGATCGGCCTCCCGGAATACCCCCAATTCATCCCAGAGGTGAATTTTAGCAACAGATTCCTTGGTTGTGAGCTTTGTGCCTAGTTTTTTTTTTTTTTTTTTTTTTGCTTTTTTTCTTGCCTCTGAAACTTCTGAAACTCTGTTTCAGAAAAACCTTTTTTTCCTGCCTCTAAAAGCCTCCGAAACAAGAGCTTCAGAATAAAAGCCTCTGAAGCTCTGTTTGGAGGCTTCTTTTCTGAAGCTCTGTTTGGGGGCTTCTTTTCTGAAGCTCTGTTTGAAGGCTTTTTTTCTGAAGCTCTGTTGGGGGCTTCTTTTCTGATGCTTTTTTCAGCCTCTGAAACCTCCATTTGAGAAGCTGGGCAGGGCTACATTTGGAGTATAAGATGCACCCAGATTTTCACCCTCTTTTTGGGGGGGGGGAAAGGTGAGTCTTATACTCAGAAAAATACGGTAATTCTTGGTTGAAATATTTTCTAAACAGCGCTCTAAACTGCTGTTCTGTTACCAGACTGATTCTCCACATTTGAAAAAAAAAACAAAAAAACCCAAGGACCTCATTCAAACATTGCCGCTAACCGTTCTTGCGATTCAGTGTCTGTGATTTATGGTTGAACACGCTTGATACCTAGCCAACATCTATGAAAAGTAACATCAGCAGGAAAGTGAGCACAGGTAATCCTCAACTTATAACCGTTTGTTTAGTGACCGTCCGAAGTTACAATGGTACTGAAAAAAGTGACTTATGACTGTTTTTCACAAGACCATTGCCACATCTCCATGGTCACGTGATCAAAATTCAGACCTTTGGGAATTGGCTTATATTTATGATGGTTGCAGTGTCCCATGGTCATGTGAGCATCTTTTGTGACCTTTTGACAAGCAAAGTCAACGGGAAAGCCAAATTGACTTAACAATTGTGTTACTAATTTAACAACTGTGGTGATTCACTTAACAACAGCCTCGGTGGTGCAACAGACTAAAGTGCTGTTAAGTGCTAGCACTTAGCTGCCAGCTGCCTGCAATTAGTGCAGATTCGAATCCAGGCTCAAGGTTGACTCAGCCTTCCATCCTTTCAAGGTAGGGAAATTGAGGACCCGGATTGTGGGGGCAATAAGCCAGCTTTGTATAGAACAACACCGCTTAGGGGGGGCCGAAAGCCCTAATAAGCAGGTACAGTATATACAAAAAAGTATGCAGGCTATTGCTATAATGCATTGTAAGACGCCCTGAGTCTACGGAGAAGGGTGGCATATAAATTGGACTAATAAATAAAATAATAAATAAATAAACATCTGTGGCAAGAAAAGTCATAAAATGAGGCAAAACTCACTTAACAACTGTTAAAAATCCTAACCCTAACCCTTACGTAGCAACAGAAATGTTGGACTCAACTGTGGTCATAAGCTGAGGACTACCTATAATAGTTCTGCCTTTTTTTTCCTCCTTCTATAACAAAAATCTGACAAATTCAATCAACATGATACTTAAAACATGTAGCAGAATTTGACAGATGCTTAAATATTCATGCCTGTAAATAAATCCATGTTTACACGCAAGGTAGTCACGAGAATGAAAACTTATCGGTTCCATTTCAGATTTAATAGTTTAGCACGTTGCCCAAACCTCTTATTGCTATAAACCTTCCAAGTCAACATTATAAATTATTTAAGCCACATCTCTTTTAAGGAAAGGGTGGAAGAGTATCACAAATACATCTACACTTGTAGTGTGACGACTCTACTTTTCATACAGATCTTCTCCTGTGTGAAAAATGGATGGAACACTGGACAATGGAGGAAGATTATAAATGGATGAGGCCATCCCCAGGTCTCTGTAAAATATGTGTGAACAAGCCACGGTTATTCCCCAATAAATATCTTGTTTGGAATGCTTTAGCATTTGTGCTTCATGCTTATCAAGCAATGCCTAGGCAAAATGATTGCAGATTGCACTGTTTTCACTTTCCCCAATCGGTCTTTGAAAAGGACCAACAGTCATGCAAACATAGTTAAAAACAGGGTGGATAAAAATCAATGATTTTTTTTAAAAAATCAAAAAAATCAGATTTTTTTGATTTAAATCGGATTTTTTTGATTTTTATCGAATTTTTTTTAATAAAAAAATTTTGGGGTAAAAATCTATCGTAAGATAGTTTTCTATTTAAGATACATAAATAATTTAGTTTATTCAGCATGAAATGGAGCTTAGTTACGTAGCATGAGGCTGTATATTCTGCAACACTGGGACTATCGGTGAGTCAACAGTGGGTCAAAGGAGTAGCAGAGATGACAGTTGCTCTTTAAAAATTATGATTTAAATCGAGTTGATTTAAATCAAGTCTTTTTACTAGTGATTTAAATCATGATTTAAATTGTGATTTAAATCAACTCGATTTAAATCAAATCCACCCTGGTTAAAAACACTGCTTGATAAAAATAGTCAAGATAAGTCTTCATTAGCATTGTTCTTTCTATGGAGCAGGGACTTAAGTTGCACCCTACCTGTCTTTAAACACAGTTCATCAAAGTCAACACAACAGCTGCTATAGCTCTTGCACAGGTTGTCACAACGGCAAACTGGAGGCTCTGCTTCATCAAGTTCAAAGCATCGGTTTTTGCAGGAGCCATAAGTACTGATCCAGGGGGAATCTGATAAGACTGAATATCAGAGAAAGAAAGAGAGAGAGAGAGAGAGAAATACCACACCATAAATTAAGTCATTATTGGTTGATCAAAGGTTATTCAAAGGAGGTTAACCGCTCAACTGTTTCATCCAAGAAAAATAAAAGGATATGGTACAGAGAGCTAAGAGACAGATGCAAGAAACAAAATATCATCAAATAAAGAGTGGATAGATCTCTCCAATCACTTTTCTTATCCTGGATTAACCTGCAATAAATCAAAGCTGCATATATTCTGTGCCAAAATAACATTCCACATATTGCATGAAAAACCCCATATTTTGACCAAAGTCATCCAAATTAAAGACTGCAGACCTTGGATATAAAATGAGTAGACTGTCAAGAGAACTGAACTGAATATTATTTGGCCTAAAGAGGAGAAAAGACAGGACAGAATGTTACAGAAAGTAGGTGCCTTAGAGGAAAGACTCACATCAAGCCGAGTTATTAAAGATGATCCTAGAATGTAGGTCTTCAGTAAAATCAAAGGGCAAATCTGTGCTTGCATGAAGAGGCATGAAAAGGATTCCAAGTTGTTATTCCGTTCTTTAGTAGAATAATAGAATTGGAAGGGACCTTGGAGGTCTTCTAGTCCAACCCCCTGCTCAAGCAGAAGACCCAGTGATGATTAACCTTTTTGGTGCCAAGTGTGCAAAGTGCACGCGAGCACGAAAAATACATCCGTGTGCCCCAATCCCCTAAATGCAATGTGAGCGCCCCCTGCACATGCGCCCCACCCCTGCATATGTGCATGCGTTCCCTGCGCATGTGCTCCCCGTGCATGCGCCCCGACCCCCAGCTCCTCTTTTGGCTTCCAGGTTGGTGCAGGAGGTTTTTCAGGCCCAAAATGGGGCATGGCGGGGGTTGCAATTTCCGCAGTTTCTCCATCCCCCCGTGCCAAGGCTTTCTCCTCCATTTCTGCCTTCCCCAATCTCCGGAGTTTCTCTCTGTGTGCCGAGGCTTTCTCCTCCATTTCTGCCACGGAGAGGCACTTGTGGAGGGTGGAACCTGCGGAGATCGGGGAAAGCCCTGCCCCTGTGCATGTATGGCAGAGACCTGAATACCAGCTGGCCGGCGGGAAGCATGCACTCATGCGTGGTGGAGCTGGCCTGGGCAACGGCTGGCATGTCCGCAGAGAGGGCTCTGTGTGCCACCTGTGGCACGCGTGCCAGTGGTGGGTTTTTACCGGTTCGCCTCGGTTTGGGAGAACCGCTAGTGGCGGCAGTGGGAGGCTCCACCCACCTGTCCGGATATCATCACAGATGCTTTTTGCATGCGCAGAAGGTTCTGTGCATGCGCAGAAGTGCTGCACACAACAAAGCGAATGTGTGCGTGCTCACAGTTCCAAACTGGTAGCGAAGGTAAGTGGAACCCACTAGTGATGTGTGCCATAAGTTCGCCATCATGGCCCTATACCCGTGGTGGCGAACCAATGGCACGTGTGCCACAGGTGGCACACGTAGCCATATCAGTGGGCATATCAACTCAGCTCTGGGGTGCATGCACGCGCCGGCCAGCTGATTTTGGGGCCTTCTGGGCCCACCAGAAGTAGGGAAACAGGCTGTTTCCTGCCTCCGGAGGGCCTGGGGGGTGGGGAAGGCCTGTTTTTCTTTCCCACCTATCTTCAGATCCTCTCTATGCATCTGGGGAGGGCGAACCGGCCTTTCCCACTCCCTCGGAGGCCCTCCAAAGGCCTTAAACGGCTCATTTCCCACTTCCCACAGGAAGTGATGTTTTTTGCTCCTGGAGAGGCTCTGGAGGCTGGGGGACAGCAAAAAACATCACTTCCTGTCCCACCGGGAGTTGGGAAATGGTCCATTTCAGGCCTTCGGAGGGCCTCCGAGGGAATGGGAAAGGCCGTTTTCGCCCTCCCCAGATGCATAGAGAGGATCTGGAGACAGGTGAGAAAGAAAAATGGGCCTACTGGGCCATCGCGTGCCAGGAGCGGGGGGGGAGGACTGGCACATGCATGCGCAGGGCAGGGCACATAGAATTATGGGTGTGGACACACATGCGCGCAAACCTCCCCCACCCCCCGTTCCTGGCACATGATGGCAAAAAGGTTAGCTAACAATGCCCTATACCATTGCAGACTTCTTCTTAAAAGCCTCCAGTGATGGAGCACCCACAACTGTTAGGCAATTTCTCTTAAGTTAATTGTTTCTCGTCTTGAGTTCTGGTGCTTTGGAAAATAGGTTGGCCCTTACTGTGATTAGACTGAAGACACTTTCCCAAGGATGTAGTTAAGGTAGGTCTACTGTTTCCCAGGAATATTGAGCACTGGATGCCATCTTTTAAAGGTTATGTTCTTTCTTTACATGTAAGGATCAGCTTCTAAGAGTCCTTCTCATTTTGTTCCCAAGGATTCAGCCAAGCAATTAAATGGGACGCTATCCAAAAAGCAATCACTTAAAGGACAAAACACACTCTTTTTGAAAAAAGACACCCATGTCTTTGCCAAATCTAGCAATTTTCTTCTTCCGAGAGAGATTGAATAGTGTCACAATTTAAAAGCTTTTTTTAATCTTGGGCATCATCCTTTTTTTTTCATGTTTTATTTGTATAACATTCAATTTCCATCAAATAGTGTGTAATCTGGGTACAGTTATTTTTAAACTATCATAATCCACATAATATCCATAATATTAATAATATAATAATATAATAACAGTAATACTTAACATCATCTTTTTTAACAACTTTCACATTAACATTTCCTCTTTTTATATCTCCTCCTTCCTAACTTGTTTCTGTTGGCTAGCCATTGATAGGATATACCCCATATCAAAAAAATTCAGTTTCTTCTTTATCCTTAATAGTAAGCATTAATCTATCCATTTCTCCGCATCCTAATATTTTCTTAATTACATTCTCCTCAGAAGGAATCTCATCATTTTTCCATTGTTGTGCAAATACAATTCTAGTTGCAGTTAATATATGCAAGACCAGATATATAATCTTTTTATCATATTTTTCCGGTAGAATGCCCAACAAAAATATCTCTGGTTTCAAATCTATATGTTGCTTTGTAATTTTTTTCCAACCAAGTATGTATTTTCGTCCAATATTTTTTAGCTTATGGGTTAGGGTTAGGGTTAAACTAGGATTACACTCTTTTTGAAAAAAAGATACCCATGTTTTTGCCTAGTCTAGCGATTCTCTTCTTCTGACAGAGATTGAATGGTGTCACAATCTAAAAGCTTTTTTTTAATCTTGGGCATCCTCCTTAATTGTTCTGCAAAATATTAATGATTCCTTCTCCCCTCTGTTGGCCTTCACCATAGGCTATTTTCTATAATTAAATAGTTGTGGTAGCCTTTTTTTATTTCTTTAGTATAAAATGCTCGTTATTCTAATATCAGAGCAAACATCTGAAGCCAAAGTGTGAAACTTGAACTCTTTCCCAGGAATGATGGAATAAACATTAAAGTATGTTTGGTTGCTTGTAATAAAGATATTGTGGTGATATGGCTTATTGTTTTATTTTTTCCATGTGTTCTGGCTTAATCTAAGAGTTTCATGAGGACAGAAGGATTATGTTTAATAAGTATAAAGACAGTTTATAAACTTGTTTTTTTTAAGAGTTAATCTGTTTTCAAAAAGGCCGTTTAACAATTCTAGAACTATTAGTTTAGTCAAAGGAAGCAATCCAGTGCTTGGGAGAATATGTTAGGCCTAACACCTCATTAAAGTGTAAAATCACATTTAAAAATCATTCTAAAAACTAGAAGCCACTGAACTCCTTTAATTCTCATTGACTCTTAGTTTCTCCTATACTCATCTATCAAAATACAGAATAACTTTTCATACGATGACGATGCTTTTTCTCGTGGCCTCTCTCATAGTTTCATTTACCTGTTTTGTTTAGCTTAACTGATTTACAAAGTTTGCGCAACTGAGGTTTTTCTGCTTGGATTGGAACTATTCCAGACTGCGATTATAGTTGGGGACATTATGACAATTGTTGCGGCGCAAGCAGCCTGGACAAGTCCATATGTAATTGTTTGAAATTAAAATGCATGTAAGTAATACTGTGTATAAGAGAAAGAGAAGAGTGGGAGGGAGAGGGAGAAAGGAAAGGGAAGGGAAGGGAAAGAAAGGGAAGGGAAGGGGGAAAAAGAAAGGGGAAAGGGGAAAAGGGAAAAGGGAAAAAAGAAAAGGAAGGACTTATTTAAAGAACAGCTTTCCACTTTTTAAAATATAAGACACAATATTCTGCTTACTCTGGCCTTGTACGGAATGTTATGCTTATATTCAAGTTCAGGTTAAAAAACCAACTTCATGAAAAAAAATAACTGCATCTTTTAGTTCCCATTTGCTGGAGGGTAAATTTACCATATGACAGGAAAAGTTACTGTATGATGGAAAGAATGCAATTTTCTTTTTGTTTCCTTTGGAGACTGCTTCTAAGATTTATGCAAACCATGTTTATATCGTCTCCAAATGATGGGGTCACTAACCATGCATCACAACTGAGCATGGTTCAGCAGAGGTAACTTTTTTTTTTCACCTGCTTAATTTTCCCAAAAAAAAAACCCAAACAAACAACTAAATGAAATGGGTTTGCAAGAGATGGACAAGGACAACCTAGGACAAGATTATAAATTAGGGGTTGACTTTCATGCTATTGGTTATCATTCTATTGGTACTTCTCAAGATATTGAGATGGTTAGTCTGTCCTGCATGGATCCAGGAACTCTAGGAAACCTGTGAAATCAAAGCAGCTGTTTGCAGCTGGTATAACATGGGAGTGGAGTAGAGCTGTGACCTTGAGGAAAAGCATATGAATTTTGTTTACTATGTAAGATTCACACAATAATTGTTATCCTTGATATGGACTTGTTTTCATATTCCGGACAGCTAGAGCAGACAACAGCATTTCCATTAAAAATGGGATCCTCTTTTTAATTAACTCATTTATAATGGAAAGCTTCTTAGCTGTTCCAGCTCTCTAGACCAGGGTGTCAAACTCAAAGCCCTTGGGCGGGATCTGGCCCATGGGGTACTTAGATCCGGCCTGTGCGGCCACCTTGGAAACAGCGAAGGACCGGCCTACAGTGCCTCTGCCAGAGAAAAGAGAGCCCTCCCGAGCTCTGTTTTAGGCTGCAACGACCTCCTGCAGCCTTCTGCCAGCAAAAACAGAGCCCAGGAGGGCCATCAGAGGCCATCCAGGCTCCATTTTTGGGTGCGACAGCCTCCTGCAGCCTTCTGCCAGTGAAAATAGAGCCAGGGAGGGCCGCATGCACGGCCCTCCCTGGTTCCATTTTCACTGGCAGAGGGCTGAGGGCATTTTCACTGGCAGAAGCCTGCAGGAGGCTGTCACAGCCAAAAACAGAGCCTGGAGGACCGCTGATGGCCCCCCTGGGCTCCGTTTTCACTGGCAGAAGGCTGCAAGACATTGAGCTGGACATGCCCGCCCTGGTCATGCTCACCCCAGCTATGCCCACTGGTCAAACACAACTCTGATGCGGCCCTTAATGAAATTGAATTTGACACCCCTGTTCTAGACCATAAACATAAGCCCAGATATTCATGTTGTGGCATGTCAATCTTTCGGAATACAACCTAAATGGAAATTCCATCAAAAAGCAGAAAGTTCCAATTGTGTTTATTATTATGTTATTCCTTCCAATTTCATCTATGGCAGTAGAGATGATTTAATTTTTTTTAAAAAACAACACTTTTTTAATGACAGTACTATGGATGGCAAGAGAGGCCCCAGTTAATGACAGGCCACCAACATGTGGAAGGTTCTGGATTCGATCCACGGTTTTCCCAATTTTTTTTTTTAAATTGACAAAGAATCCTGCTTGAGAATATATAAACCAGTAGAATAATGTAATCTTGTTTAACAACAGACTTGTTCTCCTGTGCTTTTCTATGACCGTAATAAAGATTTGATTTGAACTGAGACTTGTTCTCAAATCACCCGCCTAAGATAATTGTGTGTTAACTATTTGCTTTGCTTGAATAGGAAGCAACTTGTGTAATGTCACACAAATCTTTATAATAGGAATACTGCTGAGTAATCATGTCCTGTAAGAGGACAGAGGGAAATCGAGGACAGAACTGGGCTGTGGCTTTTCAGAAGTACAGATCAGCAGTTTCTATCTTGTGGTTTAGAAAAAACACATCAAGGACACAATACGAGACATTGCAAAGCAAGGCTTCAATATCAGTAATGACAACGCAATGTTGCAGTGAGCAGAGTATCTCCAAGCAGCTAAACGGTTTATTTCCCAAGTGTAAGAGAAGCTACTCTGTTAATATAAGCGTTAAGGTTATGCTTCAAAACGGTCACAATGGAAGCTATTCAAGGGTGGGCTGCTGGGGGTTCACAGAAGTTCGGGAGAACCTCTAGCTAAGATTCTGTGAAGTTCGGAGAGCCCCCAAATCCCACTCCTGGCTAGCCCTGCCCACCCCACCCTGCCCCTCCCAGGAGTCCCCACATGGCCCGTTTTAGATGCAGAGTGCGTGCGGAGGCTCGGGGAGGGCGAAAAACAGGACTACCAGAAGTTCAGGAAGGGCCTCTGGAGCCTGGGGAGGCCATTTTCGCCCTCCCGGAGCTCAAGGAAAGCCTCCAGAGCCCAGGGAGGGCAAAAATGCGCCCCCTCCCATTGTGGTGCAGGAGGCCAACTAGGCCACGCCCACCCAGCAACTGGGCAGAGAACCCCTTGCTAAAATTTTTGAAGTTATTCATTTCATTTCATGGTCAGGTTAAAAGGAGTCAGATAAATCAATAAAGGAGAATATTTATAGCTCAGGATTGAAATGAGGGGTCTTGGTGTTCTCTCACTAGTCCTGATGATGTTACCTAGTTTGGGTCACGAAATGTCTGCAAGAAGAAGAGACTGGACAGCCATTTGTCTGATATGGTGTAGGGTTTCCTGCCTGTGCAGGTAATTGGACAAGACCTCCAAGGTCCCTTCCAACTCTGTTATTCTGTTAAAACCAAGTTCAGAGAGTACCAAGCTCAGCCATTGTGGCACGATGGTTAGAATGCAGTATTGCAGGCTAATTCTGCCAACTGCCAAGAGTTCGATCCTGACCGGCTCAAGGTTGACTCAGCCTTCCATCGTTCTGAGGATGGTAAAATGAGGAGCCAGATTGTTAGGGGGCAATATGCTGACTCTGTAAACCACTTAGAGAGGGCTGTAAAGCACTGTGAAGCACTATATAAGTCTAACTGCTATTGCTCAGTCAGATAAATGCTAGATAAAAGCAAATTAAAACCAGAAGAGGGCTAATTTAAGTGTACTCTGTGCAAGCTTTAAACCACATGGTTTACACTGAGCTAAGAGGTAGGCCACGCTTGATCCTAAACATAGTGATTCAATGCAGCCAGAGATGGTATTCAGCCGGTTCAGACCAGTTCGCCCGAACCTGTAGTGGAAATCTTGGGTGGATCTGTCCACCCGTACCCATCCAGGCTCTATGCATCCTATTTAGGCACGTTTTTGAGGCCAGGCGCATGCGCAGAAGGGGCGCACATGAGCAAAATGCATGAGCCGAAGGCCGGGTGCATGCACGGAAGGCAGGCATGCGCACAAACTGGGCACGCATGTGCACAAAGCGAGCATGCATGTGCAGGGTGAACCAATAGTAACATAATGTGAAACCCACCGCTGAATGCAGCCATCGCTTATCTAAAAGCAGCATCTCTCCAAAAAGAGAGTTTTAATTCAGAAGTCAGCATGGAAGAAACTTTCAAGCCAGTTATAATTCCTTAATGGTAGCTGGGCTGTTTTAATCAATCCAGCGCCATATGTTTGGAATTTGCAAATACTGCCACCAGCACCTGCAAGGATATTGCAAGCGATCTCCAGCAACAGATGGAGAAAACATTTTCCACGTTACTTAGAAAGCAGCTGGGTCAGACGGCAGAACGTGTTCAAAAAGCAATGCAAAGTACTTTCCCATACAAGCCAAGCTCCACAGCGAATGTCAAAAGGCCTCCGTCTCAAACATCCAGGCAGCCTTCTTTCTCCCAGAGACTGCCCCATCTGCAACCACCATTACTAATAATAGGAATCATGTGTGCTTATCAAAGCCTGAGACGGGCTCCTTTGATCTGGCATTTGTTACTAGTTAAACCTAACTTATCCCGCATACTGTAACAGCTCTCCCTTCTTTGCCGCAGACAATTGTCCAGCTCTCCCATTTGTGATAAGGAGCGCAAGGCTTTCTGATCTCACATTCTGTACATCCTGTTTTCATTGCTTTGATTCATTAGAAACAACTCTGGCAAGGGCAGCACATGCACCCACACATACAGAGAGAGGGAGAGAGAGAGAGAGAGATCGTGATCAATATAATAGAACCAGCAAGTTGGCTATGGTTTCACTTCTCCAATGGAAACAGGCTTTGTTCACTGTAAACAAAGAGGACAGATTCTACGGCATAAGCAGGGCATATTTGCAGGTCCCTCACATCTATCCTTAAGGAGCGTCAACAGCTGATATTTAGCCAAACAAGCTGTTTTTACTGCGTTACCATGAGCTCCTTCAGAAGTTGTTCCAAACGGATCGAGACTTTGGCTTTTGCATTTCCAAAAAAAAAAGATTTTGATGCTCTGATTCTTAAGAATACCTAACTGTCTGAAATGAGCCAGGGGGTTGGACTAGAAGACCTCCAAGGCCCCTTCCAAGTCTGTTATTCTGTTCTGTTACTAATTCTGTGTACGGATGCTTTGTTTCCAAAATTTTAATTCAACTTCCCCAGTTGGTGCCTCTTTCGAAGCCTTGGGCGATCACTTCCCCACCAGCCAGTGCAGCATTAGCCATGCTGTCTTGGGGAAGAAGAAGAAGAAGAAGAAAAAACAAAACCCAGAGCTGGAAGCCAACACATCTGGAGGGCTCCGACTTGGAGAAGATTGTATTAAAGCCAACTCCTCCTCGTCCTTTTGTATCAGAGCAAAAACTACCCTATGAGTCAGGCATACCAACACATCTGAAAACCGCTGATCGGTAGAAAGAGAAATGTGCCACGAGATTCTTTCTTAGACCAAGGAAACAAGTTGCCAAGAGTGCTTTAGCCAAGCTCACAGGAATATCTTTCAAAATTAGGGCCAAATAAGAGGGAAGAAATGGAAAGTTCTAGAAGCATCGGAACAGCATTACTGTATTGGAAGGAGGATGACAGATGAAACGAGCCTTTGGCGTGCCCAAGTTACATCTGTATATATTTTCAAGAGCAGCATCGCTATTGCACTGCTTGGTGCCAAATTTATGCAATTTCAGGCTTCTGTGAAGGGATGTGCATTTGCTTCTTGTGTGCAAACACCAGCGATAAATGGTAAATAAATACATGACAAATGAAATGTATTTATCTATAAGGCGTAAACGATAAAGTCCATCATGATTATAAAAGCTATTTAAAGGAGCACACTGTCCATCAGAAAGGATGGAAGGTCACCCCATAGACAAATTATAAGTTATATAAAATACTGCAGATCTTCCCTTCCCTTGTTTTTTTTTTAAACAGATCTGAGAGATGTTGAATGCACATTTTGACAAGGAAGTATGAGGGAGTGCAGCAGGCTCAGCTAGCCTGCATTTTGTTCCCCCTGAAATGAAAGGAGACCAACTTTAAAGAAAATGTGTACATTGGAGAACATCTGCTGCCCACAACTTCCAACATGAAACACCTGCTTTTTCTCCGTCCTTCTAACTCTGTCCTCCCTCTCTTTTCTTATATACTCATTTCTATTTTGCAGAACCAACAGGACTATCAAGCAGATAATAAGAAATCTCTACCTGGAAACAAACTAATCCAACAGAATAAGAATTGCTCATATTATTTCAGGGATAGGGGAGAACTGCCTCCCCCCCCCCATATGATCCGTTAAATATGATCACAAGCACACGGACATCTCCTCAGCTCCCTGCACATAAACGGAATATGTCTGACTCAATCTTTCTCCCACAGAAAGAAGTAAATAGATTACCTATAAGCACATTCTGAAGGTCAACCAACACGAGCTTTTTCACATAACCTTTGATATATTTGGGGGGCAGTCGGAAAGAAAAAGACGACAAAAAGGTACATTTTAGGACCCCCACTGTTCCTCCCACCCCCCTCCCAAGTGGCTGCAGAAACAGACCCTTTAATCCACATTGTACCTGAGTCCGGACCCTCCTCCCCAAATTCACCAGATCTTCTGACGCGATGAGCTGTAAATCCAGCACAGACGTTTATGCCCAAAACCAAACCGAGCAAGGAGGTTACCTGGAGGAGGAAAAAAAGAAGAAGAAAGAGAGAAAGCCAGAGAGAGAGAGAAAAGAGAGAAAAGAGAGAGAGAAGTTAATAAAACAAAGCAAGTTTCGAGGTCTTCTCCTGTCTTCCTTCTGTCCTTCCTTCCTTCTTTCTTTCTTTCTTTCCTTCCTTCCTTTCCTTTTTTTCTCTTTCCTTCTTTCATTCCTTCTTTCTTCCTTCCTTTCTTTCCTTCTTTCATTCCTTCTTTCTTCCTTCCTTTCCTTCCTTCTTTTTCTTTCCCTTCCTTCCTTCCTTCTTTCTTTCTTTCCTTCCTCCCTTCCTTCTTTTCCTTTTTTCTCTTTCCTTCTTTCCTTCCTTCCTTCTTTTCCTTTCTTTTTTTCTCTTTCCTTCTTTCCTTCCTTTTTTCTTTCCTTCTCTTTCTTCCTTCCTTCCTTTCCTTCCTTCTTTTTCTTTCCCTTCCTTCCTTCTTTCCTTCCTTCCTCCCTTCCTTCTTTTCCTTTCTTTTTCCTTCCTTCCTTCCTTCCTTCCTTCCTTCCTTCTTTTTTAATTAAGGACATTTCTAAGATTTTGCAAGTTGTTCCGACAGGTCATCCCGTCTCCTTGCCGAAAGAGTTAAAAAAAAAAAAACACTCACTAAACGGGGACACATTAATCCGACACCAGCCTTGGGAGTTCTAGGATCGGAACACTTATTTCTTGCCCTGCATCGCGGGTGAGGAGGGAATTGGGGCGGGGAGCGTTCGGATCCCGTCTCCTTGGGGCAGCGGCGCTCTCGCCCCCTTGCCTGCCCGCCATCCCGGGCCGCCCAAAAGCCCAAGGTGGGGGGGGGAGGGCTCCTCCCGTACCTGATAGAGCGGCAACCCGTTCGCCTTGGCCATCCTCCTCCCGCTGCCTGGCCGAGGAGCCTCCTTGGGGCAGGAAACGGAGCGCGGCGCTCTTGTTTGCACAGGCTATCTCGGCTACAAACTAAATCCCACCTGGGGAGGTCGAGCGCTTCCCCGTGATTTGTCCAGGGGGAGGTTTCATCACGTCCCGCTTCACAAATCGCAGCGCGCCAGGGCCCCAAAGCCGCAGGCATCGCCCGCGCCCGCCCGCCTCCTCACTCACCCACCCACCCCCCTCAAACCACCTCCCGACGCTCGCTCACGCACCCGTTTCGGGGCTCCCGTCCGGCCCGCGCCGCCAAAGGTTCGCCTGGCCGGGGCTCCCGATGCCATGACCGTCCGGCTCCTTCGTGCCAACGTTAAGCGGGATGGCGAGAGAAGGCGCCGGGGCTGTGCGCGCGCACTCCCATCGCTGCCTCAGAGCGGCGGCGGCGGCGGCGGGAGGATGGTTTCCTCGGGCGCCGATGAAAGGCGAGAGAGGGAGAGAGAGAGGGAGAGCGCGAGTGAGGCAGCAAGCGGTGGGCTTTGGCTCCGAGCGGACCCACCAGGATATGATAGAAAAGGCTGGATAGCCTTTTAAGGAAAGACTGGACAGTCAATTGTCTGAAACGGGGTAGGGTCTCCTGCTTGAGCAGGGGGCTGGACTAGAAGACCTCCAGGATCCCTTCCAGCTCTATTCTTATGGCAGTCTTACTAGTCAAGGAGAATATTTGTAGCTCCGGGTTGACCTGAGGGGTCCTTGGTGCTCTCTGAGCTTGCTCGTTTTTTTCTAGCGGACGTTTCATTACCCAAACTAGGGAACGCCATCAGTGCTATTGGAAAATAGCAGTTTTATTTATTTATTTATTTATCTATCTATCTATCTATCTATCTATCTATCTATCTATCTATCTAGGCGGCTTACAATGCGTTAAGCAATAGCCTTCATACTTTTGTATATACTTACTTAGTAGGGCTTTCCCCCCCCCCCACCCAAGCGGTGTTCTTTTTTATACAAAGTCAGCTTATTGCCCCCACAATCCGGGTCCTCATTTTACCTACCTCGGAAGGATGGAAGGCTGAGTCAACCTTGAGCCTGGTGAGATTTGAACTCGCAGTAATTGCAAGCAGCTGGTGCTACTTAACAGCATTTTAGTCTGCTGCGCCACTAAGGCTCTTCCGGTATCTGAGGGGCTTCCACAAAGAAGAAGAGGGGTCAACCCAGGGGTGAAATCCAACAGGTTCTGGAGAATCGGTAGCGGAAATTTTGAGCAGTTCGCAGAACCAGTAAATACCACCTCTGGCTGGTCCCAGAGTGGGGTGGGAATGGAGATTTTGCAAATATCCTTCCCCCAGGAGTCGGGAGGGAATGGAGATTTTGCAGTATCCTTTCCCTGCCATGCCCACCAAGCCACACCACGCCCACCAAGCCATGCCCACAGAACCGGTAGTAAAAAACATTGGATTTCACCACTGGGTCAACCTGTTCTCCAAAACACTTGAAGGCAGAACAACAGCGCTCCACTCTTCTACCGAGACCTCCTTCCAGATGTGGGAACACACACATTCTCTGTATTCTCTGTTGCAAAACAGCTGCCTTCTGATTAAGGAAGCGACACACCACTTTTGACACAAGGGCTAGACACCAGGCACAGAGGTCGAATCTGGGACCTTGCAAAGCTCCCCGAACTACAATGCCCAATGTCTAAATGGAGATTCTCAGTCATACAGGTCATAGTTGACACAAAGGTGCTTCCCCCCTCCGCCTTCCCACGCAAGGCAACTTGATGGTTTATTATTTGAAGAGGAAGAAGTAGATATTTCGCTTCTCATCCAAGAAGCTTCATCAGTTTTAATTACATCTCCTAATGTCCCAAAGGTGCTTTCTTTTCAAAAGGCAACTTTTGCCTTTTGTGAAAAAAAAATGACTGAGAATCTCCATAGACACAACTCCCAATGTCTCTCCTCATTGAGCGGGTAGCTGTGGGTGCTGCTGGGAGTTGCAGTTCCCCATCTCTGGTTTACAGGTCCCCGCTTTGAAATGTAACCTCTGTAAGAAGGTTAATATGTGTTGTTGGTACTAAGAAATGAAACACTGAATGAGACCTCAGGAGAAGAATGGAAGTCTGTGATGCTGACTTGGATTGAGTTCCCTATGTTTTAAATGCGTAGTGCTGAACATTTGGCATTTACATTTGGCTACGAGAAAAAAAGGTCAAAACAGGACGTTCTCTAGAGAAAAGTTCCCTGAAGATGGGCTCCCGCATGAGTCCGAAAGCTCGGAAGACAAAACCTCTGGTTTCAGTAACCGACCCACATTGGATCCTGCAACATTAATCCCGGGCCACATATATTCACAATATATAATAAAGGGATCTATATTGGGTCTAGATGCAACCATGCCTCATTGCAATCAATAGGATTTAAGTCAGGGGTGAAATCCAGCTGGTTCTGACAGGTTCTGGAGAACTGGTAGGGAAATTTTGAGTAGTTCGGAGAACCAGTAGCGGAAATTTTGAGTAGTTCGGAGAACCGGCAAATACCATCTCTGGCTGGTCCCAGAAGGGTAGGAATGGAGATTTTGCAATATCCTTCCCCCAGGACTTTGTGTTCCTTGGCTCAACTAACTCTGACACTCTCTCTTTAGATACTGAGCTAAATAAACGTATTGATAAAGTGGCCACCACATTTTCCAGACTTACAAAGAGAGTATGGCTTAATAAGAAGCTGACAGAACATACAAAGATCCAGGTCTATAGAGCCTGCGTCCTGAGCACACTCTTCTACTGCAGTGAGTCTTGGGCCCTTTATGCACGGCAGGAGAGAAAGTTGAACACCTTTCATATGCGCTGTCTCCGACGAATTCTTGGCATCACCTGGCAGAACAAAGTTCCAAATAGCGCAGCCTTGGAATGTGCTGGAATTTCTAGCATGTATACACTATTGAAACAGTGACGTCTACGCTGACTGGGGCATGTCATGAGAATGGCTGATGGTCGGATTCCGAAAGATCTCCTGTATGGAAAATTAGTGCAGGGAAAGCACTCAGAGGGAGACCGCAGCTACGATATAAGGATATCTGCAAGAGGGACCTAAAGGCCCTGGGAATGGACATTAACGACTGGGAAACCTTGACCTCCGATCGTTCAGCTTAGAGGCTAAAGATGCAGCATGGCCTTCTCCAATTCGAAGAGACACTTGTTCTACAGGCTGAGACAAAGAGGCAGTCCCGGAACCAGCGAAATCTGGGGGCTGGCAGGGGACAGAATGTATCTGCCCTCAGTGTGGAAGGGATTGCCACTCTCAAATTGGCCTTTTTAGTCACACTAGATGCTGTTTTAGGACCTCTTTCCAGAGCACGATACTATAGCCTTTCGAGACTGAAGGATGCCAATGTCTTCCCCCAGGAATGGGGAGGGAATGGGGATTTTGCAGTATCCTTCCCCTGCCATGCCCACCAAGCCATGCCCACTAAGCCACACCACGCCCACCAAGCCACATCCACAGAACCCGTAGTAAAAAAAATTGAATTTCACCACTGATTTAAGTCTATAATGGCTAACTGAAGCATCCATCAATTCAAAAGGGTCTGCTTTGAACCCAACTAAGTGCGCACAATCTAAGGTGAAAGCTAATCCTTAGCATTTGTGTATAAGGTGCATGTTTCATTCTCCAGGCTCAGTTTGCTCTTCAGAGATATCATTTTTAGAAGTTGCTGGCTCCTCCTGAACTCTGTATCAGAGACAACATCTGTACCAACAAAACATTTGATTGCTACCTGCAATCAGTCTGATTTGCAAGGCCACATGGGTTGAAAGTGAAGGATTGTAAATGGATAGTTGTTTCCCCTCCAGGTACTTTGTAAGGCAGTCTTGATTATGGGGCTGAAGGCTAGAGATAGTCCTCGATTTTCAATCACTTGTTTCAGAACTGCTCAAAGTTACGGCAACACTGAAAAAAATGTGGCTTATGGTTGTCATAGAGTCCCTAGAGCCACTAATCCAAATTTGGGTCCTTATGAACTGGCACAGATTTATGAGAGTTGCAATATCCCAAGGTCACATGATTGCTACTTGCAGCCTTCCCAGGAAGCATCCAACAAGCAAAACCAATAGGGGAAGCCAGATTTGTTTAATGACTGCATGCTTCATTTAATGAACATGGTGGTTCATTTAACAACTATGGCAGAAGTCGTAAAATGGGGCAGGAGTCACTTAACTACTGCACCACTCAAGCCCCTGCGCTTTAATCTGTATTTAACTCGCACAATTTTTATTATAATTTTTATTTTATATAGTCATGGCTATAGTGTTCCCAGTTGCAACGTATGGCTGTGAAAGCTGGACCATAAAGAAGGCTGAGCGCTAAAGAATTGAGGCCTTTGAACTCTGGTGCTGGAGAAGACTCCTGCGAGTCCCTTGGACTGCAAGGCGATCAAACCGGTCAGTCCTAGAGGAGATCAACCCTGACTGCTCTTTAGAAGGCCAGATCCTGAAGAGGAAACTCAAATCCTTTGGCCACCTAATGAGAAGGAAGGACTCACTGGAGAAGAGCCTAATGCTGGGAAAGATTGAGGGCAAAAGAAAGAGGGGACGGCAGAGAACGAGGTGGCTGGATGGAGTCACTGAAGCAGTAGGCGTGAGCTTTAAATGGACTCCAGAGGATGGTAGAGGACAGGAAGACCTGGAGGAACGTTGTCCATGGGGTCACGATGGGTCGGACATGACTTCACAACTAACAACAGCAATTTTTATTTGCTTTTATATTTAGGCTTTCACTGTAAGCTGCTCACAGTTGCTTTGGATGGTGAGATGGGCATCATAGAAATTAAATGAATAAAACAAACAACCACCTCACTTAGTGATGGAATTTCCAGTCCCAGTTATGGTCTTAAGTTAAGGACGCCCTGTACTTTGGTAGCTATAGTTGGTCCAGAAGACAGGGGCTGAAAGAGCATGTTTCATTTTTCCTGGATAGCATAGCACCTCTAGTTTGGGAACTATACTGGTTACAGGTTGACTTCTCAACCCAATTTAAGGTATTTGTTGTCACCTTTAAAGCCTTTTCTGGTTCAGGACTAGAGAGCTTGCTCTCTGTTCATTCAAAAAGATCTGTAAGAAGGGGTGGGCTGCTGGGGGTTCGTAGGGGTTCAGGAGAACCTCTAGCTAAGATTCTGTGCAGTTCAGAGAACCCCCAAATACCACTCCTGGCTGGCATCGCCCACCCTGCCCCACCCCTTCAAGGAGTCCCCATGCGGCCCGTTTTGGATGCAGGTAAGTGCAGGGTGTGCGGAGGCTCAGGGAGGGTGAAAAATGGGCCTACCGGAAGTTTGGGAAATAGCCTCTACAGGCTCCAGAGGCCAGAAACAGGCCTGTTTCTGGCCTCTGGAGCCTGGGGAGGTCGTTTTCGCCCTCCCAGAGGCTCGATTAGACCACGCCTACCAAGGCCACACCCACCCAACAACTGGGCAGAGAACCCCTTGCTAAAATTTTTGAAGCCCACCCCGTCTGTAAGAAAAAACTCCCTTTGAATTCCCATTCTGAGAGAGTGTTATCACTCAAAGGACATTGAAAACGCCTTTTTTTTTTATGTCTGTTTGGCCCTGGTTGGCTCGTGATATGTAGAAGCAAAAATTCCAGCCTTCGATCAATCACTCTCATAATCTTTGAGGAAAAAAGAGAGACAGAGACCACCTTTGATAAACTGTCCTATTTGCAGAGTAGATTATCATAGTGGAGAGAGTTATGGTTACAAACTGAGGGTTAAAATTTATTTGCTCAGGCAAATTATTTACTAAGGTGGTGATGGACATTTTTTTTTTTTCAGTCTGATGAAAACACTTTTCACTGAATATTTACCAACAGCCACCATTTGCCAAAACCTATTTTAAAAAGTAACATTTTTTTTGAGGTCCTTCAATAATAATCTTAGATATTATTATTATTAGGTTTCAGCATAGTTTCTTCATGTATCTACAGTTCACTTCAACGTCTCCAGCTTCATTATATAAACTTCCTAAGACATCTTACTACCAAGAGAACATTGATCATTATTGCAGACGCTCAAAATCAGGATGATATCATGTGGCTTCATTTAACTAGCTTCTCTTACTCAATTGACTGTCTTTTCTTTATTAAGTGATAAACTGCCTTCCCGCATACTTTTAAGCCATTATTCCATAACCACTATTATCGTATTTTTCGGGTTATAAGACTCACCGGAGTATAAGACGCACTAAGATTTTGAAGAGGTAAAAAAGAAAAAAAAGTGTTTGCACTCCCCGGCCCCCAGGAGCACTCTGCAGGCCTCCCAAACCCTCTGTGCATCCCTTTTTTCATAAAAACGGGATGTGCAGAGGGTTTGGGAGGCCTGCAGAGTGCTCCTGGTGGCTGGGGAGGGCAAACATGTGATGCATAGGGGGTTTGGGAGGCCAAAAATGGGCCCGATTTTCATGAAAACAGGCCCATTTTTTTTCAAAAAACAAGGGTTTTTGAAAAACTGCAGAAAGTTTGAGAGGCCTGTAGACAGTGGTGGGATTCAAGTAATTTAACAACCGGTTCTCTGTCCTAATGATTTCTTCCAACAACCAGTTTGCCAAACTGCTCAGAAAGTTAACAACCGGTTCTCCCGAAGTGGTGCGAACTGGTTGAATCCCACCACTGCCTGCAGAGTGCTCCTGGGGGCTGGGGAGGGCAAAAACACCCTCGTTTTTGTGAAAAACGGGCTCATGTTTGGCCTCCCAAACCCCCCCACGCATCACTTTTTTGCCCTCCCCAGCCCCCAGGAGCACTCTGCAGGCCTCCCAAACCCTCTGCAGGCCCCATTTTTGTGAAAACCATCCTGTTTTTGGCAAAAATGGGACACATGGGGCAGGGTTTCAGGAGGCCAAAAATGGCTGTATTCGATGTATAAGACAGACCAACATTTCCACCCTCTTTTAATGGGGGGAAAAAGTGCCTCTTATACTCCAAAAAGTACGATTGGATTGGTCCAGTCTGTTAAACCACCATCCATAGCCTTGTGGTGAGACAGGCAGCAAACAAATTTAATAAATAAATTAATAATAATTGATAAATGGTCTACAAATACACAACTCGCCTGGCCCACATTAATCCAAAAGTAATCGACCACGTTATATCACAAGGCAATAAGTGAATGCAATAAAAAAAAGTTAGACGATACTGTACATTAAGGGTCATCTAGTCCAACCCTCATATTAGGAATTCACAGTTTTCTCTTTTTTTTAAATTATTTTTTTATTATATAAAATATAAAGAAGAAAATAGGAAATTAAGGGATTTCACCGTTTTCTTAAAAAAAGAAAATCCTCAGTACATTTCTTCCGCACAGCCGAGCACAACCTGAATGGGAAACACTTCTCACATCTAAATTGGCATTATTAGAAGTTGCACTCTTTCGACAAAGTTTTTGTAGGCATCTGATCTTTATACACATACACATGTACCCTATCATGATGCTCTCCTTTCCTGCGGTTTACGTGGCAAAGCAATTCCATCTCAGCAGAAGCCTTGGTTTTTCAGCAAAATTACATGTTACATTCTCCAGAGAGATGCTCGGTTTAATTCTAAAGCAGAGCCCTATTTGCTTGCCCTGCACTGCATTGCCTGAAGAACATAGAACTGAGTGTTTCTGGAACTACACAATGGCAAGGCATAAAATATTTTCACAAATCACAGTGAAGCATTTGCTCTCTCTTTTCTGCTGGGGTGTTTACACTTACTACCAGCTCTCAGAGCAAAAGAGAATCATATTAAAAATCAGTTGTGCTCTGGCTAATAATTTGATGTTTATTCCATGCCAAGAGGGCATATAAAACAGTAATTTAAATTCAGGGGCAGAAGGGGAGGGGGAGAATATATATATATATACAGTGGTGGGATTCAAATAATTTAACAACCGGTTCTCTGCCCTAATGACCAGATGGGTAGGCATGGCTCGGTGGTCATGTGACTGTGTGGGCGTGGCCAACTCAATGTCACTTAGGTTGATGGGCGCTTCTCCTTAGCTGTTACAATGTAATAAGGGTTAACCAGAGAGGCAGTTTCTGTAAGCAGGGCAATAAAGATTAAGATAGAAACACCACCAGAATGTTCCCTTCCTGCCTTCCTTACAGGATTAGCCCTGTAAAGTGGAAAAAAAAAAACAAAATAAAATTTCTTCCCACAGAAATTGAGTGGCTATATACATTTGACAAAAAAGGAAGGGAAGGGAAGGAGGGAGGAAGGAAGGAAGGAAGGAAGGAAGGAAGGAAGGAAGGAAGGAAGGAAGGAAGGAAGGAAGGAAGGAAGGACAAAAAGGAAGGAAGGAAGGAAGGAGACACATTGCATGAATGCGTAAGTAAGTAAGTAAGTAAGTAATAGGGACATGGTGACTCAGTGGCTAAGATACTGAGCTTGTCAATTGAAAGGTCGGCAGTTCAGTGGTTCAAATCCCTAGTGCCAGGTAACAGGGTGAGCTCCCATTACTTGTCCCAGCTTCTGTCAACCTAGCAGTTCAAAAGCAGGTAAAAAATGCAAGTAGAAAAATAGGGACCACCTTTGGTGGGAAGATAACAGTGTTCCATGTGCCTTTGGCTTTTAGTCATGCCAGTCACATGACCATGGAGACGTCTTCAGACAGCGCTGACTCTTCGGCTTTGAAACGGAAATGACACTGCCTCCTAGAGTCAGGAACGACTAGCACATAAGTGCCAGGGGAACCTTTACCTTTACCTTTTACGTAAGTAAGTAAATAAGTTAGAAATCCATATGAGATTCCCAGGCTGATAAATGAGAATGAACAAATTACTTCCTTTAAAAAGCAGATATGTCAAACTTTGGCAACTTTATGACTTGTGGGCTTTAACTCAACAGGTCCACAAGTCTTAAAGTTGCCAAAGTTGAACACCCCTGCTTTAACGAGTATTAAACCAAAAGAACCTTTCTGTCTAATAGTAAGGCTAAGCTATAGAAACGTTTTACTTTTACAATGTCCTTCAGGTATGTTCCAAGTAATCATCACCATCATTCCAAACAGTAGGCAAACTCTCTACTACAGAAAGGGTGGCAGGAACAAGAGAGAAAGACTGAAAGAGAAGTTGTTAGCCTGAGTCTGTTGGAAAAGTTCACAACCATGCAGAGCTTTGAAACAGGGCCTTCCAGATTTACCGCTCAAAGCCTTAGCTATTCCCTAACCTCTTCCAATACTCAAAAGCGAGTCAACTGCCTGTTTGGCAGACTGATCATACGTCGCTGCACCTTGGCGGAAAATGCTGTTTACTTTCAGACGTCTCATTACAGGCACTCTCGTGTTAAACAAAGGCCTTATTTTAGGATGAGACACAGTTCCCGATGCTTTATGGGGCCGGCGGAGAGAAATCAAGGATGTTGTCATTGAGAATTGAGCCGGATTCATGGTCAGCTTTACCTTTGAGCAAGTTGCAAGAACTATATCATTTGAAGCCAGTAACAAATTTATGTGGGGGTTCAAAATCAGTGAAGAGGCTGCTAGGCCTGATGGTCTCATATGAACCAGACAATATAAGCATTAATTAAAAAGAAGTGGGCATCAGTGACTAGGATAAGATGCAGGCCAGTGGTGAAATTCAATTTTTTTTACTACCGGTTCTGTGGACATGGCTTGGTGGGCATGGTATGGCTTGATGGGCATGGCAGGAGAAGGATACTGCAAAATCTCCATTCCCACCCAATCCTGTGGGAAGGATACTGCAAAATCTCCATTTCCACCCCAATCCTGGGGGAAGGATATTGCAAAATCTCCATTCCCACCCCACTCTGGGACCAGCCAGAGCTGGTATTTGCAAGGTCTCCAAACTGCTCAAAATTTCCGCTACCGGTTCTCCAGAACCTGTCGGAACCTGCTGGATTTCATCCCTGATGCAGACCAATTTTTATTCTTGCCTCAGCTGAAAGAAGACATAGGGGGAAACCCCCCCCACGTTCCTAAAAACATCAGAAACTGCTTTTCACCAATGGCATTCAAACATTAGATAAAGCCATGATTTGCTTAACCACTCTTTTTAGATAAGGCACAGCTGGCTACATTCATACATTATACTGTACTCACTTTAGATTATAAATTAGAATGGCTGGGTCACATAGTGCAGTAGGCCAAACCAGATGAATTGTGTTAGCAGAAACACAATTAGGCCATCTCTGAAAAGGAAGAACCATAACTCAGTCTCTTGACATTCTTGAAGGCCTCAGAAGATCATCTGGTAAAGCTACTGGAGGTGGGATGTATTTGGAGGGTTACATTTTAAGTTGTGGGTGGAGAGGCAGCATTAGACTAACCTTGTTCAGCCTTGACAAAACTATGTTTGTAAATGCTTGGATGTGAAACTACAAGGAAAGCCCAAGGTCATTGCTTAGACTTGGAAGAAAGCAAACTATTTCCCTATTAATGTCCAGGAAACCCCTTGGATGCATGATAGAGTCATCAGTATCAATGTAAACTTGAAAGATTCTTATTAAGTGACTTA